>NC_080379.1:104461642-104770858 GCF_014773155.1 Arachis stenosperma | reverse complement strand
TTTAACTGGCGGGAACATAGAATTATAAGCATGTATATCATGCTATCTTGACTGAAGTGAACCCGCATGATTCCAGGACAAGGGCAATGGAAACCATAACAGAAAGTTCAACGGTCTTGCATGAAATAGAAAAACAAGAAAATTGCAAAAGTCAAAGAGTGAAGGCGTTAAGCAGTAGCTAGTCAGTCTGCTGAACCGCTCACTCGTGAGTCGTGAACTCGTGACTTAGACGTTGAAAATGATGACCCTCTCTCAACTGATTTTTCTCTATATATAAATACCAAAATAAAATTTGCTAACGAAAAATAGAAAACTTCTAATAAATGATAAAATTTGTAAGTTTCTAAAACATTGAATTTGTTGAAAAAATACATTGAAGAATTCACGTAATTATTATTGAAAAAATACATTGAAGAATTTGTTATTAATTCATTATATTTTGTTTTTCTTGCAGTGTTTTAAAAACCGAACCAAATTGATCGCTTCAATCAGTTTAATCAAAAATCAATCCACAGTTGGCCTTCTTGAGATAAAAAATCACTTGATAAAAAATCGGTAAAAAAAATGGTCTGTAAAAATAAAACCGATCGATTTTTTTTGACAGTTTTCAAAAAAAATTAAAAAAAAAATCAAACCGACTTTGATTAAAAAAAAAAAAAATTTAATGAATTTTTATTTTTTTAGAGATATATAAATTAAAAAAATATTATAAAAAAATAATTTTATTTTAATATTATAAAATATATTAAAAAATAAAAAAATAATATTAAAAGTAAAGAGAGAAAACTAATTTTCTCTTTATTTTCTTTTTAATGACCGAAAAAACATCCCTTTTATTTTTTTTTATTTTTCTCTTCAACTAAATAATAAAAAATAATTATTTTTCTTTTTTTTTTTTCATCCAATTTTTCTTTCAAACAAAATAGCCTAACTAAATATCCTCGTCTCTCTCTCTCAGTTCCAGCGCGGCCACCAGCAGCAGCAGCGGTGTCGCCTTCTCTGTCCTCTGGTCGCAAGGTCTGCTCAGAGCTGCTGTTGGCGTCGCCGTCTCTGTCCTCGTCGTGTCGTCAAGCCCACTTCTGTCCTCGTCGTCTTCGCCCGTCTCTGTCTTCGATCCCTCTCTCTCTCGACCTCAAGGCAAAGTGCGAAAGTCCCTCTCTGCCGCGGTGGCCGTCTCTCTCTGCTGCCGTGAAAAATTACAGTTTGATTATGTTGCTCTCTTTCTTGAGTTCTTCGGGACTTCAATTTATTTTTTTATTTTCTTAATTATAATGATTACCGATTGCTGTTCTTATATTCTGGATTCTGATTGTTTGATAGAATAAATTTTGGTTGTTATAATGATCAAAGTAAAAAATAGTGATAATTTTAATTTGATTAATTATTTAACTTTGTTGATTAACAAAAGAAAATCTGGTTGCTGCTTCTTTTGTTATTCTTTTGTTTTATTACTCGTGTAATAATTTTGTTGATGGCCGATAATACTTTGTTAAATTTTTTAGAATAATTTTATTGATTTTGAAAAACTAAATTATACATTGATGCCAATACCTATAACAAACGTTTTTTTTGAGATAATCTACCTCATAAGAACTTCTAAAAAATCTGAAAGTATATTTTTTTATGGTTGAAGTTTTATTTTGTTATATATAATTTATATGGTATAATTTGTGATTCTGTGTTTCTTAAGTTGAAAATTTATTGAATTTTGTTTAAAATTATATATTAATTTTTTAATAATTTTATTTATATTTAACTAAACCAATTAAATTTTAATTAGACCATGGTTGGACTACTAAATTATTGAACCAGTTATTCTATCGGTTCATTAATCGGTTCAGTTCTCGCAACCTTGATCACAAATCCATAGTAAGACACTAAGACTAAGACTTACTTCTCATGTCAATCATGGCTTCCTGCAAATCAGTTTGGTTGAAAGACGGCGTGGGCTGAGATTCACCAACTGTGAATAGGGTAATAAAGACCACAAGCCAGATAGCCATTGGGGTCAAAAGATGAACAAATTATGCTTCAATGCTTTAAGTTTGTGTTAATAAATGGAATGCAGTAAAATCTCACTTTCTTAGGTATTTATAGCCTTGTTAATAATAACTCGCACCTATTTTGCCACACACCTTTTAACCCTTTGTAGGTGGTATGAAGAGGTGAACAGAACAAAAAGCAGAGAATAATAATGATTTTTTTGTTATTAGCACTAAAAGCTGAAGCTGTATTTCAAATAGGTTGAAAAAAGCAATCATAATGAAGCCATTTTGTTAATAATCCTAAAAGTAGAGCCTGAAATAATGCATGCATGCATAATCTATTATCATTGCATATGTATCTTTTACTTTTTTTCACGTCAATGGTAAGATCAAAAGAGTGATCATTATGACTTTAACCTGAAATTCCCACTTGATCTAATCATGAATCTTCCTTCTGTATTTTCATGATAATATACACATTTCCTCATTTTACCATTATGGGGTTGATCATTGGTTTGCTTAAATTTTTGAACTTGGATCCCCCTGAACATATTCCCACTAATTCACTAAGCAGGATTGGATTGATTCAGAATTTAGTAAAATTGATAAAATTTAAAGATTATATATATAAATCGAATATTACGTACAATATTAAAATAAATAGATTTAATTATTCTGTTGGTCTTTATAGTTTTGCGAAATTTTTAATTAGATCCCTATACTTTTTTTCTTTTTAATTGAGTTCTTGCACCAAATTTTTTTTTCAATTAGGTCCTCTTTATAGTAATTGGCTTAATTGTATAAGGACCCAACTAAAAAAAAATGGTACAGGGATTCAAATAAAAGAAAAAAAGTGTAGGGACTCAATTAAAAAAAATAGTGCAAAGACTCCATTAAAAGAAAAAAAAAAGTATAGAGACTTAATTAAAAATTTTGCAAAATTATAATAACCAACCGAATAATTAAATCAAATAAATATTTTAACATGATGAATCATCAACAAATGAAATTACTGGAAGTGTGTTCTTTTTGGAGAAAGAAAAAGTTGTCAACAACTAACAAATGTGGAATTTCTTAGTTAGTGAGGTAATGACTGATGAGAGTAATTCATTAATATCAAAATTATCAGGTTATTATATTATAGGTTCCCAAAAGAAGCTGCTCTTAAATAAGAATTGATTAAGAACGAAAATTATTAGTATATTGCAATTAATGTATCATTGCAATCAGAAGGTATTAGGTAGCAGCTTATGAATTCTTTTAAAATATAATTGTTCATTTGAATTTTTTTCATATTAAATCATTTCAAATTAATATGAATTTTATTTTGTAGTTGAATTCAACATTTTTGGCCAAGTTTTTCCATTTTATTATCTAACTTAAAGAGTCAATTCAATTATTATGCTCTAAAATTGATTTAATTGTTGAAAAAAAAAACTTGAATTGACACTTTGATGGAGTGGTGGCCGTTTCACCACAAAAAGGTAGGGGACACCCCTTTAGGCCTTTACCCAAATGGCCTCCAAATGCTAGCTCCTAAGTCCTACATATCTAAACCAAAAAATAATAAATAAAAAAAGTTAAAAAAAAATTAATTTGACCAGAGTTGTATTTGATAAACCATTTAAAGACAAGTTTGGAGATTACAATCTTTCATGGTCTTATTTATAAAGCCATTTTTCATCACCATATCCCCTTCACACACCTATTATAAAATAACAATACTAACATATAACAAACATTTTGTGATGAAGTTTCAAATTTTGCTGACTATATCAAAGCTTGTTAAAGGAATAATAATGTTCACAAGAAAAGGGTTGCAACACATGTTTTGCACATACAAATATGAGTTAGAGAAAGGATTGCTATCAAAATTTTGGTCAAGACAAGGGGTTTGTGTGTCAGGAAGAAATAGATGGGTGAGCTACTTTATTTATGATGTTCCTTGTCTTCTTTTATCACTTTTGTCTCTATTTTGATTAATTTGTCAACTTCAAACCATTTGTGTAAAAGTTACACTTGTCCTTCTTTACTAAAGAGAATTATGATAAAGATGACATTTAGTAGTATTTATATAGGTTTATATAGGTTTAAGATTACATTTGTGAAACTTTTAATTAGGTTTTAAATTTTTTTTTTAATTAGGTCTTTATACTAAATTTTTTTTAATTAGATCTCTCTTGACAGTAATTGGTTTAATTGTATAGGGATCCAATTAAAAAAATAGTACAGTAATCTAAATAAAAAAAATATAAAGATCTAATTAAAAATTTCGTAAATTTAAAAAGATCAACAGAATAATTAGACCATTTATATATAGATTTACAGATAGATTGGACAATCATATAATATGAAACAATCATCTTGAATTAAAATGTGCTATTTTTACTTGTTTAATGTTTACATTTTACACAATAAATATTGTACTAAATCAGCAATTTGATCCCTTAAAAGATACAGATACACATGATATGCATTAATAATTTGTCCTTAAAAGAATTGTGACATTAATTTAGTTGCCAAAAAATGTGTCATATATACTTTTAATTCTTGAATATGCTTTGTAATATCAAGTAAGCCCGTCGAAAGAATATATATATGAATAAATAATTAAATTAATCACTGAAAGATTATTCGTTTTTTAAATTGGATCCTAAAAGATTTTTTTAATTAAATTCGTTTTTTAAAGATTTTAAATTAATCATGTTGGTCTTTTCGTTATTTTATTTATTGATAGTGTCAAAATTTACTAATGTGACACGGTAAGTGACACCCCAACACATATCTAGAGGTCTTAATTGACCATTAACATGATTAGTTTATAAAATTAGATCAAATTAATCCCAAATTGAGAGATTCCAATACTTCAAGTTTTCCACTCAATTAGATTTTGATTTGATTTAATTTCATAAATGTATTATGTTAGTAATCAATTAAGACTCGTAGATATGTGTGGGATGCCACTTAATATATTACATTAGTAAATTTTGACACTATAAATAAACAAAGTGATAGAATGACTAACTTGATTAATTTAAAATATTCAAAAGACAAATTTGATTAAAAAAATTCGGAGACCAATTTAAAAAATGAGTGATTTTTTAAGGACTAATTTGACCATTTATTCATATATACATCTTATGAGACAAAATAATGTTAAATATCTTTTTTATAGACTAAATAAATATCTCATATATACATATTTATATATAAAAAAATTTGACATCATATGTAATTTTCTAAATGACTAAATTGATGTCACAAATGTTACACACAAACATTTTTAGTTTAGTCTAAATGTTGTTATTACGTGATTATTTACGTGAAAACATATTAAGCAGTTTAATTAAATACTACATAAAAAATGACAGATTGCAGCGATTTTTTAGCGCGGTTATCAAAAATCGCCGCCACATGAAATATTACAGCGGTTGATGCAGCAGATAAGAGGAGAGCTACCAATAGTTTGGTATTTTGTGACGGTTTTGGTATAACCGCTATAAAATGGGATATTCGGGCGGTTACAACAACGGAGAATAAAAGATAAACTATTGGCGGCGGTTTTTTTTCAATCACCGCAAAATACATTTAACTCGTTTTTTTTTTAAATAACCGAGTATGATCTACTTACTTACGTTTTCACTAATTTTTTTAGAAATATATTTGAATCCTTGTTACTTAAATCGTTACACTAATTTTGGATTTGTTTTACGAAAAAAATTAATCACTTACAAAAATGTATTTTAATTAATCATATGAATAAATTTACCAATTAGATTTGTTTGTTACTATAAGATCTTTTAAGTTTGTCTTCAAGCTTAAATGTAAAAGAAAAAATAAATCAACGTCTTAATTTTAATATTAAAACAAAGTCCAATCAAGTATAAAGATTAAAATTTTTAAAGTAGACAAATATGTAATACTGCGACCGAGACTATTAAATTAAGGTAATCAACCAAAGCGTTAAAATAAAAAGTCAAAATTTTTCTTCAACATTATATTGACTTAGCAAAAAATACTCTGTCAAGAATTTACTGACTTCACATAATACAGAATCTGATAAGTCATTTCCAAACTATGGCTTTTTGTTCAGATTGAAGCCCTTTTTGTAGCATGAACATCATCTTGTCTTTGTTGATTATGTAAAGTTTCATTGTCTTTTTTTCGAACTTTATTAAGATAAAACTGTCTGGGGATGTCAATTTCAACGGAGGAGATATCAACTAAATTGTTTTCTGAATCAGTATCTGCCCTATCTAGACTATCATTAACTACTTTGCCTGAATATTCAGTTGACACTGAAAATATCAACATGCATACAACAATGTAAATCTACTCAAAAGAAAATAAAAACTCTCATGTCATTAGATAGTAATTAAGAAAAAAAAAGTACGTTAATATACTAAGACAATTTTAAAACTAAAAAAAATAAACAACGATTACCATCTCCCTTGTTAGTTGTTTAGGCAGATTTGTTGGAAAGAAGTTCTGTAATGTGCAATTTTATATACTTCATTTTTTCTTTTGTAGTAATATCCAACTCAACAGCATACTTGTAAGACTTCGAATTTTCGGAAATTAAATAGTAAGATATTTATAATTTATTATATTTCTTGATAATTTTATTTAAAAAAAATATTTTTCTAAAAGTAATTAAATTAAATTTTATAATACTTTGAGTTTAAAATCTATTAGGATTAAAATTTTTTAAATAATTGAATAGTTGAAAGTTTTGATTAATTTTATGAACTAAAAGAAAACTTATTTATTTAACTCTAATTTTAAATTAGAGTACTTAATTAAAAATAATTGTAAGTTGAAAAATAAATAGTATTATTAAAGTTAATTACATTAGATTAAATTTGATTTTTAATTAATACTCTATCTAAACTTTAATTCCCAAATCAAAACCCTAAATCACCAAAACACAACTCTAACCCTAATTTTCTTAAACCTAGCTGCCTTACCTCTTTCTTTTTTTCTTAGAGCAACTCCAATGGTTGCTTTTTTGGAGTTTTCATCACTGTGCATGTCAGAAAAGTTGGGAGCCAACCGTTGGAGTGAATTAAGAAGGAATTCCTTCTCTTGGATCAAAAAGGGAGAGTCCCTCTGAATGAGGACTCCATATACCCAATAATAACTTGTCATTTGATAAGTTATTTAAAAAATAAATAATTATAAAAATGTTAATTAGTTAAATAGTTATATTAAATAATTAAATAATAATTAATTCAATAATAATTATAATAATTAATTAAGTAATTAAATTATAATTAATTTATTAATAATTATAATAATTAATTATATTAAATAATTAATTTTTTATTTAATAAATGATTTATATTAATTATTTATATCATAATTAATATTAAATATTATTTATATTATTATATTAAATTATAATTAATTAAATTTACTTACATCAAAAAATAAATTTAATTTTTACACTTTACAAAATAATTTTTTGTTGGGTTGGTTATTTTTATTTTTAAAATTTAAAATGCTAACCACATTATTAAAATTAGCAGCAACATAGACAACTGAAACAAGACTTGATTGAATACATATGACAATTTCACAATGCTTGTCGTCAATTATAGAACTTAATTATGTTTTTCTTTGTATTAAGTAATTTTACAAATTAGTGTAATCCTGAATTATATATTGTGTATTATTGTTATATATGAATTTTATTAATATTAATATCTTTTAATAGTGAATTATTTTTAAATTTATAAATTTAAATAATATTATTGAAAAAAATTAATTACATTAATTTTAATTAATTAATTAAGTGGGACCACAACATGGACTAAAGTTAGTTCCTCCTAATAGAAAAAAAGAGAGATGCTTTGGATTCCTATTTACTGTTTATGATGCAAAAGCTGATGTGGAGTTACTTTTTAGGACAGGTGGGCCATAAATAGGGACTAAAATTAGTTCTTTCACATCAGCTTTTGCATCATAAATAGTAAATAGAAACTCAAAGCATCTCTCTTTTCTCCATTAGGAGGAACTAACTTTAGTCCCTGTTATGGTCCCACTTAATTAATTAATTAAAATAATTAAAATTAATATAATTATTTTTTTAATAATATTATTTAAATTTATAAATTTAAAAATAATTCACTATTAAAAGATATTAATATTAAAAAAATTCATATGTAACAATAATTAAGACTACGTCACATACCAGTAATACGCAATAAAAATAAGAACATACTACGTAACTCTACGAATACAAGGAACTATTAAGTAAACCACTTCAGGATTATTCTCTCACATGCAATTATACAGGGAATTAGATTGTATCGGAGTCTGAAAGGATGGGTTAGAAGAGGCACAAACACCAGATGAGTTATGTCTTGATGTACTGAATTGAGTCTGAAAAGATGTTGGAGTAACATTTCCGATAGAAGGGTTAAATATGGATGAAAATGGAAAATGTGGTGTTTGTAAATTTTGATTTTGTGGTTGAAATATAGGAAATTGATTATTATAAGGAGTTTGAAAATTGAAATTAGGAAGATTTTGTGGATTTAGATTTTGAAATGTATTTGGTAGTGTGAAGTTTTGATTTGGAACTTGAGAGTTTGAGGTTTGAAATTGTTGGGTATTTGGAGTTTGAGAAAAAATTTGTAAATAATTGAAAAAAGAGTTGAGTTGGTTTGGATCCATTTTTTCGAACAAAAAATAATATCAGCAGAACTTTGATTTCGTAAACTTGGAAGAAGATGAAGAATAGTAGAAGAAAGTGTGAGAATAGAAGTGTATGTAAATGGTATATATAGAGTAATAAGATATTAATTTATTAATAATAACGGTAACATAGTAACGGCTAATTTTGCAACAACTAGTTTAGCAACGACTAATTTTAATAATATGGTTACCATTTTAAATTTTAAAAATAAAATTAACCAACCCAACCAAAAATTATTTTGTAAGGTGTAAAAATTAAATTTATTTTTTAATGTAAGTAAATTTAATTAATTATAATTTAATATAATAATATAAATAATATTCAATATTAATTATGATATCAATAATTAATATAAATTATTAATTAAATAAAAATTTAATTATTTAATCTAATTAATTATTATAATTATTAATAAATTAATTATGATTTAGTATTTTAATTAATTATTATTTAAATAATTAATATAAATTATTAATTAAATAGAGATATAATTATTTAATATAATTATTTAATTATTTCAAATTTTATATAATTATTTATTTTTACAATAACTTGCCAAGTGGCAAGTTATTATTGGTTAATATGAGTCCCTCTGAATGGGGACTCTCTCTTTTTAAACTATGTGCATGGACTCCATCTCTCTATGCTCCAACGGTAGTTTTTCCCACATGTCAGAAAAAGTTGAATGGGAACCCAGCCATTGGAGGTGCTCTTAATACGCACCATTCTCACCCTTCAAAAACACACACAGTGAACCAGAAAATGAAAAAAAAAATGGAAGAGAGCTACGTTGCAGGTGAGAAGAGAAGAGGAAGGAGAGGGAGACCGAGCCATTGCACGTTGTGCCTACCGTTTTCTAGCTTATGTCGCTGTCGTGTTGCACTCAGACGAGAGTGAGCACCGTCGAGCAAGGGCCGAGGAAGAAGAGAAGCGTCGCACCTGCCACGAGGTCGCCGTCACCATGGAGGACCGTCGCCGCCGAACAAGAAAGAGAGAGAGAGCCAGACACGAGGAGTAGAACGCGATGGAGTGGAGAAGGGCTCGTGCTGCCGTCGTCCGCACTTGCTGTTGCCGCCGTCACCGTCGCAGGTGTGGGGGACTGTCGCTGTTGTTGGTGGGGGTAGGCCTGTCACCGAACTGAGCTGAGGGAGAGGAAAACACGATGGTGGTGGGCTGTTTCAGCCACCCCTATTACCATCGCTGTTGAGCCACTGTTGGAGATCTCTGCCACCATCAGTCTCGCCATCGAAAGTTATCGTCGGAATCGCTGCTGCTTCGTTCCTGATTCCTTTTTGTGCGGTAGGTCTTTTGCTCTTAAAACCCCTTTTTGCTGTTATTCTATTATAGATTATTGAGTTTTACGCGACGTTAGTATCTTAGGGTTGAGCCATGGTTCTTGCGTGCTGTGCCTAGAGGTGGTGATTGCAGCGAGGATGGTCAGATTTGACGCCACCACTACTAAATCAGAGTTTTAAGGGTTTTGTCGCGTAGTTAAATCATGAACAAAGTAGGGGCATTTTCTTAAATTCATTTTATGTTCAAGAGCTGTTATAAGTCGATAATAGTATTAAAAATATATTTTTATGATTACTGGGTCTTATGAATTGAATTGAAATATTTGGATGGATGTGATTATTTATTTGATTGATTTATTGAATTATTGAGGAAGCTGGTTATTCTAATTTGTTGTTTTAGTTTGTTAAGTTAGTCGTTGTTGGACTGGTTTCTTGAATTTGATTTCTGGATTATGATAGGATGATTTGAGAATATTGGAATTGATTTGTTTGATTTATCGAAAATGATTCTGAGAATTGGATATGAAAATGATTTGATTTTGTAAGCGATTTGATTTTTAATTGGTTTGATTTTATAAATGTTTTTATATTAAAAATGAGTTTGATTTATTGTAAATACATTGAAATAGAGAAATAATTTGATTTTGAAATAGTTTGACATCGAACCTAACCTGATATTGAAATTGGTTTAAAAATTAGAAAGGATTTGATATTTGATAACTGTTTGATATTGAAGCTGTTTGAGAATGGGTTGGAAAATGTGGTTTTGATGGGATCCGTAAGGGTGGCATAGTCCAAATTTTAGAGGAGATGCTATCAAAATTTTTATAAAAATGGAGACTTCGTTAAAGTAGTTATTTAGAAAGATTGAGATTTAAAGATTATATGACTTTTTTCTGAGTTATTAAGAAAAAGATTATGTTTTGAGTTTGAATATTAATGAACGGAATGGGAGGAATGATGATGATTGAATTTGATGAAGGATGATGAGATTTGATTTTAAAAGTATGATTTTTGAATGAATTAAATGATATTGAGAAATGATTTTGTAAATGAAATTGAATTTGATTAAGAGTTGAGACTCCGGGTAAGAGGCAGTGGCATTGTTCACTTGTTCTGGAAAAGAGATGAGGAAGAAAAATGATGAAAACTGAGTTTGATTATGAAATTGAATGAATATGATAAATGAGACATGGTTGAGGATGATTGATGACAAGTATGTCTGTGTTTTTTCTCTAGTTGTAAGGGTGACAGCGTACCTATTCCCTCTAATGGTGACAGGACACGTGTTCTCTCTAATGGTATTAATGCACAACAGAGAGACAGTGTCTGGATTAGCTACCAGACATGTCGAGTTTGGCTATATAACCGACAAATGAGCTCATTAGCCATAGGGCAGACATGCATCATATACATTTGCATGCTTTGTTTGAGTTTGAATTTGTTTTGATTTGCCTAATTATTTAACTGCTATCTGAGCTACTTGCTGTAACTGCTATCTATATCTGTATTTTTCTTGTCTATTTTGCCTGTGTTTGCTCTGGCGTGGTACTTTTGAGATTGAATTTTGGTGCTGAAATTGATGATAAGTGCTGATTGATTGTGTGAATGGGCATGAGGCTATGATTGGTTTCTAATTGAGGTTTAGTTAAGTATGAAAAATCAAGCTGGTTTAGCATAGACTTAATAAACCTATGCTTGGAATAGGTTGGTCATTCATACAGTCTAGGAAACTTTTAAAGATATTTCTTATACGAAAAGAAAGGTTTTGGTTTTGAATAATTAACTGATTTCTTTTAAAATGGTTTTGAATTTTTGGATGGTTAAACCGTCGATTTTCAAAAGATTCATAAGACAAGATAATCACTGAGTTTGAAAACAGTTTTCTTATTAAATATCTTCTTATGACAATTCTGAAAACTCCATGGTGAGACCGTATGGTTTGGTTCTCATTCCCCTACAGTTTTATCTTTTCAGGATTGACGAATAAGCTTGCGGAGTTTTAGTTAAGTACTTAGATATGCTGTTTCTCTTTACATACATACGTTATAGATTTTTTCCTTGCCCTTATTATTATTATAATATTGTAAGAGGGATAGAAGTTGTATGCTTTATATGTATATTATATTTATAAGCTACTTATGTAAGAAGCCTTGTATATAAATATATGCTTGTTTGTTTTCAAGATAAAGTATTTTTCCAGTTTTTAAAGAAATCAGCAGTCTATGAAGCACGGATTCTCTCATGGTGCCAGCGTATCCGTGTCGGACACGAATCCGACACCGACACTCGGTGGATACTTCAAACGAGCGTATCGACGCGTGTCTTCTTGCAGTGCAAAATTTTGGTGGAGCGGTCACGAATCTGAACGAGTCCGACCCAAATCTTGGTGGAGCGGTCACGAATCCGAATGAGTCCAACCCGATTCAGATGTTCATGAGACGGATCTTTCTGCTGGACTGTAAATCTTCAATTGGTTTTGTGATTTTATGGCCCGATTAACCAATTTTTTCTTTATAATTGATTTAGATGGACTTGGAGGAGAAAAATTGATATATTTTTTGTTAGCGAGATGGCAAGAGTAAATTAAAATTTTTATTTTTTAATAATTACATAATTTTAAGAATTTTTCATGCAATTATATTTACTCTTATATTTATAATATGATATTTTATTAATTTAATATATTATTTAAATTTAATTCACAACGTATCCTAAACGTGCCATATCCAATTTTTTATAAAAAGAACGTGTCGGCGTATCCGTATCGTGTCGTGTCTGTATCGCGTGTCGTATCGGTGCTTCCTAGTCAGCAGTATGGTTTCGAGTCAAATGCTCCTATTTTATTATTAAGTATATGAAGTAGTTGTAATACTTCTTGCTATTAGAGTGGTGCAGCTGGAAGCGTGACATTTTGATAGTGATCGAGGGTGTTACAATGCTTGTTTGTAAATCGCGTATACATAATAAAAGACGTATAGTTCATGATATTTTTTGTAAAGCACACGGTTTCTCTATGATCCACTTTCTATGTTAGATATTAATTTTTTAACCTTCAATTCTATAAGGATGTCTTCAGAGCTCTTTCCAGATGCACATGTCACAAAAACATACTCGAGTTTCTCTTCATACATTGATCCACATTCATGAAATTCCTACAAATTTAAATGTTAAGATAACAAATATGATTGCAGCAAATTTGTTACTGATGAGCGGATAATTTATACGCTTTTTGGCATTGTTTTTAGGTAGTTTTTAGTAAGTTCAAGCTACTTTTAGGGATGTTTTCATTAGTTTTTATGTTAAATTCATATTTCTGGACTTTACTATGAGTTTGTATGTTTTTCTGTGATTTCAGGTAATTTCTGGCTGAAATTGAGGGACTTGAGCAAAACTCTGAAAAAGGCTGACAAAAGGACTGCTGATGCTGTTGGAATCTGACCTCCCTGCACTCAAAATGGATTTTCTGGAGCTACAGAACTCCAATTGGCGCGCTCTCAACGGCGTTAGAAAGTAGACATCCAAGACTTTTCAGCAATATATAATAGTCCATACTTCATTCGGAAATTGACGACGTAACTTGGCGTTGAACGCCAAGTACATGCTGCTGTCTGGAGTTAAATGCCAGAAAAACGTCATGATCCGGAGTTGAACGCCCAAAACACGTCATAACTCGGAGTTCAACTCCAAGAGAAGCCTCAGCTCGTGAATTGATCAAGCTCAGCCCAAGCATACACCAAGTGGGCCCCGGAAGTGGATTTATGTATCAATTACTTACTCATGTAAACCCTAGGAGCTAGTTTATTATAAATAGAACATTTAACTATTGTATTAGACATCTTTTGACAGTTTAATCTCTTGACTGTTTAGCCTTTGATTATTCGGTCTTTTGATCACTCAGGGGGCTGGCCATTCGGCCATGCCTGAACCTTTTACTTATGTATTTTCAACGGTGGAGTTTCTGCACATCATAGATTAAGGGTGTGGAGCTCTGCTGTACCTCAAGTTTCAATACAATTACTATTACTTTTTATTCAATTCTCTCTTATTCTTATTCCAAGATATTCATTCGCACCCAAGAACATGATGAATGTGATGATTATGTGACGCTCATCATCATTCTCACCTATGAACGCGCGTGATTGACAACCACCTTCGTTCTACATGCAACCGAGCTTGAATGTGTATCTCTTAGATTCCCCAACAGAATCTTCATGGTATAAGCTAGATAGATGGCGGCATTCATGAGGATCCGGAAATTCTCACCTTGTCTGTGGTATTCCGAGTAGGATCCTGGGAATCCGGAAGGTCTAACCTTGTCTGTGGTATTCCGAGTAGGATTCCGGTAATGAATGACTGTGGCGAGCTTTAGACTCGCAAGTGCTGGGCATTAGTGACAGACGCAAAAGAATCAAGGGATTGTATTCCAGTAGGAGCGGGAACCAACCAGTGATTAGCCGTGCTGTGACAGAGCGCGTGAGCGTAGTTTTCACTACGAGGATGGGATGTAGCCTTCGGCCAGTGTGATGCCTCCAGACGATTAGTCATGCGAGTGACAGCGCAGAGGACCATTTTCCAGAGAGGATACAAAGTAGCCATCATCGAACGGTGAACCCCTATAAACAGCTTGCCATGGAAAGGAGTAAGAAGGATTGAGTTGAAGCAATAGGAAAGTAGGCGTTCTTGAGCCATACAGTATCTCCATTCGCTTATCTGAAATTCCCACCAATGAATCTGCATAAGTATTCTATCCCTTTTATTATTTCTATTTTCTTATTTCTATTTTCTTATTTCTATTTTCGAAACCATAAACAAATTTAATCTGCCTAACTGAGATTTACAAGGTGACCATAGCTTGCTTCATACCAACAATCTCTGTGGGATCGACCCTTACTCACGTAAGGTTTATTACTTGGACGACCCAGTACACTTGCTGGTTAGTTGAACGGAGTTGTGAATTCAACTGGTGCCATAATAATGATTTCATACAAATACAAAGAATATGGATCACAATTTCGTCCACCAAGTTTTTGGCGCCGTTGCCGGGGATTGTTCGAGTATGGACAACTGACGGTTCATCTTGTTGCTCAGATTAGGTAATTTTCTTTTCAAAAATCTTTTTCAAAATTTTTCTTTTATTTTTCATTTTTCTAAACTTTATTTTCGAAAAAAATTAATAAAAATCCAAAAAAATCATAAAATCATAAAAATAAAAAATATTTTGTGTTTCTTGTTTGAGTCTTGTGTCATGTTTTAAGTTTGGTGTCAATTGCATGCCTTAAAAATTTTTCTTGCATTTTTCGAAAATTCCATGCATTCATAGTGTTCTTCATGATCTTCAAGTTGTTCTTGACAAGTCTTCTTGTTTGATCTTGATGATTTCTTGTTTTGTATTGTTTGTTGTTTTTCATGTGCATCTTGGCATTCATATTTTCCCTACATTAAAGATTTCTAAGTTTGGTGTCTTGCATATTTTCTTTGCATCAAAAATTTTTCAAAATTATGTTCTTGATGTTCATCATGATCTTCAAAGTGTTCTTGGTGTTCATCTTGACATTCATAGCATTCTTGCATGCATTCATTGTTTTGATCTAAAAATTTCATGCATTAAGTATTTTTGTTGTTTTTCTCTCATAATTAAAAATTCAAAAATAAAAAAATATCTTTTCCTTATTTCCCTCCATATTTTCGAAATTTTGGGTTGACTTGGTCAAAAGTTTTTAAAATTAGTTGTTTCTTACAAGTCAAATCAAAATTTCAATTTTAAAAATCTTATCTTTTCAAAATCTTTTTCAAAAATCATATCTTTTCCATTTTTTTCTTATTTTCGAAATTTTTAAAAAATTATTTTTTCAAAATCTTTTTCTTATCTTTATATCAAATTTTTCGAAATTACACTAACAATTAATGTGATTGGTTCAAAAATTTGAAGTTTGTTACTTTCTTGTTAAGAAAGGTTCAATCTTTAAGTTCTAGAATCTTATCTTGTAGTTTCTTGTTAGTTAAGTCATTTTTAAAAATTAAATCTTTTTCAAAATATCTTTCTCTTAAAATTTTTATCTTATCCTTTTCAAAATTTTATCTTTTTTCAAAATTTGATTTCAAAAAAATCTTATCTAACTTCTTATCTTCTTATCTTATTTGATTTCAAATCTTTTTCAATCAACTAACTAACTTTTTGTTTGTTTCTTATCTTTTTCAAAACCACCTAACTACTTATCCCTCTTCTATTTTCGAAAAATACCTCTCTCTTTTCAAAAATTCTTTTTAATTAATTAATTGTTTCAAATTTTAATTTCAATTACATTTATCTCTAATTTTCGAAAATCACTAACCCCTTTTCAAAATTAATTTCGAAATCTCCCTTCTCTCTTCTTCCTCTATTTAATTATTTGTTTACTAACACTTCTCTTCACCTCTCTTCATCCATAAATCCGAATCCATCCTTCTTCATTCTTCTACTCCCTTCTTTTTCTACTAACATAAAGGAATCTCTATACTGTGACATAGAAGATTCCTCTTTCTTTTCTTGTTTTCTTCTCTTTCATATGAGCAGGAACAGGGATAAAGGCACTCTTGTTGAAATTGATCCAGAACCTGAAAGGACTTTGAAGAGAAAATTAAGAGAAGCTAAATTACAACAATCCAGAAACAACCTTTCAAAAATTTTCGAACAAGAGAAGGAGATGGCAGCCGAAAATAATAATAATGCAAGGAGAATGCTTGGTGACTTCACAAAGCCAACGTCCAAGTTTGATGGAAGAAGCATCTCCATTCCTGCCATTGGAACCAACAACTTTGAGCTGAAACCTCAGCTAGTTGCCTTAATGCAACAAAACTGCAAGTTTTATGGACTTTCATCTGAAGATCCTTATCAGTTTTTAACTGAGTTCTTGCAGATCTGTGAGACTGTAAAGACGAATTGAGTTGATCCTGAAGTCTACAGACTCATGCTTTTCCCTTTTGCTGTAAGAGACAGAGCTAGAATATGGTTGGATTCACAACCCAAGGATAGCCTGGACTCATGGGATAAGCTGGTCACTACCTTCTTGGATAAATTCTTTCCTCCTCAAAAGCTGAGCAAGCTGAGAGTGGATGTTCAAACCTTCAAACAAAAAGATGGTGAATCACTCTATGAAGCTTGGGAAAGATACAAGCAGCTGACCAAAAGATGTCCATCTGACATGTTTTCAGAATGGACCATATTAGATATATTCTATTATGGTCTCTCTGAATTTTTGAAAATGTCATTGGACCATTCTGCAGGTGGATCTATTCACCTGAAGAAAACGCCTGAAGAGGCTCAAGAACTCATTGACATGGTTGCAAATAACCAGTTCATGTACACTTCTGAGAGGAATTCCGTGAACAATGGGATACCTCAGAAGAAAGGAGTTCTTGAAATTGATACTCTGAATGCCATATTGGCTCAGAACAAAGTGTTGACTCAACAGGTCAACATAATCTCTCAAAATCTGAATGGATGGCAACATGCATCCAACAGTACTAGAGAGGCAGCTTCTGAAGAAGCTTATGATCCTGAGAACCCTGCCATGGCAGAGGTTAATTACATGGGTGAACCTTATGGAAACACTTATAACCCATCATGGAGAAATCATCCAATTTCTCATGGAAGGATCAACAAAAGCCTCAACAAGGCTTTAACAATGGTGGACGTAATAGGCTGGGCAATAGCAAGCCATATCCATCATCTTCTCAGCAACAGACAGAGAATTCTGAACAAAACACCTCTAATTTAGCCAATGTAGTCTCTGATCTGTCAAAGGCCACTTTCAGTTTCATGAGTGAAACAAGATCCTCCATTAGAAATCTGGAGGCACAAGTGGGCCAGCTGAGTAAGAAAGTCATTGAAACTCCTCCCAGTATTCTCCCAAGCAATACAGAAGAGAATCCAAAAGGAGAGTGCAAAGCCATTGACATAGTCAATATGGCCGAATGCACAAGGGAGGAGGAGGACGAAAATCCTAGTGAGAAAGATTTCCTGGGACGTCCCTCAAGCAAGAAGGAGTTTCCTATTAAGGATCCAAAGGAATCTGAGGCTCATATAGAGACCATAGAGATTCCATTAAATCTCCTTCTGTCATTCATGAGCTCTGAAGACTATTCTTCCTCAGAAGAGGATGAAGATGTAACTGGAGAGCAAGTTGCTCAATATTTAGGAGCTATCATGAAGCTGAATGCCAAGTTATTTGGTAATGAGACTTGGGAAAGTGAACCTCCCTTGCTCATTAATGAACTGGATACTTGGATTCAGAAAATTCTACCTCAAAAGAAACAAGATCCTGGCAAGTTCATAATACCTTGTACCATAGGCACCATGATCTTTGAAAAGCTCTGTGTGATCTGGGGTCAGGGATAAATCTTATGCCACTCTCTGTAATGGAGAAGCTGGGGATCATTGAGGTACAACCTGCCTTGTTCTCATTACAACTGGCAGACAAGTCATTGAGACAAGCTTATGGAATAGTAGAGGACGTGTTAGTAAAGGTTGAAGGCCTTTACATCCCTGCTGATTTCATAATCTTAGACACTAGGAAGGAAGAGGATGATTGCATCATCCTTGGAAGACCTTTCCTGGCCACAGCAGGAGCTGTGATAGATGTCAACAGAGGTGAATTAGTCCTTCAATTGAATGGGGACTACCTTGTGTTTAAGGCACATGGTCATCTCTCTGTGACAAAAGAGAGTAAGCATGAAGAGCTTCTCTTAGTTCAGAGTCAATAAGAGCCCACACAGTCAAACTCTAAGTTTGGTGTTGTGAGGCCACAACCAAACTCTAAGTTTGGTGTTAAGACCCCATATCCAAACTCTAAGTTTGGTGTTGGCAACTATACAACATTGACCTGATCACCTTGTGGCTCCATGAGAGCCACTGTCAAGCTACTGACATTAAAGAAGCGCTTGTTGGGAGGCAACCCAATTTTATTTATCTAATTTTATTTTTATTTTATTGTTATTTTGTGTTTTATTAGGTACATGATCATGAGGAGTCACGAAAAAATCATAAAAATTAAAAACAGAATCAAAAACAACAGAAGAAAAAATTTTTCACCCTGGAGGACGCACAGGCTGGCGTTCAACGCCAGTAAGATGCATCTGGCTGGCGTTCAACGCCAGAACAGAGCACCATTCTGGCGCTGAACGCCAGAAACAAGCAACATTCTAGCGCTGAACGCCAGGAATGTGCCCAGAGAGGAAAAACTGGCGCTGAACGCCAGTAAAAAGCATGAAACTGGCGCTCAACGCCAGAAACATGCTTTACATGGGCGTTGAACGCCCAGAATGTGCATCAATGGGCGTTTAAACGCCAGAATGATGCACAAAGGCATTTTACATGCCTATTTGGTGCAGGGATGGAATTCTTTGACACCTCAGGATCCCCACCTAACATATTCCCACCTTACCTCCTAATCCTAATTACACTCTCCTAATCCTATTTTTCTCTTCCCCATGTCACACTTCCCAACAACTTCAATCACCTCAATTCCTCTTCCCAATTACTCCCTTCACCATTCACATCCATCCACTCTTCCCCATAAACCCCACCTACCTTCAAAAAATTCAAAACCAATTTCCCACCCATTCCCACCCTAAATAGCCGAACACACCATCCTCCCTCTCCCTATAAATACCCTTCCATTCTACTTCATTTTCACACAACATAACTCCCTCTTCTCACCCTTGGCCGAACCATCACTTCCCCTTCTCTACCATATTTTCTTCTTCTTCTTCTTCTATTCTTTCTTCTCTTGCTCGAGGGCGAGCAATATTTTAAGTTTGGTGTGGTAAAAGCATAAGCTTTTTGTTTTTTTCCATTACCATCAATGGCACCTAAGGCCGGAGTATCCTCGAGAAAAGGAAAAGGGAAGACAAAAGCTTCCACCTCCAAGTCATGGGAGATGGAAAGATTCATCTCCAAGAGCCATCAAGACCACTTCTATGATGTTATGGCAAAGAAGAAGGTGATCCCTGAGGTCCCTTTCAAGCTCAAGAAAAATGAGTATCCGGAGATCCGACATGAAGTCCGAAGAAGAGGTTGGAAAGTCCTAACCAACCCCATGCAACAAGTCGGAATCTTAATGGTTCAAGAGTTCTATGCCAATGCATGGATCACTAGGAACCATGATCAAGGTATGAACCCGAGTCCAAAGAAATATCTCACAATGGTTCGGGGGAAATACTTGGATTTTAGTCCGGAAAATGTGAGGTTGGCGTTTCACTTGCCTATGATGCAAGGAGATGAACGCCCCTACACTAGAAGGGTCAACTTTGATCAAAGGTTGGACCAAGTCCTTATGGACATTTGTGTGGAAGGAGCTCAATGGAAGAGAGACTCCAAAGGCAAGCCAGTCCAACTAAGAAGACTGGACCTCAAGCCTATAGCTAGAGGATGGTTGGAGTTCATTCAACGCTCCATCATTCCTACTAGCAACCGATCTGAAGTTACTGTGGATCAGGCCATCATGATTCATGGCATCATGATTGGAGAGGAAGTAGAAGTTCATGAGGTCATCTCCAATGAAATCTACAAAATAGCCGACAAGCCTTCACCCATGGCACGGCTAGCTTTTCCTCACCTTATTTGCCATCTATGTTACTCAGCTGGAGTTATCATAGAAGGAGACATCCTCATTGAAGAGGATAAGCCCATCACCAAAAAAAGGATGGAGCAAGCAAGAGAGACCCTTCACGGTTCTCAAGAGATGCATGAGGAAGCTCATCATCAAGAAATCCCTGAGATGCCTCAAGGGATGCACTTTCCTCCCAACAATTATTGGAAACAACTCAACACTTCCTTAGAAGGTTTGAGCCACAATGTGGAACAATTAAGGGTGGAACATCATGAGCACTCCATCATTCTCCAAGAAATAAGAGAAGATCAAAGAGCAATGAGGGAGGAGCAACAAAGGCAAGGAAGGGACATAGAAGAGCTTAAGGACATTGTTGGACCTTCAAGAAGAAGACGCCACTAGAGGTGGACTCATTCCTTGTTCTTTATTTCTTTCTGTTTTTCGGTTTTTAATGTTGTGTTTATCTATATTTTGTGTCTCTACTTCATGATCATTAGTATGTAACCATGCCTTAAAAGCTATGAATAAAATCCATTAATCCTTCACCTCTCTTAAATGAAAAATGTTTTAATTCAAAAGAACAAGAAGTACATGGATTTCGAATTTATCCTTGAATTTAATTTAATTATATTGATGTGGTGACAATACTTTTTGTTTTCTGAATGAATGCTTGAACAGTGCATATGTCTTTTGATCTTGTTGTTTATGAATGTTAAAACTGTTGGCTCTTGAAAGAATGATGAACAAAGAGAAATGTTATTGATGATCTGAAAAATCATGAAATTGATTCTTGAAGCAAGAAAAAGCAGTGAAAAAGAAGAAGCTTGCGAAAAAAAAGAAGGAGCAGTAGAAAAAGCCAATAGCCCTTAAAACCAAAAGGCAAGGGTAAAAAAAGGATCCAAGGCTTTGAGCATCAATGGATAGGAGGGCCCAAGGAAATAAAATCCAGGCCTAAGCGGCTAAATCAAGCTGTCCCTAACCATGTGCTTGTGTCATGAAGGTCCAAGTGAAAAGCTTGAGACTGAGTGGTTAAAGTCGTGATCCAAAGCAAAAGAGTGTGCTTAAGAGCTCTGGACACCACTAACTGGGGACTCTAGCAAAGCTGAGTCACAATCTGAAAAGGTTCACCCAGTTATGTGTCTGTGGCATTTATGTATCCAGTGGTAATACTGGAAAACAAAGTGCTTAGGGCCACAACCAAGACTCATAAGTAGCTGTGTTCAAGAATCAACATGCTTAACTAGGAAAGTCAATAACACTATCCGAAATTCTAAGTTCCTAGAGAAGCCAACCATTCTAAACTTCAAAGGAAAAAGTGAGATGCCAAAACTGTTCAGAAGCAAAAAGCTACAAGTCCCGCTCATCTAATTATAATTAATATTCATTGATATTTTGGAATCTATAGTATATTCTCTTCTTTTTATCCTATTTTATTTTTAGTTGCTTGGGGACAAGCAACAATTTAAGTTTGGTGTTGTGATGAGCGGATAATTTATACGCTTTTTGGCATTGTTTTTAGGTAGTTTTTAGTAAGTTCAAGCTACTTTTAGGGATGTTTTCATTAGTTTTTATGTTAAATTCACATTTCTGGATTTTACTATGAGTTTGTGTGTTTTTCTGTGATTTCAGGTAATTTCTGGCTGAAATTGAGGGACTTGAGCAAAACTCTGAAAAAGGCTGACAAAAGGACTGCTGATGCTGTTGGAATCTGACCTCCCTGCACTCGAAATGGATTTTCTGGAGCTACAAAACTTCAATTGGCGCGCTCTCAACGGCGTTGGAAAGTAGACATCCAGGGCTTTCCAGCAATATATAATAGTCCATACTTCATTCGGAAATTGACGACGTAACTTGGCGTTGAACGCCAAGTACATGCTGCTATCTGGAGTTAAACGCCAGAAAAACGTCATGATCCGGAGTTGAACGCCCAAAACACATCATAACTCGGAGTTCAACTCCAAGAGAAGCCTCAGCTCGTGAATTGATCAAGCTCAGCCCAAGCATACACCAAGTGGGCCCCGGAAATGGATTTATGCATCAATTACTTACTCATGTAAACCCTAGGAGCTAGTTTATTATAAATAGAACATTTAACTATTGTATTAGACATCTTTTGACAGTTTAATCTCTTGACTGTTTAGCCTTTGATTATTCGGTCTTTTGATCACTCAGGGGACTAGCCATTCGGCCATGCCTGAACCTTTTACTTATGTATTTTCAACGGTGGAGTTTCTGCACACCATAGATTAAGGGTGTGGAGCTCTGCTGTACCTCAAGTTTCAATACAATTACTATTACTTTTTATTCAATTCTCTCTTATTCTTATTCCAAGATATTCATTCGCACTCAAGAACATGATGAATGTGATGATTATGTGACGCTCATCATCATTCTCACCTATAAACGCACGTGATTGACAACCACCTTCGTTCTACATGCAACCGAGCTTGAATGTGTATCTCTTAGATTCCCCAACAGAATCTTTGTGGTATAAGCTAGATAGATGGCGGCATTCATGAGGATCCGGAAAGTCTCACCTTGTCTGTGGTATTCCGAGTAGGATCCTGGGAATCCGGAAGGTCTAACCTTGTCTGTGGTATTCCGAGTAGGATTCCGGTAATGAATGACTGTGACGAGCTTCAGACTCGCAAGTGCTGGGCGTTAGTGACAGACGCAAAAGAATCAAGGGATTCTATTCCAGTAGGAGCGGGAACCAACCAGTGATTAGCCGTGCTGTGACAGAGCGCGTGAGCGTAGTTTTCGCTGCGAGGATAGGATGTAGCCTTCGGCCAGTGTGATGCCTCCAGACGATTAGCCATGCGAGTGACAGCGCAGAGGACCATTTTCCAGAGAGGATACAAAGTAGCCATCGTCGAACGGTGAACCCCTATACACAGCTTGCCATGGAAAGGAGTAAGAAGGATTGAGTTGAAGCAATAGGAAAGTAGGCGTTCTTGAGCCATACAGTATCTCCATTCGCTTATCTGAAATTCCCACCAATGAATCTGCATAAGTATTCTATCCCTTTTATTATTTCTATTTTCTTATTTCTATTTTCGAAACCATAAACAAATTTAATCTGCCTAACTGAGATTTACAAGGTGACCATAGCTTGCTTCATACCAACAATCTCTGTGGGATCGACCCTTACTCACGTAAGGTTTATTACTTGGACGACCCAGTACACTTGCTGGTTAGTTGAACGGAGTTGTGAATTCAACTGGTGCCATAATAATGATTTCATACAAATACAAAGAATATGGATCACAATTTCGTCCACCAGTTACCATATATCAACTTAAAATATATATTATTCAAATATAGTTTAAAACAAATTTTTAAAGGTATTGCCTAAGGAATAAACCTACATAGTAGTTTTGTTCGCCGTTTCGAAGTATTGGTTAGAATAAGATCATTCTGATATAACTTCCAACCAATACTTCACATTCACTTTACAAAACCATATGCCTCTAGAAATAGAAATTGCATGTTCCAATGACGAGAATGGAGAGGCCATAGCCATTTCTTTAGCGAATGTTGTGCTTGCATAACATTATGAAAAGTCCTTCATTTTCATTTGCCCTGTTACACCATCATTTTATGTTCACTAATATTTATTAGTCATAACAATATATTGAAATTGATAATGATTATTAGATATCATAACTATCATCACTGCGACATTAAGAACAACAACAATAACAACATAAATACTTTGATAGATACTAACATTTGCTACAAAAAATGTTGAAAGAAACAAAAAACTGCTTTTATTCATTAAAACCAACAATTATGTCCAAACTTAATTGAAATACGAAAATTCAGATCGTATTATAATCAACAAAATATGCACATAATTAACTTTATTAAACTTATTAATCACACAAAGATTCTCTTCAAATGACGTTCACTTTTTTCATATTTTCATTATGCAACATCGTTGAAATTCTCAGAAGCATTGTCTGTGGGATCTTCTGGATCATCATCCCTTGTCAACTGTAAATTTCCAATGTCATCTGCTGCTGACATGTTCAATCCTGGATGTGGAAAAAACCCAACTTCATCTTCTCCATCCTCTTCTCCCATATCATACAAGTCTCATGGTTTCACATGAACCACTACACTTCATTCCTTATCTACTTCATCATCCACATAGTATACGAGATGAGCTTCTAATACCAATATGTACAGTTCATTGTCTTCTCGATCACCGGTGTGTATCGGACGAGAGAAATTAATACTGGTAGGGCCCAAATAGTCTTGTTTGATGCCTCTGCTGGTAGTTGTATCAGGTCAAATACATTTGAACAATACTACTATGAAATGACAGCTATAATTCAATTCAATTATGTCCACGACTTTTCTATAATATGGAACACTACCAACAGCCACTCTATTGTCACACATGCTTGCATAGCTTCTTATACTAGAAGAGATATAAACTCTACTATTTTGGGTTTTCAGCTCGTCTTTCTTCGTAATAGTTCTAAACTTGTTTCCATTGATGTTGTACGCCCCAAAAGTCTTACCTGAAACATGAAACCGCATGCAAGCAACTTTATTTTTTTCAAATACTGCGTACTTTCCATTGAAATCTGGCAACATATAACATTCATCCTTAATATGAAGATTGAATTTCATAAAATACAAATTTTAGGCTAAAAAGACGTTGGTCAATTTAATATGCTATCAATCTTATCCTTGAATCACTGAAAAAATTTTGCATGCACAACATTATCTATCTTGAATTGCGATCTTATTTGAGCTCTTAATCTTTATTTTGTTTTTTTTTCTAAATGCACTTTATGAAAAAAACATTAAATTAGCCAATTAGTCAATGTGTGAAACAAGTTACATTCGTGTTACAAAAATATATATACTTTAGAATATTTACTTAAGTAAAATTTTTTTATTAAGTATAGAAACGATAATCAATTTTTTGCATATTTAATTTTGATAAGTTAGATTTAAACAAAAAATAACATAAATACAAAAGTAATATATTGGCACTCAAATAAAGTTTGACTCATATAAATTCTACTCCAAAAAATATTTCTTTTCATCCAATAAATTTCTACAAGCATTTCTATAAGTTAATGCAAATAAAATTATAAATAATTAAAATAAATCCAATAATTTGTAATAATTCTTACTAATATCAATGAATATTAATTGATTTCACAATTTATAATTTAATTTCTAAAATTAAAGAATCTACAGAAAGATATAATATATACATTATTTAATTTATAACATAAAATATAAGAAAATAGAATAATATTTTAGTTAACATAGTTAACGAAAAGACATAATAAATTTAAAAAATTAAAACAAATACATCTAAATAAATTTAATATTTTTTTAATTTAAAATACAAATTCTAAAAGCAGTTTAAGTAAAACTACAATTCAACAATTCAATTTTAAACTTTTTAAATCCTAAAATACATTCCAAAACAACTCTTAAATATCCTAAAACACGGGTTTCACTCCATTAAACTTTTTACTTCCATAAAACCTAGATTTGCAACGCGTCACACTCCTCCTCCGTTGCTACGCTCCTCCCTCGCGCCGCACTCCTCACCAACCTCGTACGCTCTCCTCTTCATTGCGCTCCTCCGTCGCGCCGTGCTCTTGCGCTGTCCTGGGCTCCTCTCATCTTTATTGCGTTCCTTTGGTGGCTTCGTAAATGGAAATATGTCTTTTTTTTTGCGCGCTCTTCATCTTTCCTGTCTCCTCTAGTAAAAGATTCTATCTTGAGTAAAGTATCGTTTTTGTCCCAAACGTTTGGGGTAAGTCCTAAAGTTATCCCTAACGTTTAAATCGTCCTATTTAAGTCCCTAATGTTTCAAAATTAGCTCAATGTTGTCCTGCCGTTAGGGATCAGTTAATAAAATTGACGGCGGGACAAAATTGAGACGATTTTGAAACGTTAGGGACTTAAATAGGACGAAAACGTTGAGACAAAAACGATACATAGAAATAAATTTTAATTTTATCCTTCAATAATATCAATTTTTATGGTACATAGTTATTCAATTATTTTACTCATATCTAAGTAAATTATACTTAATTACATTACTTTCATTCTAAATAAATTTAGTTTTTCATAATTTTATTCTTAAAGATTTTTACTCATCATCATGAAATATTTGTAGAATGACTAGTACATATACTTGCAGAAAAGAAAAAAATGATACATATACAATTAAGTATAAATTGTACATTTTGTCTCTAAGGCTCCGTTTGGTTAATGTCTATGTCCATCAGAGACATGGACACGGTGGTACGTGTACACCGTTTGTTTGCTGAGACAAAATTTTAAAGACACGGTGACACACAAATGCACATAAAAGACATGTATTTAGTGTATTTCTTTCAAGCTGTGACACTAAGACACAATCCATGAGACACAGATTTTTCCAATTCTATCCCTAATTATTTTTTAAAATTCCAATCACTGTCCTTTATCTTTAACACTTGAGTTGTTTTAGTTTGAGGATAAAATGGACCTTTGAATTAAATACATGTTTCTTGTGTATTATCGCCAAACATGTTATAAAATTTGTCTATCTTTGTGTTCATGTATATTTGTGTCTTTGTGTCTATGTCTCTATTTTTTTGAGACAACAACCAAACACTGCCTAATGTATCAAAATTCTTTAATAACAGTTTAGTTAAACTTTATTTTTAATTTTATTCTTTAATAATATCAAATTTTTACGATAGATAATTATTCAATTATTTTTTTTAATTTTATTCTTAATCACATTATTTTTTTAATTGAATTTATTTTTTATTAAGAACAAAATTAAAAAATAAATTAAGTAATTATTTGTAGTAAAAATTAAAATTATTGAAGAAAAAATTAAAATTTATTAAAAAGTTAAAACAACTTTTTTCAATAATTTCAATCATTTTAATTTTTAATAAATTTTAATCTTTTCTTCAATAATTCCAATTTTTTTACAACAAATAATTACTTAATTTATTTTTTAATTTTGCTCTTAATAAAAAATAAATTTACTTAAAAAATAATGTGATTAAGAATAAAATTAAAAAATAATTGAATAGTTATTTACTGTAAAAATTTTAAATTATTAAAGAATTAAATTAAAATTAAAGTTTAATTAAATTAAACATTAAAGAATTTCGGTACATAAGAGACAAAAAGTATAATTTATACTTTATTGTATATGTATCATTTTTTTTTCCGTAAGTTTATGTACTAGTTATTCTACAAACATTTCATGATGAGTAAAAATCTTTAAGAATAAAATTATAAAAAAATAAATTTATTTAAAATGCAAGTAATGTGATTAAATGTAATTTACTTAGATGTAACTAAAAATAATCGAATAACTATGTACCATAAAAATTAATATTATTGAAGATAAAATTAAAATTTATTTTTATGTATCATTTTTATCCCCAATGTTTTCGTTCTATTTAAGTTCCTAATGTTTCAAAATTGTCTCAATTTTGTCTCGCCATCAATTTTGTTAATAGATCCCTAACAACAAGACGACATTGAGCCAATTTTGAATTGTTAGGGACTTAAATAAGACGATTTAAACGTTAGGGACAACTTTGGGACTTACCTCAAACGTTAGAAACAAAAACGATACTTTACTCTTCTATCTTTTTAATCTATATTTTTGTTTGTATTTGAGGGAGAAAGCTTCATTCTCGTAAGAATGACTTTGAAGCTATTATAGCTAAATAAATATAATAACATATATTTTCACATCATCTTTTTATAATTTTTGTTAATTTTGGATGTGTTTACAAAATATTTGATTTGTTATTTTAAATGTGTTTACTTAATTTTACCGAAAATTTTTTATTAAATGTATGTTCGGATATGTTTTAAAAATATTTTATTTATTATTTATTATTTTTGATGTGTTTTGAATATAATTAAAAATTATACCATAAATTAAATCACTTTTTTCGAAAGACACTACTAAAAAAACTATAAATAATGCGCCCTTCAGCTTTCATGTAATATTGATTGTTATTTTGGTTTCTGTGTGTGTTTTACCTAAAATTTAGGGGTGAACGCGGATCGGATATGACCAAAATCTTGATCCGATCCACACTAAAATCATCAGATCGGATCGGATCCAATATCCGTAGTTTTAAGCTTAGATCCAATCCGCACATTTGCGGATCGGATCGGATATATCCGCAAAACACAAAAAAAAATTTTAAAAACTTATTTTTATTAAAAAATATTAATAAAATTCTTTTTTTCTACTCTTTTAAATATGTTTACTCTTAAAAGAATATTAAACATACTTTTCTTAAATAATAAAATTAAAATAATACAACATAAATAATAATTATTTGTTGAAATAAAACATAAGAAAAATATTTAATTATTTATTTATTTATTTTTGCAAATCTGCTGATATACGGATCGGATATGCAGATACCTACATAAAATCCATAATCTAATATAAGTGTGTGGATCGAATCTGATCCGATCTAATAGTCTCGCGGATCAGATCCATATCTGCAATTTTCATATTAAATTCGAATAAATATTGCAGATATACGATTGTATCTGATTCATAAATATCCCTATTAAAAATTTGAATATCTCCAAATAAAACTTAGACTCTCTGCGTCAAATACGGTTAAGAATACTTTAGTGCATAAACTTATTCTTATCCCTTGCATAGTTAAATTATTTTGATTTAATTAAATGTTGTGATAATAATAATAATAATAATAATAATAATAATAATAATAATATAATAATAATAATAATAATAATAATAATAATAATAATAATAACACTCATCATTCTCTCAACATTACATTTTGCCTAAAATATTTAAAAAATATATTTTTTTAAGTAAAGATTGTATACATACCTTAAGTGTATGGAGGGGTGTTCGCGGTGCGATTTAGTTCGGTTATTTAGAAAAAAGTCATCCGATCCGATCGTTTATTAAAACTGCGGTTCGATTTAGTTTAATTTTTTTACTGAGACAATCCGAACCAAACCAAACCAAACCAATTAAAATCGGTTTGGTTTGGTTCGGTTTGTTCGGTTTTTTTAATTATTCAAAAATATTTTAAATAAATAAAAAAATAAAAAAATTACATTTAAGACCAAACCTTAAATTCATTATTATAATACAAATGTCCCAATTTCACAAACCCTAACCTCAATTTCACAGCAAGAATCCAACTCAATCCAAATTTCTCAATTACACAATTGAAACCCTAAACCTAATCCTAATTTCACATTAACAGAATTCAAACCATAGCAATTTCATCAATGAAAAATCAAAACATATATTAAAATTATTGACAACGGCGGAACAGAGGCAGAGGCAGTGGCAAAGCTGTGAGCAGGACGCAGTGAGCAACAAACTGCATAATTACACAATTCACAAAATCACAAAAACAGAATTAAAATCACTTATAAAAAAATCATAGAAAAACAGAAGCAGGAGCAAACAAAATAAAATCATAGAAGATAGAATGATAAGGGTAAAACTTGGTAAAATTTTAGAAAAAAAATATTGAGACATAAATAAGGAAGAAATAGTTAAAGAAAGAATTCAAAGAAATTGAGAATATAATCCTTACCTATTGTGTGTGACACAATATGCTAAAATCAAATATTTCTGAAAACTTCATGATAAATGACATTGTTGGTTTCAGTGTAATTATTTGAATTGTCATGAGAAATAATAATTTTCAGTCCATATTTGTTAGTAACTCTTGAGCCTGCAACATATAGTTGGCCATGTGTGAATACTGACGGTTAAAGGAGTAACCCAACATAATCCAATGATTGTCCTTGACTTTTATTTATAGTCATGGCATATGAGAGCATCAAAGAGAATTGCCTTCGTTGAAACTTAAATGGCAGTTTTGTATCCGAAGGAGTTAATGTCATCCTAGGTATGAAAACTTTTTCACCAATGTTAGATCCTGATAAGACTTCTGCTTCGATAACTTCGTTGCGAAGCCTTGTGATAACTAATCTAGTACCATTACAAAGGTCTGCTGAATGATCAATATTTCTAATAAGCATGATAGAACATCCTTGCCTAAAGCAAAGCTCATGATTTGAAAGTCCGGGAGATTTAATAGTTGTCGAAAATTCTGGAGTGTGCATTGATGCCAGACTGTCTGCTGCTCCTTCTTTAAAGGAGGGTGAATCGGAGCTGAGATAAACTTTTTTTTCGATTTTCATTTAAAACTAGCATATAATCATTAACCTGTTCAACAACATTGATTGTTGAAGCAAAAATAGCACGGCCATGCAAATTTCAGAACTCTGTGGGATCCTTTAGGTAGTCACTATATATAGCTTCAACGATTGCATGAATTGGGTCATCAAAATTTGTAATTAAGAGTTCAGGTGGTATAGGGACCACATTGTATCTATCTTCTGAATGAGCAAGCTTTCCATCTCCTAAATCAAGGATCCACTGTGCAAATTCTTTTCGTTCTCTAACACTTTCATCTTCTATTGAAGACCTTAATCTCATATTCTGAGTTAAACTTAATAACTTGCATTCATGCCATAGATAAGAGGAATTAATCGATGGATTAACAATATCTTGTCTAGATCCCTTTGTTATCACTAGGAGAATTTGCTTAAAATCACCACCAAAGACGACTGTTTTTCCCCCAAATGGCAACCGTAAACTTGAATGATTTGTGTGCTGAAGCAAGTCTCTCATAGTTCGATCTAGTGCTTCAAAGCAAAATTTATTCATCATTGGTACTTCACCCCAAATAATAAGTTTGAATGCCAAAATTAACTCAGCTAGTGAGCTTCCTTGTTTTATATTATAGGTGGAATATTCATCAGGAGTTAAGGGGATTGCAAACCTGGAATGAGCTGTTCTTCCTCCAGGTAGCAAGAGTGAAGCTATTCCACTTGAAGCAACCGTTAAGACAATTTGACCCTTTGATCTAGGAGCAACTAAGATAGTATTCCAAACGAAAGTCTTTCCTGTACCTCTATACCCATATAAGAAGAAAACTTTAGCGCAATCTGAATTGACAGCTTGAAGAATTTTGTAAACTCTGCTAAATTAGTAAATAATTAGTCAATAAATTGAATTCTAATAAGAAAAATTAGAAATATAAATCTTATGTTAAAATAGGATAGAGCTCTTCAAAACGAGAATTTTGACACTAATTTTGAAGAATTTGGCCCAAGATTGGGACGGATGGACCGAACCAGTTGAACCAAGCCCAAACCGGATCTGTGGACCCAACCGGACCTATCATTTAAATGAGCTAAAGCTCATCTTCCTTCTCATTCAGCAAGAAGCACGCTGAAACTCAAGGAGGGGAAGAAAGGGTTCAAAACCCTTGCTCAAATTTCCATCCACCATAACTTCTTCATCCGAGCTCCGATTATCGTACTGTTTGTGGCTACGTGTCCACCACATCGAGATCTACGATTCCATCGAACAATTTCTTTGGTAAGTCACTCTTACACTCCAGCCTCTCCACCCCCTTAATTTTCAAAAATTAGTGAGAATTCATGTTGAGAGTTTGTGATTTTGGTTCTCTAGGTCCAAGTTTAACTTGAGAAACTTGTGGATCTTTGTTTAATCAAGGTATAGACAAGGTGAGGACTCTCAAATTCTACAATTTCTTAGCCTATGTGAGTTGGGTATTGATTTGTGGGTATGTATGTGATGTATATGTGTATTAGGTTATGTATAGATAATTGGAGCTTGAAATTGTGGACGTTGGAACTTGGTGGAGGCTGAGCACTAGCGTTTTATTAAACTTTTGGGGCTGTGTTTGTGTTCGTGAGTTGCCTTGGACAATACGTGAAAAATCGGCCAAGTTATTGTTTAGGTTTCGTGTATATAATATTTAATGTCATGTGAAAACTTAGGCTAGATGACCTTAGGATTAGCTGGAACACACAGAAAGGCACAATGCTTAATATTTATAATGTGAGTTGGTTATGTGATGGTAATTGTTGATATATTGACAATAGTGTGGTAAATGTTGAGTTGATGATGATATGATTATATACATATTGATCAAGTGTATAATGAAATTGTTGAGGTGTGAAATTGTGCAAAGTTGATGTATGATGGATGATAAAATGGTGTAAGATTATATGGCTGGAATATTGTATGTATTAGGATTGATTTCAGGTGTGAGATGGATGGTATGTAAATGGTAAGGCAATGAAATAGATGTGTAAAGAGTTTTGTAAAAAATTAGTTTTTGGCCAAACTTCGGCGAGCCATAACTTGGATTCCGGACCTCCAAATGATTTTAAACTTATTTCGTATGAAAATTGGGTCCGTGGAGTTTACGCCGTTAAAAGAATGGATGAAAAATATTTTAAAACGAAAAAATTATGCGCGTCGAAAGTTTGAGGTTTAAAATGTAAATTCTGCAGCTTTTGACTTAACCAAAATTTTAGCCAAAAACCTATGCGTGCGTATGCATACCTGCGCGTGCGCACGCATAGCACCAAAAAAGGGGGTTTTGCGTACACATGCAGGAGCTATACGCATACATGCCATTCTGTCCAGCGTACATGCGTTCGCGGACAGGTGCATGTGTACGCTTCTTGGGCTAAAAAGAGACCCGTGCATGGGTGGTGGACGAAATTGTGATCAATGTTCTTGTATCATTTGTGATCAATGTTCTAATTATGGCACTGGTTGAATTCACAACTCCGTTCAACTAACCAGCAAGTGTACTGGGTCGTCCAAGTAATAAACCTTACGTGAGTAAGGGTCGAATCCACAGAGATTGTTGGTATGAAGCAAGCTATGGTCACCTTGTAAATCTCAGTCAGGCAGATTAAAATTGTTTATGGTTCGAAAATTAATAATAAAATAAGAAATAATAAAAGGGATAGAATACTTATGTAGATTCATTGGCATAGGAATTTCAGTTAAGTATATGAAGATGCTGTATGGCTCAAGAACGCCTGCCCTCCTACTGCTTCAACTCAATCCTTCTTACTCCTTTCCATGGCAAGCTGTGTACAGGGGTTCACTATCAGCGGTGGCTACTTTCAATCCTCTCGGGAAAATGATCCTATGCGGTTGTCAGTCGCACGGCTAATCGTCTGGAGGCATCACCCATGGTTGATGGCTACATCCCATCCTCGCAGTGAAAACTAATGCTCACGCACTCTGTCACAGTACGGCTAATCACTGGTTGGTTCCCGCTCCTACTGGAATAGAATCCCTTGATTCTTTTGCGTCTGTCACTAACGCCCAGCACTTGCAAGTTTGAAGCACGTCACAGTCATTCATTACCGGAATCCTACTCGGAATACCACAGACAAGGTTAGACTTTCTGGATTCCCAGGATCCTACTCGGAACACCACAGACAAGGTTGGACTTTCCGGATCCTCATAAATGCCGCCATCTATCTAGCTTATACCACGAAGATTCTGTTGGGGAATCTAAGAGATACACATTCAAGCTCTGTTGCATGTAGAACGGAAGTGGTTGTCAATCACGTGCGTTCATAAGTGAGAATGATAATGAGGGTTATCTAACTCATCACATTCATCATGTTCTTGGGTACGAATGAATATCTTGGAATAAAACTAAGATAGCATTTGAATAAAAGAAGATAGAATTGCATTAATACTTGAGGTACAGCAGAGCTCCACACCCTTAATCTATGGTGTGCAAAAACTCTACCGTTGAAAATACATAAGTGAAAAGGGGTTCAGGCATGGCCGAATGGCCAGCCCCCTAAAACGTGATCAATAGCCTCTTAGGATAAAGAATAATACAAAACTGAGACCAAAGATGTCTAATACAATAGATAAATGTTCTATTTATAATAAACTAGCTCCTAGGGTTTACATGAGTAAGTAATTGATGCATAAATCCACTTCCGGGGCCCACTTGGTGCATGCTTGGGCTGAGCTTGATCAATCCACGAGCTGAGGCTTCTCTTGGAGTTGAACTCCGAGTTATGACGTGTTTTGGGCGTTCAACTCCGGATCATGACGTTTTTCTGGCGTTTAACTCCAGACAGCAGCATGTACTTGGCGTTCAACGCCAAGTTACGTCGTCATTATTCGAATAAAGTATGGACTATTATATATTGCTGGAAAGCCCTGGATGTCTACTTTCCAACGCCGTTGAGAGCGCGCCAATTGGAGTTCTGTAGCTCCAGAAAATCCATTTCGAGTGCAGGGAGGTCAGATTTCAACAGCATCAGCAGTCCTTTTGTCAGCCTTTTTCAGAGTTTTGCTCAAATCCCTCAATTTCAGTCAGAATTTACCTGAAATCACAGAAAAACACACAAACTCATAGTAAAGTCCAGAAATGTGAATTTATCATAAAAACTAAGGAAAACATCCCTAAAAGTAGCTTGAACTTACTAAAAACTATCTAAAAACAATGCCAAAAAGCGTATAAATTATCCGCTCATCACAACACCAAACTTAAATTGTTGCTTGTCCCCAAGCAACTGAAAATCAAATAGGATAAAAAGAAGAGAATATACTATAAATTCAGAAATATCAATGAATATTAATTATAATTAAATGAGCGGGACTTGTAGCTTTTTGCTTCTGAACAGTTTTGGCATCTCACTTTTTCCTTTGTAGTTTAGAGGGATTGGCGTCTCTGGAGAACTTAGAATTTGGGATAGTGTTATTGACTTTCTTAGTTAAGCATGTTGATTCTTGAACACAGCTACTTATGAGTCTTGGCTGTGGCCCTAAGCACTTTGTTTTCCAGTATTACCACCGGATACATAAATGCCACAGACACATAACTGGGTGAACCTTTTCAGATTGTGACTTAGCTTTGCTAAAGTCCCCAATTAGTGGTGTCCAGAGCTCTTAAGCACACTCTTTTGCCTTGGATCACGACTTTAACCACTTAGTCTCAAGCTTTTTCACTTGGACCTTCATGACACAAGCACATGGTTAGGGACAGCTTGGTTTAGCCGCTTAGGCCTGGATTTTAATTCCTTGGGCCCTCCTATCCATTGATGCTCAAAGCCTTGGATCCTTTGCTTTTTAAAATTTTTGCCATTTTTTTTTGCTGCTTTTTCTTGCTTCAAGAATCAATTTCATGATGTTTTTCAGATCATCAATAACATTTCTCTTTGTTCATCATTCTTTCAAGAACCAACAATTTTAACACTCATAAACAACAATATCCAAAGACATATGCACTGTTCAATCATTCATTCAGAAAACAAAAAGTATTGTCACCACATCAGTATAATTAAATTAAATTCAAGAGCTATTTTCGAAATTTATGTACTTCTTGTTCTTTTGAATTAAAACATTTTTCTTTTAAGAAAGGTGAAGGAGTAATGGATTTTATTCATAGCTTTAAGGCATGGTTACATACTAGTGATCATGAAATAAAGACACAAAACATGGATAAACATAATATTAAAAACCGAAAACAGAAAGAAATAAAGAACAAGGAATGAATCCACCTCTTAGTGGCGTCTTCTTCTTGAAGGACCCATGATGTTCTTTAACTCTTCTATGTCCCTTCCTTGCCTTTGTTGCTCCTCCCTCATTGCTCTTTGATCTTCTCTTATTTCTTGGAGAATGATGGAGTGCTCTTGATGTTCCACCCTTAATTGTCCCACATTGTGGCTCAAATCTTCTAAGGAGGTGTTGAGTTGCTCCCAATAGTTGTTGGGAGGAAAGTGCATTCCCTGAGGCATCTCAGGAATTTGTTGATGATGAGCTTCCTCATGCACTTCTTGAGGGCCGTGAGGAACTTCTCTTGATTGCTCCATCCTTTTCTTGGTGATGGGCTTGTCTTCTTCAATGGAGACATCTCCTTCTATGATAACTCCAGCTGAGTAACATAGATGGCATATAAGGTGGGGGAAGGCTAGCCGTGCCATGTGTGAAGGCTTGTCAGCTATTTTGTAGAGTTCATTGGAGATGACTTCATGAACTTCCACTTCCTCTCCAATCATGATGCTATGAACCATGATGGCCCGATCCACAGTAACTTCAGATCGGTTGCTTGTAGGGATGATGGATCTTTGGATGAATTCCAACCATCCTCTAGCTACAGGCTTGAGGTCCAGTCTTCTTAGTTGGACTGGCTTGCCTTTGGAGTCTATTCTCCATTGGGCTCCTTCCACACATATGTCCATAAGGACTTGGTCCAACCTTTGATTAAAGTTGACCCTTCTAGTGTAGGGGCGTTCATCTCCTTGCATCATAGGCAAATGAAACGCCAACCTCACATTCTCCGGACTAAAATCCAAGTATTTTCCCCTAACCATTGTGAGATAATTCTTTGGACTTGGGTTCATACTTTGGTCATGGTTCCTAGTGATCCATGCATTGGCATAGAACTCTTGAACCATTAAAATTCCAACTTGTTGTATGGGGTTGGCTAGGACTTCCCAACCTCTTCTTTGGATCTCATGTCGGATTTCCGGAAACTCATTCTTTTTGAGCTTGAAAGGGACCTCAGGGATCACCTTCTTCTTTGCCACAACATCATAGAAGTGGTCTTGATGGCTCTTGGAGATGAATCTTTCCATCTCCCATGACTCGGAGGTGGAAGCTTTTGCTTTCCCTTTCCTTTTTCTTGAGGAAACTCCGGCCTTAGGTGCCATTGGTAATGGAAAAACAAAAAAAAAGCTTATGCTTTTACCACACCAAACTTAAAATATGCTCGTCCTCGAGCAAAAAAAGAAAAGAATAGTAGAAGAAGAAGAAGAGAATATGGTAGAGAGTGAGAGAGTAGGTTCGGCTATATGGGAGAAGAAGGGGTTTTTGTTGTGTGAAAATGAAGAAGAGTGGAGGGGTATTTATAGGGAGAGGGGAGGGTGGGTTTTCGGCCATTTGGGTGGGAATGGGTGGGCAATTGAATTTGAATTTTATGAGGGTAGGTGGGGTTTATGGGGAAGAGGAGGTTGAGGTGATTGGTGAATGGGGTAATTGGGAAGAGGAATTGAGGTGATTGATGAAGAAGATGTTGGGAAGTGTGACATGGGGAAGAGTGAAATGAGATTTGGATTAGGAGAGTGTGATTAGGATTAAAAGGTAAGGTGGGAATATGGTAGGTGGGGATCCTGTGGGGTCCACAGATCCTGAGGTGAAAACAAATACCATTCCTTCACCATATAGGCATGTAACATGCCTTTATGCATCATTCTGGCGTTCAAACGCCCATTGATGCATGTTCTGGGCGTTCAACGCCCATGTAATGCATGTTTCTGGCGTTGAACGCCAGTTTCATGCTTGTTTCTGGCGTTCAGCGCCAGCTTGTCCTCTTCGTGCACCATCCTGGCGTTTAACGCCAGGTTGTTGCTTGTTTTGGGCGTTCAACGCCAGAATGGTGCTCTGTTCTGGCGTTGAACGCCAGACAGATGCATCTTACTGGCGTTGAACGCCAGTCTGCGCTACCTCCAGGGTGAAAATTTTTTCTTCTGTTTTTGACTCTGTTTTTAATTTTTTGATTTTTTTCGTGACTCCTCATGATCATGTACCTAATTAAACACAAAAATAACAAAGGAACAAAATAAAATAAAATTAGATAAATAAAATTGGGTTGCCTCCCAACAAGCGCTTCTTTAATGTCAATAGCTTGACAGTGGCTCTCATGGAGCCACAAGGTGATCAGGTCAATTTAAGTGTGGTCCCAACACCAAACTTAGAGTTTGGATATGGGGTTTGAACACCAAACTTAGAGTTTGGTTGTGGCTTCACAACACCAAACTTAGAGTTTGACTGTGTGGGCTCTTCTTGACTCTGAACTGAGAGAAGCTCTTTATGCTTACTCTCTTTTGTCACAGAGGGATGGCCATGTGCCTGAAACACAAGGTAGTCCCCATTCAATTGAAGGACTAACTCACCTCTGTTGACATCTATCACAGCTCCTGCTGTGGCTAGGAAAGGTCTTCCAAGGATGATGCAATCATCCTCTTCCTTTCTAGTGTCTAAGATTATGAAATCAGCAGGGGTGTAAAGGCCTTCAACCTTTACTAGCACGTCCTCTACCAATCCATAAGCTTGTCTTAATGACTTGTCTGCCAGTTGTAATGAGAACAAGGCAGGTTGTACCTCAATGATTCCCAGCTTCTCCATTACAGAGAGTGGCATAAGATTTATTCCTGACCCAAGATCACATAGAGCTTTTTCAAAGCTCATGGTGCCAATGGTGCAAGGTATTAAGAACTTGCCAGGATCTTGTTTCTTTTGAGGTAGAGTTCTCTGAATCCAAGTATCTAGTTCACTAATGAGCAAGGGAGGTTCACTTTCCCAAGTCTCATTACCAAACAGCTTGGCATTCAGTTTCATGATAGCTCCTAAGTATTGAGCAACTTGCTCTCCAGTCACATCTTCATTCTCTTCAGAGGATGAATATTCTTCAGAGCTCATGAATGGCAGAAGGAGATTTAAAGGAATCTCTATGGTCTCTAGATGAGCCTCAGATTCCTCAGGATCCTTAATAGGAAACTCCTTCTTGCTTGAGGAACGTCCCAGGAGGTCTTTCTCACTAGGATTTTCGTCCTCCTCCTCCTTTGTGCATTCGGCCATATTGACTATGTCAATGGCCTTGCACTCTCCTTTTGGATTTTCTTCTGTATTGCTTGGGAGAATACTGGGAGGAGTTTCAATAACTTTCTTACTCAGCTGGCCCACTTGTGCCTCCAGATTTCTAATGGAGGATCTTGTTTCATTCATGAAACTGAATGTGGCTTTTGACAGATCAAAGACTATATTGGCTAAATTAGAATTGTTTTGTTCAGAGTTCTCTGTCTGTTGCTGAGAAGATGATGGATATGGCTTACTATTGTTCAGCCTATTGCGTCCACCATTGTTAAAGCCTTGTTGAGGCTTTTGCTGATCCTTCCAGGAGAATTTTGGATGATTTCTCCATGATGAGTTATAGGTGTTTCCATAAGGTTCACCTAAGTAATTAACCTCTGCCATGGCAGGGTTTTCAGGATCATAAGCTTCTTCAGAAGCTGCCTCTCTAGTACTGTTGGATGCATGTTGCAATCCATTCAGATTTTGAGAGATTATGTTGACCTGTTGAGTCAACATTTTGTTCTGAGCCAGTATGGCATTCAGAGCATCAATTTCAAGAACTCCTTTCTTCTGAGGTACCCCATTATTCACGGAATTCCTCTCAGAAGTATACATGAACTGGTTGTTTGCAACCATGTCAATGAGTTCTTGAGCCTCTTCAGGCGTTTTCTTCAGGTGAATAGATCCACCTGCAGAATGGTCCAATGACATTTTCGAAAATTCAGATAGACCATAATAGAATATATCTAATATGGTCCATTCTGAAAACATGTCAGATGGACATCTCTTGGTCAGCTGCTTATATCTTTCCCAAGCTTCATAGAGGGATTCACCATCTTTTTGTTTGAAGGTTTGAACATCCACTCTCAGCTTGCTCAGCTTTTGAGGAGGAAAGAATTTATCTAAGAATGCAGTGACAAGCTTATCCCATGAGTCCAGGCTATCCTTGGGTTGTGAATCCAACCATACTCTAGCTCTGTCTCTTACAGCAAAAGGGAAAAGCATGAGTCTGTAGACTTCAGGATCAACTCCATTCGTCTTTACAGTCTCACAGATCTGCAAGAACTCAGTTAAAAACTGATAAGGATCTTCAGATGGAAGTCCATAAAACTTGCAGTTTTGTTGCATTAAAGCAACTAGTTGAGGCTTAAGCTCAAAGTTATTGGCTCCAATGGCAGGAATGGAGATGCTTCTTCCATCAAACTTGGACGTTGGCTTTGTGAAGTCACCAAGCATTCTCCTTGCATTATTATTATTATTTCCGTCTGCCATCTCTTTCTCTTGTTCGAAAATTTCTAGAAGGTTTCTTCTGGATTGTTGTAATTTCGCTTCTCTTAATTTTCTCTTCAGAGTCCTTTCAGGTTCTGGATCAATTTCAACAAGAGTGCCTTTATCCCTGTTCCTGCTCATATGAAAGAGAAGGAGACAAGAAAAGAAAGAGGAATCCTCTATGTCACAGTATAGAGATTCCTTTATGTTAGTAGAAAAAGAGGGGAGTAGAAGAATGAAGAAGAGGATTCGGATTTATGGATGAAGAGAGGTGAAGAGAAGTGTTAGTAATTAAATAATTAAATAGAATAAGAAAAGAGAAGGGAGAATTCGAAAATAATTTTGAAAAAGAGGTTAATGATTTTCGAAAATTAGAAATAAAATGTAATTAAAATTAAAACATGAAACAATTAATTAATTTTAAAAAGAATTTTTGAAAAAAGGGGGAGATATTTTCGAAAATAGAGAGGGAAAAGTAGTTTAGGTGGTTTTGAAAAAGATAAGAAACAAACAAAAAGTTAGTTAGTTGATTGAAAAAGATTTGAAATCAAAATTGAAAAAGATAAGAAGATAGTAAGTTAGATAAGATATTTTGAAATCAAATTTTGAAAAATAAAAAATTTTTTTGAAAAATATAAAATAAAAGATAAAAAGATTTAATTCAAAAATTTTGAAATTACTTATTTCACTAACAAGAAACTACAAGATAAGATTCTAGAACTTAAAGATTGAACCTTTCTTAACAAGAAAGTAACAAACTTCAAATTTTTGAACCAATCACATTAATTATTAGTGAATTTTCGAAAATATGATGTAAAGATAAGAAAAAGATTTTGAAAATATTTTGAAAAAGATTTTTGAAATTTTCAAAAAATAGAAAAAATTGAAAAAGATATGATTTTTGAAAAAGATTTTGAAAAGATAAGATTTTTAAAATTTGAAATTTTGACTTGACTTGTAAGAAACAACTAATTTTGAAAATTTTTGACCAAGTCAACCCAAAATTTCGAAAATTTAGAGGGAAATAAGGAAAAGATAATTTTTTGATTTTTGAATTTTTAATTATGAGAGAGAAAAACAACAAAAATACTTAATGCATGAAATTTTTAGATCAAAACCATGAATGCATGCATGAATGCTATGAATGTCAAGATGAACACCAAGAACACTTTGAAGATCATGATGAACATCAAGAACTTATTTTTGAAAATTTTTTGATGCAAAGGAAACATGCAAGACACCAAACTTAGAAATTTTTAATGCATGGAAAATATGAATGCAAAAATGCACATGAAAAACAAGAAAAGACACAAAACAAGAAATCATCAAGATCAAACAAGAAGACTTATCAAGAACAACTTGAAGATCATGAAGAACACTATGAATGCATGGGATTTTCGAAGAAAAAATGCAAGAAAAATTTTAAAGCATGCAATTGACACCAAACTTAAAAATTGACTCAAGACTCAAACAAGAAACACAAAATATTTTTGATTTTTATGATTTTCTAATTTTTTTTTGATTTTTATTAATATTTTCGAAAATAAAGGTTGGAAAAACGAAAAATAAAAGAAAAATTTTGAAAAAGATTTTTGAAAAGAAAATTACCTAATCTGAGCAACAAGATGAACCGTCAGTTGTCCATACTCGAACAATCCCCGGCAACGGCGCCAAAAACTTGGTGGACGAAATTGTGATCAATGTTCTTGTATCATTTGTGATCAATGTTCTAATTATGGCACTGGTTGAATTCACAACTCCGTTCAACTAACCAGCAAGTGTACTGGATCGTCCAAGTAATAAACCTTACGTGAGTAAGGGTCGAATCCACAGAGATTGTTGGTATGAAGCAAGCTATGGTCACCTTGTAAATCTCAGTCAGGCAGATTAAAATTGTTTATGGTTCGAAAATTAATAATAAAATAAGAAATAATAAAAGGGATAGAATACTTATGTAGATTCATTGGCATAGGAATTTCAGTTAAGTATATGAAGATGCTGTATGGCTCAAGAACGCCTGCCCTCCTACTGCTTCAACTCAATCCTTCTTACTCCTTTCCATGGCAAGCTGTGTACAGGGGTTCACCATCAGCGGTGGCTACTTTCAATCCTCTCGGGAAAATGATCCTATGCGGTTGTCAATCGCACGGCTAATCGTCTGGAGGCATCACCCATGGTTGATGGCTACATCCCATCCTCGCAGTGAAAACTAATGCTCACGCACTCTGTCACAGTACAGCTAATCACTGGTTGGTTCCCGCTCCTACTGGAATAGAATCCCTTGATTCTTTTGCGTCTGTCACTAACGCTCAGCACTTGCAAGTTTGAAGCACGTCACAGTCATTCATTACCGGAATCCTACTCGGAATACCACAGACAAGGTTAGACTTTCCGGATTCCCAGGATCCTACTCGGAACACCACAGACAAGGTTGGACTTTCCGGATCCTCATAAATACCGCCATCTATCTAGCTTATACCACGAAGATTCTGTTGGGGAATCTAAGAGATACACATTCAAGCTCTGTTGCATGTAGAACGGAAGTGGTTGTCAATCACGTGCGTTCATAAGTGAGAATGATAATGAGGGTTATCTAACTCATCACATTCATCATGTTCTTGGGTACGAATGAATATCTTGGAATAAAACTAAGATAGCATTTGAATAAAAGAAGATAGAATTGCATTAATACTTGAGGTATAGCAGAGCTCCACACCCTTAATCTATGGTGTGCAGAAACTCTACCGTTGAAAATACATAAGTGAAAAGGGGTTCAGGCATGGCCGAATGGCCAGCCCCCTAAAACGTGATCAATAGCCTCTTAGGATAAAGAATAATACAAAACTGAGACCAAAGATGTCTAATACAATAGATAAATGTTCTATTTATAATAAACTAGCTCCTAGGGTTTACATGAGTAAGTAATTGATGCATAAATCCACTTCCGGGGCCCACTTGGTGCATGCTTGGGCTGAGCTTGATCAATCCACGAGCTGAGGCTTCTCTTGGAGTTGAACTCCGAGTTATGACGTGTTTTGGGCGTTCAACTCCGGATCATGACGTTTTTCTGGCGTTTAACTCCAGACAGCAGCATGTACTTGGCGTTCAACGCCAAGTTACGTCGTCATTCTTCGAATAAAGTATGAACTATTATATATTGCTGGAAAGCCCTAGATGTCTACTTTCCAACGCCGTTGAGAGCGCGCCAATTGGAGTTCTGTAGCTCCAGAAAATCCATTTCGAGTGCAGGGAGGTCAGATTCCAACAGCATCAGCAGTCCTTTTGTCAGCCTTTTTCAGAGTTTTGCTCAAATCCCTCAATTTCAGTCAGAATTTACCTGAAATCACAGAAAAACACACAAACTCATAGTAAAGTCCAGAAATGTGAATTTATCATAAAAACTAAGGAAAACATCCCTAAAAGTAGCTTGAACTTACTAAAAACTATCTAAAAACAATGCCAAAAAGCGTATAAATTATCCGCTCATCAATGGGCACACATATGTATGCGTACGCACACCCCAGTTTTCAAGAGATCTGTGCGTGCGCATGCACACCACTGTTTTTAGCAAATCATTATTTTGTGTTTTCAAAGACAATTTGACCTCCTAAATCTCTATTTTCATATTGTTAGTTTTACGCGTGATTAGGAAGCTTAGTAATGAGATGAAGCTAGGAAATTGAGGTAACTTGGGTATGAAGAAAAGGGAGTAAACGTGATGAATTATAAGAGAATGATGTGACGGTTAAAAGAAGTTATGATGCCATGCTATGATGAATGATTATATAAAGAATATGAATGGCTATGAATATTATGCGGCTTATGAATTTAATGATATCTGAGATACAAGTTTCCTTGGGTAACAGAACCGTGGCTTGCCACCATGTGTTTCAGGTTGAAACTTGATACTCTGTTAACCCTACGTCGTAAGGGTGATCGGACACGTATAAATTTCAGGGAATGGATATCCCCCATTGAGTGAGTTATATATGAATGAATGAGTGTATGAATTATGAATGAAATGAGAAGATCTATGCATAGACTCATGGGGATGCGCAACGAGGGACAGTCTAAGGGTTTTGGACTTGTCGGGTTGGCTGAATAACCGATAGATGAGCCTCATTAGCCTCAGCCATAGGACATACATACATCATGTGCATTTTGTTTGTTTTGTCTGCTATGCATTACTTGGGATTGCCTAACTATATATATATATATATATTATGCTATTTGTTATATTTGCTACCTGCACTACCTATTTTCTACTTTTGCTTAAATTTGTTTGGTTATCTGTCTCTGCTAAATCATTGGTGATGGAGGAGCGGAGGAAGGGTGGACCGGTTTGGTGATAAAGTTATGTATAAGTAAGAAAGTTTAAGAATTCCTTGGAACACCTATCCTTTTTATGGCTTCTGTTTAGAGTTTAAGTTCTCTATATCTGAGTATTAACATTCTAGGATTGCCTATGGTATTCCCAAGACCTTATATATTATCTGCGTGGCACCTTTACCATGCTGAAAACCTCCAGTTCTTACCCCATAGTGTGTTGTTGTTTTCAGATGCAGGTCGAGAGGCACCTCACTAGGCGTCTGGATTCCTGAAGCGGAGCGATTTCTGGGTTCTTTTGCTATGTAGCTTATGTATATATGTATTTAGTTTCTCTCCAAGAAACTTGTTTATTTTGTCCCTTTTAGAGGTTTAAGGAGAGTTAAGGTTTTATCTTTGTATTTTGGGTATTTTGGGATACGTATATATGTATGTAAATATTCTCCAGCCAGCCTTGTCTTCGCAGGCTGAGATAGGAGCTAGTTATTCTGTATTCTTGACTCTTTATCCCCTCTTTTTGTTTATTTACACCTATGAACTTTAGATTTCTTAGCACGCAAGTAATCTCATTCTCTGAGCATTGCGTTTTTTATTTTGCGATTTTGTTTTACCTTTTTTTCAAGGCTCCTCGTATATTGCTCTTTTTCAGATACTATTATGTATATATTTTCTGATTAGAGGTCGTAATACCACACCACCTATGTTTTACGGCTTAAGCGTAAAGCTTTGTGTGGTAGGATGTTACAGATTTGGTCATATACATATTTTTATTCTGTTGTCATTTGTGATAAAAATTTCTTGTGTTGCTTAGCCAACATAACTCGATAATAACGGAGTTCATCCAATATTAATTTGTTTTGCAAAGAGCCACGTCTCATGCTGTGGATGTTATCCATGTTAGGAAATAGCATTGTTGCATATTCTCGAAGTGTTTTGCCATTGCTGTTAAATATTTGTTCAATCTCTATTAGAGTAAGCTCTGATAATTCATCATCTGATAAAACCAAATCTACAATTAAAATTGAACATGAGTATTAGAAAATTCAGAATAAAAACACCTTAAGACATTTGATTGTACATTGTGACATTTATATTTGCTAAAAAGTTTCAACAATTTTGATATTAATATCAACATAATAAATGATATCATGTGGACAATTGATGAAGAAAGTTCCAGCAACATAAATGTAGATATTATTGAATAAGTTCAAACATGGTAAATTGAACATAGTTATATGATTATGTAGTATCCCACATTTGACCACAAAAGAGTTGCAAACAGCTTTCTCAGATAATATCCAAAACTCTAATGACTTGCTTCTTCAATAGTATCAATGTATTCTTGATCATCATCAAGTAACCCATGCGCGTAACATGCATCTCTGAATGTAGGATAAACAACACCATTGAAAGATCGAAGTTCTTCATAGCTTCTTGGCCCTTTAACAATGTTGAGTAGCATTCTTAAATAGTATAATTCACCTGCAGATGGAAGGACAAAGAATAATCTACCAATAGCAGTGTTTGTTTTCCTAGGCTCCCATATTCTAAGGCTGTGTTTCCAAACAAATTCAGTTGAAAAATTGTTATAAGTTAATTGTCTAGCTGCCTCATACTCTGTGTTTGCTTGAAACCAAGCTATGAACATGGATTCTTTAATTGTTGCTTTATCAACAGTTCTTTGCAAATTGTCTTGATCTTCAAAGATAACTGACTGACAATCATAATACATTTTGACTTCATCTATGATTGAATTAGAATTGGGAAGCGTTGAAGTTGAATAAAAGAAGCCGTGACTCGATCACTTTGAAAGAGCCTAGCAGCGGAAACAACACAAATATCCAACACAAGAACAATATGGAAGCACTCACAACACAATATGACAGCAGTTATGAACAAGCAAATATAACAAGTAGGGCAATAACAAGAATACACCGAACTTTTAACGTGGAAAACCCCCTCAATGTGAGAGGTAAAAACCACGGGTCGTCTAGACCAATGAAATAGCTGTACTATAATCAAATAAGGTATAAGAGAGTCTCAAACAAAGCATAAAAACGTGCATATAACCAGCCAAAACATCAAAGCACCAAATCTTACAAATGAGAAGCAACAAGATGAAATATACCCAAAAAAATAAGGCTGCTGTTAAAGCCAATTTCTCCCTCTGCAGACTTCCAATTAAAATCTTCTTCGTTCAGAATAGAGAACAAGATAAGAAAAATTTGTAGATTTAAATTTTACGTTGATCCAACGGTGAAAGAATGAGAAAATGCTGTTCAAAGATTGCTACTCTATGTAAAAATGGGAAACCTATTTTCTCTCTTGTGAAGCCAATTTCTCCCACAGAAAACCTCCAATCAACATCTCCACCGCGCAGAATAAAGAACAAAATGAGAGAAATATGCAGTTCAAATTTTAAGCTGATCCAACGGTGAACAAATGAGAAACGATTATTTGAAATTTACTGCTTTGCATAAAAATGGGAATTCTGTTTTCCCTCTTCTCTCTCACTTTGTGGCTACACTCTCACACTTTCAAAAGACTCCAAAATTTGATTAGGGTTGTGGCACAATGGGTGCAAAGAGACACCCTCAAAATGTTGGGTTTGGGCCTCATAAAGGAGAGAAAAAACCCCAACAAATCTCCCCCTTCTCGACTAGGTGGAGGCCCTCGCCATTCCAGCGATCAAACATGTTTCAAGCTTTTCTCTTAACAGTGCTTTTGTCATCATATCAGCACCATTGTCATTAGTGTGAACTTTCTCAAGTTCAAACAACTTAGAATCTAACACATTCCGTATCCAGTGATACCTAACATCGATATGTTTAGATCTTGCATGAAAAGTAGAATTCTTGGCAAGATGAATAGCACTTTGACTATCACATAACAACACATAACCGTCTTGTTTGAAACCAAGTGCTACAAGAAACTTCTTCATCCACAATAACTCTTTACATGCTTCAGTTGCTGTAATAAACTCTGCCTCTGTGGTAGAAAGTGCAACACACTTTTGTAGCCTTGACTGCCATGAAATAGCTCCCCCTACAAACTTGACCAAATAACCTGAAGTAGAATTTTGAGAATCAATATCTCCTGCCATGTCTGCATCAGTAAAGCCAACTAGCAAAGATTTCTCACCATCAAAACTCAAGCTCATGTTAGTTGTACCTCTGAGATATCTCATAATCCATTTAACAACATTCCAATTTTTTTTGCCTGGATTAGAGAGAAAACAACTCACAGTACCAACCGCATGAGCAATGTCTGGTCTAGTACACACCATAGCATACATCAAACTTCCAACAATTGAGGCATAAGGAATTTCATCCATTGCTTGTTTCTGCTCATCAATGGTTGGACACTGCTTGGTGCTCAACTTAAAATGAGGAGTAAAAGAACTAGCAGCACATTTGGCATCATTCGTACCAAACCTTTGAAACACCTTCTTTATGTACTTCTCCTATGATAAATAAAGCTTCTTGGAATCTCTATAACGAATAATAGTCATACTCAAAATCTGTTTAGCAGGATCCAAGTCCTTCATAGCAAAAAACTTGCTCAACTGTTTCTTCAACTCATTAATCCTCAAAGTATTCTTGCCCACAATCAAAATATCATCCACATAAAGCAAAAGAATGATAAAATCACCATCAGAAAATTTTTGTACAAATACACAATGATCTGAAGTTGTCTTACGGTAACCATGCTCCCCCATAACAGATTCAAACTTCTTGTACCACTGTCTTGGAGCTTGCTTCAACCCATAAAGACTCTTCTTAATCTTGCACACAAAATCTTCCTTTCCTTTAACAATAAAGCCCTCCGGTTGGTTTATGTAGATCTTCTTGTCTAAATCACCATGAAAAAAATTTGTCTTCACATCCATTTGCTTAATCTCCAGATCAAAGAAGCTGCTAATCCAAGCACAGCACGAATGGATGACATCCTCATAACAGGAGAAAAAATCTCCTCATAATCAAACTATAAAACCATAAACTCAAGATTCATAACATTTCTATTTCAATTTTCTTTTTACTTTAACTTGACTCCAAATTGCAGTTTTTTTAATGTGCATAACAGTTTGTAAAAGGCATGAGCAAATAACATAGTATTAGCATGGAATCAAAAACAAGGTGAAGCGACATCTAGTATAAAAGGTGAAGGGTTAATGTTTAGTGTTTACATACCAATTCTTGAACGCAACAACATCAGGAAAATTAGGTTCAGGAACACTCTCGAGGCATAAAGACTATTCTGAACATTAATCTGATTGAGGTACTGATTTGACTTGAAGAGTTGAGCGACCAAAATCAGTGGCTCACCATCATCCTTATTGATAAACGGAGTTAGTGATGAGCGGATAATTTGTACCCTTTTTGGCATTGTTTTTAGTATGTTTTTAGTATCTTTTAGTTAGTTTTTATTATATTTTTATTAGTTTTTAGTTAAAATTCACTTTTCTGGACTTTACTATGAGTTTGTGTGTTTTTCTGTGATTTCAGGTATTTTCTGGCTGAAATTGAGGGATCTGAGCAAAAATCTGATCCAGAGACTCAAAAGGACTGCAGATGCTGTTGGATTCTGACCTCCCTGCACTCGAAGTGGATTTTCTGGAGCTACAGAAGCCCAATTGGCGCGCTCTCAACGGCGTTGGAAAGTAGACATCCTGGGCTTTCCAGCAATATATGATAGTTCATACTTTGCTCAAGATTTGATGGCCCAAACCGGCGTTCAAAGTCACCCTCAGGAATTCCAGCGTTAAACGCCGGAACTGGCACCTAAATGGGAGTTAAACGCCCAAACTGGCATAAAAGCTGGCGTTTAACTCCAAGGAGAGTCTCTACACGAAAATGCTTCATTGCTCAGCCCAAGCACACACCAAGTGGGCCCGGAAGTGGATTTTTATGTCATTTACACATCTTTGTACACCTTAGACTACTAGTTTTCTATAAGTAGGACCTTTTACTATTGTATTAGACATCTGGAGATCTTTGAATCTTTTGATCACTGGGAGGCTGGCCTCACGGCCATGCCTAGACCTTGTTCTTATGTATTTTCAACGGTGGAGTTTCTACACACCATAGATTAAGGTGTGGAGCTCTGCTGTACCTCGAGTATTAATGCAATTACTATTGTTCTTCTATTCAATTCCGCTTGTTCTTGTTCCAAGATATCACCTGTTCTTCAACTTGATGAATGTGATGATCCGTGACACTCATCATCATTCTCACTTATGAACAAAGTGACTGACAACCACTCTTGTTCTACAAGCATACGAGGCTTAGTGAATATCTCTTGGATTCCTGATACACGATGCATGGTTGATTGCCTGACAACCGAGTGCTCGCCTGACAAACGAGCCAGCCATTCCGTGAGATCAGAGTCTTCGTGGTATAGGCGAGAACTGATGGCGGCATTCAAGAGAATCCGGAAGGTCTAACCTTGTCTGTGGTGTTCTGAGTAGGATTCAATGATTGAATGACTGTGACGTGCTTCAAACTCCTAGCAGGCGGGGCGTTAGTGACAGACGCAAAAGAATCACTGGATTCTATTCCGGCCTGACCGAGAACCGACAGCTGATTAGCCATATGCTGTGACAGAGCATAGGAACATTTTCACTGAGAGGATGGGAGGTAGCCACTGACAACGGTGAAACCCTTGCATAAGCTTGCCATGGAAAGGAGTAAGAAGGATTGGATGAAGACTGTAGGAAAGCAGAGAGACGGAAGGGAAGGCATCTTCATACGCTTATCTGAAGCTCTCACCAATGATATACATAAGTATCTCTATCTTTATCTTTATGCTTTATTCGTTTATCACTATACCCATTTGAGTCTGCCTGACTGAGATTTACAAGGTGACCATAGCTTGCTTCATACCAACAATCTCCGTGGGATCGACCTTTACTCACGTAAGGTATTACTTGGACGACCCAGTGCACTTGCTGGTTAGTTGTGCGAAGTTGTGCTTATGCCATGGTATTGTGCACCAAGTCTTTGGAGCCATTACCGGGGATTGTTTTGTGTAAAAGTAGTGATCACAATTTCGTGCACCAAGTTTTTGGCGCCGTTGCCGGGGATTGTTCTTGTGTATGGACAACTGACGGTTCATCTTGTTGCTTAGATTAGGTATTTTTTTTTTCGAAATTCTTGAAGATGAATTCTAGAGTTTCATGATGATTTGTTAAAATCTGGCTGGCTGTGAAGCCATGTCTAATTTCATTGGACCGAGGTTTCAACTTATCATCACAAGAGCTTGTTGATTTTTATCAATCTTGCTTTTGGAGCAGTGATCTGCTAAGGCTTGGCTGGCCATTGGCCATGTCTAGTGTTTTGGACCGAAGCTTTCTTTGAAAGCTTGGCTGGCTGTGAAGCCATGTCTAATTCCTGGACCGGAGTCTTAGACTAGCATTGCACTGATTCCTGGAATTCTCATTAAGAATTTTGATATCTTTTTCCACTTAATTTTCGAAAAAAAAATTATAAAAATCATAAAAACCAAAAATATTTTATGTTTCTTGTTTGAGTCTAGGGTCTAAATTTAAGTTTGGTGTCTTGCATGCCTTGTTTATTTAATCTTGGTTCTATTTTCAAGTCAATAGTACAGGGAACTGAAGATTCAGAACATGCAGCAGAGGAATTACACAGAAAAAGCTGGGCGTTCAAAACGCCCAGTGAAGAAGGACAGACTGGCGTTTAAACGCCAGCCAGGGTACCTGGTTGGGCGTTTAACGCCCAAAAAGGTAGCATTTTGGGCGTTAAACGCCAGAATGGATACCATTCTGGGCGTTTAACGCCAGGATGGCACAAGGGGGAGGATTTTGTTTTCAAAATCAATTTTTTTCAAGTTTTCAAAGTTTTTCAAAATCAAATCTTTTTCAAATCATATCTTTTCAATCAAATGTTTTCAAAATCAATTTCTTTCCTTTTTTTTAGATACTTACTAACAATTGATGATTTGATTGAACATTTTAAGTATGTTGCCTTTTCTGTTGAGAAAGGTTTAATGTTTGAATCATATCTTTTCTTGTTAGGCAAGTCATTAATTTTTAAAATCAAATCTTCTTAAATTGTTTTCAAAATCATATCTTTTCAATCATATCTTTTTAAAACCATAACTTTTCAATCATATCTTTTTAATCACATCTTTTTTCAAAATAGTTTTCAAATCATATCTTTTTTATTTCAAAAAAAACTTTTTCAAAAATTACTTGATCTCTTTCTCACTCTTGATTTTCGAAAATTAATTAATTTTTTTTTAAAAAAAAATGTTTTCAAAATATTTCACTTGATTTTCGAAAATTTCTTCCTCTCTTCCCACATCCTTCTATTTATGGAGTACCACTCCTTCTCAATGCACAATTCGAACTCTATCTAATTAAGTTCGAATTCTCTACTTCCTCCTTCTATTTTTCTGTTCCTCTGACACCTCAAGGAATCTCTACACTGTGACATAGAGGATTCCACATTTTCTTGTTCTTTTCTCTTTCATATGAGCAGGAACAAAGGCAAAGGCATTCTTGTTGAAGCTGACCCTGAACCTGAAAGGACCTTGAAGCGAAAGCTAAGAGAAGCTAAGGCACAACTCTCTGTTGAGGACCTGACCGAATTCTTCAAGGAAGAAGAACCCATGGCAGCCGAAAACAACAACAATGCCAACAATGCAAGGAAGGTGCTGGGTGACTTTACTGCACCTACTCCCGACTTCTATGGGAGAAGCATCTCTATCCCTGCCATTGGAGCAAACAACTTTGAGCTTAAGCCTCAATTAGTTTCTCTAATGCAACAGAATTGCAAGTTCCATGGACTTCCATTGGAAGATCCTCATCAGTTTTTAGCTGAGTTCTTGCAAATATGTGACACAGTCAAGACTAATGGGGTTGACCCTGAGGTCTACAGACTGATGCTATTCCCTTTTGCTGTAAGAGACAGAGCTAGAATATGGTTGGACTCTCAACCTAAAGAAAGCCTGGACTCATGGGAAAAGCTAGTCAATGCCTTCTTGGCAAAGTTCTTTCCACCTCAAAAACTGAGTAAGCTTAGAGTGGAAGTCCAAACCTTCAGACAGAAGGATGGAGAATCCCTCTATGAAGCTTGGGAAAGATACAAACAATTAATCAGAAAATGTTCTTCAGACATGCTTTCTGAATGGAGCATCATAGGTATTCTCTATGATGGTCTCTCTAAACTATCCAAGATGTCTTTGGATAGCTTTGCTGGAGGATCTCTTCATTTGAAGAAGACGCCTACAGAAGCTCAAGAGCTCATTGAAATGGTTGCAAATAACCAATTCATGTACACTTCTGAAAGGAATCCTGTGAACAATGGGACAAGTCAGAAGAAAGGAGTTCTTGAGATTGACACTCTGAATGCCATTTTGGCTCAAAACAAGATATTGACTCAACAAGTCAATTTGATTTCTCAAAGTCTGTCTGGAATGCAAAATGCACCAAGCAGTACTAAGGATGCTTCATCTGAGGAAGAAGCCTATGACCCTGAGAACCCTTCAATGGAAGAGGTGAATTACCTAGGAGAACCCTATGGAAACACCTATAATTCTTCATGGAGAAATCACCCAAATTTCTCATGGAAGAATCAAGAGAGACCTCAACAAGGTTTCAACAACAACAATGGTGGAAGAAACAGGTTTAGCAATGGCAAGCCTTTTCCATCATCTTCTCAGCAACAGACAGAGAATTCTAAGCAGAACCCCTCTGACTTAGCAACCATGGTCTCTGATCTAATCAAAACCACTCAAAGTTTCATGACTGAAACAAGGTCCTCCATTAGGAATTTGGAGGCACAAGTGGGACAGCTGAGCAAGAAAGTTACTGAACTCCCTCCTAGTACTCTCCCAAGTAATACAGAAGAAAATCCAAAAGGAGAGTGCAAAGCCATAACCATGGCCGAATCTGGAGAGGAAAGAGAGGAAGTAGACGCCACTGAGGAAGGCCTCAATGGGCGTGCACTAGCCTCCACAGAGTTCCCCAATGAGGAACCATGGGAATCTGAGGCTCAAAATGAGACCATAGAGATTCCATTGGACTTACTTCTGCCTTTCATGAGCTCTGATGAGTATTCTTCCTCTGAAGAGGATGAGTATGTCACTGAAGAGCAAGTTGCTAAATACCTTGGAGCAATCATGAGGCTAAATGACAAGTTATTTGGAAATGAGACTTGGGAGGATGAACCCCCTTTGCTCACCAAAGAGCTGGATGACTTGTCTAGGCAGAAATTACCTCAAAAGAGACAAGATCCTGGGAAGTTTTCCATACCTTGTACCATAGGCACCATGACCTTCAAGAAGGCTCTGTGTGACTTAGGGTCAAGTGTAAACCTCATGCCTCTCTCTGTAATGGAGAAGCTAGGGATCTTTGAGGTACAAGCTGCAAGAATCTCACTAGAGATGGCAGACAACTCAAGAAAACAAGCTTATGGACTTGTAGAGGATGTCTTGGTGAAGATTGAAGACCATTACATCCCTGCTGATTTCATAGTCCTAGAGACTGGGAAGTGCATGGATGAATCCATCATCCTTGGCAGACCCTTCCTAGCCACAGCAAAGGCTGTGATTGATGTTGATAGAGGTGAACTGATCATTCAAGTGAATGAAGAATCCTTTGTGTTTAAGGCTCAAGGATATCCCTCTGTCACCATGGAGAGGAAGCATGAAGAGCTTCTCTCAATTCAGAGTCAAACAGAGCCCCCACAGTCAAACTCTAAGTTTGGCGTTGGGAGGCCACAACCAAACTCTAAGTTTGGTGTTGAACCCCCACATTCAAACTCTAAGTTTGGTGTTGGGAGGTTCCAACATTGCTCTGAGTATCTGTGAGGCTCCATGAGAGCCCTCTGTCAAGCTACTGACATTAAAGGAGCGCTTGTTGGGAGGCAACCCAATGTTATATTTTATCTATTTTCTTTTGCTATTTTATTTTATTTTGTAGGTTGATGATCATGAGAAGACACGAAATCAATGGAAAAAGCAAAAACAGAATGAAAAACAGGAAGAAAAATAGCACACCCTGGAGGAAGATGTTGCTGGCGTTTAAACGCCAGTAAGGTTAGCATTTGGGCGTTTAACGCCCAGTCTGGCACCATTCTGGGCGTTTAACGCCAGAAAGGGGCACCAGACTGGCGTTAAACGCCAGAAAAGGGCAAGAACCAGGCGTTAAACGCCAGGAATGGGCACCAGCCCGGCGTTTAACGCCAGAAATGGCTCAAAACGTGATTTTGAATGCCATTTGGTGCAGGGATGACTTTTCCTTGACACCACAGGATCTGTGGACCCCACAGGATCCCCACCAACCCCACCACTCTCTCTTCTCTTCACCACTCACATCCATCCTTCATAAAACCCCACCTACCTCACCCTTCAAATTCAAACCACTTTCCCTCCCAAACCCACCCATAATGGCCGAACCCTATCCCCCCTCTCTCCTATAAATACCCTTCTTCACTCCTTCATTTTCACACAACCTAAACACCACTTCTCCCCCTCCTTGGCCGAATACATAAGCCACTCCCTTCTTCCTCATTTCTTCTTCTTCTACTCTCTTCTTTCTTCTTTTGCTCGAGGACGAGCAAACCTTTTAAGTTTGGTGTGGTAAAAGCATTGCTTTTTGTTTTTCCATAACCATTTATGGCATCCAAGGCCGGAGAAACCTCTAGAAAGAGGAAAGGGAAGGCAAAAGCTTCCACCTCCGAGTCATGGGAGATGGAGAGATTCATCTCAAGGGTGCATCAAGACCACTTCTATGAAGTTGTGGCCTTGAAGAAGGTGATCCCCAAGGTCCCCTTTTCACTCAAAAAGGGTGAATATCCGGAGATCCGACATGAGATCCGAAGAAGAGGTTGGGAAGTACTTACCAACCCCATTCAACAAGTCGGAATCTTGATGGTTCAAGAGTTCTATGCCAATGCATGGATCACCAAGAACCATGATCAAAGTGTGAACCCGGATCCAAAGAATTATCTTACAATGGTTCGGGGGAAATACTTGGATTTTAGTCCGGAAAATGTAAGGTTAGCATTCAACTTGCCCATGATGCAAGGAGATGAACATCCTTACACAAGAAGGGTCAACTTTGATCAAAGGTTGGACCAAGTCCTCACAGTCATATGTGAAGAGGGCGCACAATGGAAGAGAGATTCAAGAGGGAAGCCGGTTCAATTGAGAAGGCATGACCTCAAGCCCATGGCTAGAGGATGGTTAGAGTTTATTCAACGCTCAATCATTCCCACTAGCAACCGGTCCGAAGTTACTCTAGACCGGGCCATCATGATTCATAGCATCATGATTGGAGAAGAAGTGGAAGTTCATGAGGTCATAGCTCAAGAACTCTACAAGGTGGCGGACAAGTCTTCCACCTTGGCAAGGTTAGCCTTTCCTCACCTCATTTGTCACCTCTGTTATTCAGTTGGAGTTGACATAGAGGGAGACACCCCCATTGATGAGGACAAGCCCATCACCAAGAAAAGGATGGAGCAAACAAGAGACCCCTCTCATCATGAGATCCCTGAGATACCTCAAGGGATGCACTTTCCTCCACAAGACTATTGGGAGCAAATTAACACCTCCCTAGGAGAATTGAGTTCCAACATGGGACAACTAAGGGTGGAGCACCAAGAACACTCCATTCTCCTCCATGAAATTAGAGAAGATCAAAGGATCATGAGAGAGGAGCAACAAAGACAAGGAAGAGACATTGAGGAGCTCAAGCATTCCATAAGACCTTCAAGAGGAAGAACAAGCCGCCATCACTAAGGTGGACCCGTTCTTTAATCTCCTTGTTCTTTAATTTTCTGTTTTTCGAAAATTATGCTTTATGTTTATCTATGTTTGTGTCTTATGATCATTAGTGTCTTAGTGTCTATGCCTTAAAGTTATGAATGTCCTATGAATCCATCACCTTTCTTAGAGATTGTTCTTAATTGAAAAAGAAAAGAATTGCATGAATTTTGAATTTTATAACAGTTTAATTATTTTGATGTGGTGGCAACACTTTTGTTCTCTGAATGTATGCTTGAACAGTACATATGTCTTTTGAATTTGTGGTTCATGAATGTTGGCTCTTGAAAGAATGATGAAAAAGGAGACATGTTACTGAGGATCTGAAAAATCATAAAAATAATTCTTGAAGCAAGAAAAAAAAAGCAGTGAATATAAAAAAAAAAAAAGAAAGCAAGCGAAAAAAAAAACCGAAAAAAAAGAAGAAGAAAAAAAGAAAGAAAAAAAAAGAAATAAAGTTGTGATCCAAGGCAATAAGAGTGTGCTTAAGAACCCTGGACACCTCTAATTGGGGACTTTAGCAAAGCTGAGTCACAATCTGAAAAGGTTCACCCAATTATGTGTCTGTGGCATGTATGTATCCGGTGGTAATACTGGAAGACAGAGTGCTTTGGGCCACGGCCAAGACTCATGAAGTAGCTGTGTTCAAGAATCATCATACTTAACTAGGAGAATCAATAACACTATCTGGATTCTAAGTTCCTAAAGAAGCCAATCATTCTGAATTCCAAAGGATAAAGTGAGATGCCAAAACTATTCAGAGGCAAAAAGCTAAAAGCCCCGCTCATCTAATTAATACTGATCTTCATAGATGTTTTTGGAGTTCATTGCATATTCTCTTCTTTTTATCCTATTTGATCTTCAGTTGCTTGGGGACAAGCAACAATTTAAGTTTGGTGTTGTGATGAGCGGATAATTTGTACCCTTTTTGGCATTGTTTTTAGTATGTTTTTAGTATCTTTTAGTTAGTTTTTATTATATTTTTATTAGTTTTTAGTTAAAATTCACTTTTCTGGACTTTACTATGAGTTTGTGTGTTTTTCTGTGATTTCAGGTATTTTCTGGCTGAAATTGAGGGATCTGAGCAAAAATCTGATCCAGAGACTCAAAAGGACTGCAGATGCTGTTGGATTCTGACCTTCCTGCACTCGAAGTGGATTTTCTGGAGCTACAGAAGCCCAATTGGCGCGCTCTCAACGGCGTTGGAAAGTAGACATCCTGGGCTTTCCAGCAATATATGATAGTTCATACTTTGCCCAAGATTTGATGGCCCAAACCGGCGTTCAAAGTCACCCTCAGGAATTCCAGCGTTAAACGCCGGAACTGGCACCTAAATGGGAGTTAAACGCCCAAACTGGCATAAAAGCTGGCGTTTAACTCCAAGGAGAGTCTCTACACGAAAATGCTTCATTGCTCAGCCCAAGCACACACCAAGTGGGCCCGGAAGTGGATTTTTATGTCATTTACTCATCTTTATACACCTTAGGCTACTAGTTTTCTATAAGTAGGACCTTTTACTATTGTATTAGACATCTGGAGATCTTTGAATCTTTTGATCACTGGGAGGCTGGCCTCACGGCCATGCCTAGACCTTGTTCTTATGTATTTTCAACGGTGGAGTTTCTACACACCATAGATTAAGGTGTGGAGCTCTGCTGTACCTCGAGTATTAATGCAATTACTATTGTTCTTCTATTCAATTCCGCTTGTTCTTGTTCCAAGATATCACCTGTTCTTCAACTTGATGAATGTGATGATCCGTGACACTCATCATCATTCTCACTTATGAACAAAGTGACTGACAACCACTCTTGTTCTACAAGCATACGAGGCTTAGTGAATATCTCTTGGATTCCTGATACACGATGCATGGTTGATTGCCTGACAACCGAGTGCTCGCCTGACAAACGAGCCAGCCATTCCGTGAGATCAGAGTCTTCGTGGTATAGGCGAGAACTGATGGCGGCATTCAAGAGAATCCGGAAGGTCTAACCTTGTCTGTGGTGTTCTAAGTAGGATTCAATGATTGAATGACTGTGACATGCTTCAAACTCCTAGCAGGCGGGGCGTTAGTGACAGACGCAAAAGAATCACTGGATTCTATTCCGGCCTGACCGAGAACCGACAGCTGATTAGCCATATGCTGTGACAGAGCATAGGAACATTTTCACTGAGAGGATGGGAGGTAGCCACTGACAACGGTGAAACCCTTGCATAAGCTTGCCATGGAAAGGAGTAAGAAGGATTGGATGAAGACTGTAGGAAAGCAGAGAGACGGAAGGGAAGGCATCTTCATACGCTTATCTGAAGCTCTCACCAATGATATACATAAGTATCTCTATCTTTATCTTTATGCTTTATTCGTTTATCACTATACCCATTTGAGTCTGCCTGACTGAGATTTACAAGGTGACCATAGCTTGCTTCATACCAACAATCTCCGTGGGATCGACCTTTACTCACGTAAGGTATTACTTGGACGACCCAGTGCACTTGCTGGTTAGTTGTGCAAAGTTGTGCTTATGCCATGGTATTGTGCACCAAGTCTTTGGAGCCATTACCGGAGATTGTTTTGTGTAAAAGTAGTGATCACAATTTCGTGCATCAGTTAGCTTGCCAATTATTTCACCAAATATAGTGCACTTGATCTTATTTTTCCTACGATATTATAAAACATACAACAATAAGAATAGCCACAACTGAAACAACAACTTAATGACATACCAATGAAAATAGCCAAATGACTTACTCAAGATCCTCTAGGTATAGTGGCATGCATTTACTTTCTTGACTTGATTTTATAATCATTGGTCTAGTATCCTCCTTTCCAACAACGTGACCATTGCAATCTATAACATAATGGAGATAAAAACCAACAAAGGCAGCATCAATTATCCACAAACAAAATAACAAAACTAAATAAACCGCCAAATGATTTTATGAATCATTTGATCAATATATTACCTAGGAGGATATTCAAATTGACAACATCAATTGCTTCAATTTTCGTAAAGGAGACGAATCGGAAAGGATTCAGTTGAAAGGTATCAATGGAGAGAACACTAACAGAAGTTTTCATGTAAAAACTCAGCTTGAACTTGTGTGAAGTTGTCTTCACACCTTTTGAATTTGGCTGAATAATGAAATTTCTCATTGAGTAAATTCCAAACTCACGAACAACTGTCTTAAAGACCAACACATTTGCCTTCAAAATGGAGCAATGTATACGATCACCCTAAACAGGCACACATACAAACACACACACAAATTAACATACATAAACTCCACAAATTAATATGACCATTCTTAAAATAAATAGTTGGATACACACCATTTATCCTGGAGCACCAACTCTAAACTGCATCTATCTATGGGATTCCATGAGCTAGGAATTTCGTGCAAACGAACAACTCCAACAACTAAATTTCAGGCCAATTTCGTTGCATTGATGTCTGCAACACGATCAACATTTTGAGTAAAAGCATTTGTTAGAGCCATATGGAGGAGAGGAAGTAATCTAAGCTATGTGCATGGTGGGATACCGACTTCTAATATATAAAGACTATGTCATAGGAAAAGTTGTTATACTGGTTTTAAATTTCACAAAGTAGCGCCAAAATTAAATCATTGTTTAAACCAACTTACTAAATTTTTCAATCGACTAAAACACGTTAGGTACTGGGATTAAGCCCAATCAACCAATCAAAGCAAACTATCAGTGGTTAATCCCATCATTTCAGGATTGCTGATACTCTAACATACGCTAAGCACAATAGATAAAAAGAGTACCTTACAATTTTTAGGAAATATTGCTGCCTTTTTTCCTTTTTTCCATCAGACACAATAAGTTTTCAATCCATTGTTTATCCTAATCATCCAATCAGAAGCTAGCATTTCCGTTTTCTTCCCTTAAATGGTGGTTTTGGGATTGCCGTTCTATTCACTCTCTACAATCCACTGGATAAACGACTCCCCCAAAAATCTTCCCCCAAGTAAGAGTTCTCGCTGAGGTTAGAAAGTACTGAACCCACTCCTATATTTGTGTCGACAAAAAAAAAGAGCTTGCAACAGTGAAAAAAAGGGAAGATTTGTAATAACCAATCTATATATAGGATAGGAATGTAATTTTCATAGTAATAAGGATATGTGTTAATTGGAGAACAAAAAATAGTTGAAAAATGGACAGATATTGGAGTCTACTATATGGTATTACTGTGTTACAACTCTTCTTTTATCTGCTACTTGTATAATTGGCGTGGCTCATTAAGCTACGCGTCACTCTCACGTTAATTTGGAATAAAAAATGAAAAAGGAGTAACCTAAGCACGTTTCATTCTCGCCTTCATCTTATTTCTCCATTTTCTATCTTTCATTTGACGCTGTCTCTCCTCTCTCTATCTCTCTCAAAACCCCTAATCCCTTCATTCCCTTCGTTTTCTCCTCGATTGGCTATTATCTCCTTCTGGCCTGGATCATTTTCGTCAGTGTTGTGACCTCAATCCTTCCCTCTCCTCTGTGTGACACTCTCTTTCACTCTCATTTTCTCACTTTCTCTCTCATGGTGTTGCTCTCACTCTTAAACCCGGTTCTCTACTTCTCTATCCTTTTTTGCATTCTACCATCCCTTGCTTTTGCATGAGATACACACTCTCTCCTTCTCTTTCGATATTTTTCTCACTCTGAAACCCTAGCCCTTCAACCCCATTTTCCTCCCTTCAGTTCGGGTTTCTCTTTAAATCTGGCTATTCTCTCAATGCTGCTCTGCGATATCTCTCTCTAGGAACATTATTGATCTCAATGGACGGATGTTGTAAACGGCTGCATTGACACCGACAGTATTTATAAAGAGGAAGAAACGATTTCTTTAATTGCTCAAAATGTCGGTATATGCCCAGCGGAATCAGGATCTGGTCCAATCAAAGGGGGGGAGGGGGCTGGCGACGGAAGCCCTAAAGGCAAACATTACCGAGTTTCATCGCTGTTTTCTGCCGCCAATGACCCCTCAGAACAGTGTCCAGAGGCATTGCGGAGGCCACGGCGGGAACCATTATGGTGAGTTCGCGACTGAAATGGTAGACCTCGGATGAGGGGCTGGAAAAGTGGGCCGAACACAACAGAAGTCCTTTAATTCCAAATGTTCGCTCACCAGAACAGGTTAGATATAGGATGCTTCGTAATCGTGTTTTTTAGGATTTTTTTGGTTTTGTTTCAAATAAATGTTAATTACTATTATGTATACTGTGATCTGTTGGTATATAAAAACATATAAGAGATTAATTGAGTTTTTTGGAATAAAAAATAAATAATAAGGCTTGGTTTCCTTGATCTTCCGTATAATCACATTCTCTCTCTATTCGAAACCCTAATGTTTCAAAGTTCTCTCTATCCATCCTAAATGCAGCAGCGGCAGAATGAGCAGAGGAAGAGGGCGATGAAGACTCACAGCCGAGATGGGCTATAATGGGGCGGAGGACAGGTCAAGACTTCTCCTCCTGAGGCTGTGACTCTCCCTCTCAAATGCAGCTGCGGCGGAATGATCAGAAAAAGAGGGCGATGAGGAGTCAAAGAGGCAAGATGGACTATAACGGGGTCGAGAAGGGCTCGACGGGAAGGGAGTTCTCCCTCTGAGGCGGTGAGTGTGACCTCTAGCCGGTGTGTTTTCTCTCCCTGGCCTACTTCCTCTTAGGGTTTTTTTAATTTTGTTTCAGGTTTCCAAATTGAGGCACCGTGCAAGGAGCTTCTAGATCTAATCGAGCCCCTGATGAGCATAATCACCGTGCAACTGATTGAGATTCCTTTTTTTTTATTTGGAGGTGAATGATGGGTTGGCATGAACTACAAATTACTAACAATTTTAGAATTAGAATGTAATGAATGTGTTGATTTTGGAATGTGATTTCTCATTGGTAGTTATTGTTTGTGTCTTTGTGACTGCAGTGGAAAGTGTGAGGCTCTGCAAAATAAAACTATGTTGGGGAGTGATGGATGTCGTGGGCTATGATTGATCCTTCAAGTGATATCCATAATCAACCCAACAATGGAAATATTGATAGTTTTGAAAATGTTTATTCCTATTCCGTAAAATCATATGCTTCTTCAAATGATGTTTTGCCTTTACAATACTATACAAATGAGAATCAGATATCGGGACTCTCTGGAGTTCACAATGCTGGTGTTTTAGGTTACGCTGCATCTGTGGTACTGATGAGCGGATAATTTATACGCTTTTTGGCATTGTTTTTAGTATGTTTTTAGTATCTTTTAGTTAGTTTTTAGTATATTTTTATTAGTTTTTAGTTAAAATTCACTTTTCTGGACTTTACTATGAGTTTGTGTGTTTTTCTGTGATTTCAGGTATTTTCTGGCTGAAATTGAAGGTTCTGAGCAAAAATCTGATCCAGAGACTGAAAAGGACTGCAGATGCTGTTGGATTCTGACCTCCCTGCACTCGAAGTGGATTTTCTGGAGCTACAGAAGCCCAATTGGCGCGCTCTCAACGGCATTGGAAAGTAGACATCCTGGGCTTTCCAGCAATATATGATAGTCCATACTTTGCCCAAGATTTGATGGCCCAAACCGGCGTAGCAAATCAGCATCAGAAATTCCAGCGTTAAACGCCGGAACTGGCATAAAACTTGGAGTTAAACGCCCAAACTGGCATGAAAGCTGGCGTTTAACTTCAGAAAAGGTCTCTACACGAAATTACTTCATTGCTCAGCCCAAGCACACACCAAGTGGGCCCGGAAGTGGATTTTTCTGTCATTTACTCATTTCTGTAAACCTTAGGATACTAGTTTACTATTTATAGGATCTTTTGACATTGTAAATGGTACCTTATGACCTCATAACACTTTTTACACGTTTCTTGTACCTTCCACGGCATGAGTCTCTAAACCCCATGGTTGGGGTGAGGAGCTCTGCTGTGTCTTGATGGATTAATGCAATTACTACTGTTTCTTATTCAATCATGCTTGTTTCCATTCTAAGATATCACTTGCTCTTAACCCGGATGAATGTGATGATCTGTGACACTCATCATCATTCTCAACTATGAACATGTGCCTGACAACCACCTCTGTTCTACCTTAGATTAAGTAGATGTCTCTTGGATTCTTTAATCGGAATCTTCGTGGTATAAGCTAGAACTGATGGCGGCATTCAAGAGAGTCCGGAAGGTCTAAACCTTGTCTGTGGTATTCTGAGTAGGACTCAATGATTGAATGACTGTGACGTGCTTCAAACTCCTGAAGGCGGGGCGTTAGTGACAGACGCAAAAGAATCACTGGATTCTATTCCGGCCTGATTGAGAACTGACAGATGATTAGCCTATGCTGTGACAGAGCATCAGGGACGTATTTTCACTGAGAGGATGGGAGGTAGCCATTGACAACGGTGAAACCCTACATACAGCTTGCCATGGAAGGAGCCTTGCGTGTTTGATGAAGATGACAGTAGGAAAGCAGAGATTCGGAAGATGGAGCATCTCCAAAGCCTCAGCCTATTCTCCACTACTGCAAAACAAGTACCTTTTTCATGTTCTTTTGCTTTTTACAATCAATCCTGATAATTTCTGATATCCTGACTAAGACTTACAAGGTAACCATAGCTTGCTTCAAGCCGACAATCTCCGTGGGATCGACCCTTGCTCACGCAAGGTATTACTTGGACGACCCAGTGCACTTGCTGGTTAGTTGTGCGGGGTTGCAAAAGTGTTATTGCAATTTCGTGCACCAAGTTTTTGGCGCCGTTGCCGGGGATTGTTCGAGTTTGGACAACTGACGGCTTATCTTGTTGCTTAGATTAGGACTGTTTTATTTTTGTTGGTTTAGAGTCTTTTAGTTGAGTCTAGTTTCATATTTTAAGTTTGGTGTCCATTGCATGCTTTTGTTTTTCTTCTAGTTTTTCGAAATTGCATGTTCTTAGTCCCTTTTTGATTCATAAAAATTCTAAGTTTGGTGTCCTCTTTGTGTTTTTCCTTTAAAATTTTCAAAAATTAGTATTTGATTTTCTAAAAATTTTAAGTTTGGTGTCTTTTTGTTGTTTTTCTCTTTCCTCTTTTTAAAAATCAAATCTTTTTCATAAAAATTTTTCAATCATATCTTGTAATTGCTGTTTTCAAAATCTTTTTAATTAGCTAATTGATTCAGTTCTCAATTTGTTTTGATCTTACTTTCTTTTTGATTTTCGAAATTTTATTTTATTTTCCTTTTATTTTATTTTTTTTTTTTCGGTTAAAAAAAAAAACAAAATTTATCTCTTTGCAATCATTCTCATTTCCCTTTTGTCCATTATGGACTTAAGTGGAATTAATCAGTCCAAGAGGACTCTGGGGTCATATGCTAACCCCATTACAGCTGCATATGGGAGTAGCATCTGTATACCTCCCATCAAAGCAAGCAGCTTTGAGCTAAACCCTCAACTCATTATCATAGTGCAGCAAAATTGCCAGTATTCCGGTCTTCCACAGGAAGAACCTACTGAGTTTCTGGCACAGTTCTTACAAATTGCTGACACAGTACATGATAAAGAGGTAGATCAGGATGTCTACAGACTATTACTGTTTCCATTTGCTGTAAAAGATCAAGCTAAAAGGTGGTTGAATAACCAACCTACAGCAAGCATAAAGACATGGAAACAGTTATCAGACAAATTCCTGAATCATTTCTACCCTCCAAAGAGGATGACACAGCTAAGGCTGGACATCCAAGGCTTTAAACAAGAGGATAATGAATCCCTTTATAATGCCTGGGAGAGGTATAGAGGTATGCTTAGAAAATGCCCCTCTGAAATGTTTTCAGAGTGGGTACAGTTAGACATCTTCTACTATGGGCTCACAGAAAAAGCTCAGATGTCTTTAGACCACTCTGCTGGTGGATCTATACACATGAGGAAGACAATTGAAGAAGCTCAAGAGCTTATAGACACTGTTGCTAGAAACCAATACTTATATTCTAGCAGTGAGTTCGTTCCAAAAGAGGAGGTCATGGCATTAGTCACTGATCCTAATCCTCAAGAACAGATGAATGAGCTTAATCAACAATTGCTCCTGATGACAGAACAGTTAGCAGAATTTAAAGAAATGCTCCATGATACTAAAGTTGCTAACAAGAACATAGAACTGCAGTTGAATCAAGCAAAATAGCAAATATCTAAACAGATAACAGAAGGATGTCAAGCAGTTCAACTAAGGAGTGGGAAAACACTGAACACCACTGCTCAAAGGAGCAAGAAGGCAAACAAAGAACAATTGACAGAGGATAACCAAACCACTATTCAAAATCCCTCTGAGGACAAGAGTCCAGAGAGGAATATTATTGGCGTTCAAACGCCAGAAAGGGAAGGAAAGTTGGCGTTAAACGCCCATTCCTTGCCCAGTTCTGGCGTTCAAACGCCAGAAAAGGGGGAGAAGTTGGCGTTTAACGCCCAATCTTCACCCATTCCTGGCGCTCAAACGCCCAAGGAGGATCAGGCACCTGAGAGTGCTGATAATTATCCCTCTAACAAGGCTTCTTCAACCACTTCTGCAAGGAATAAACCTGCAGCATCTAAGGTTGAGGAATATCAAGCCAAGATGCCTTATCCTCAGAAACTCCGCAAAGCGGAACAGGATAAGCAATTTGCCCGCTTTGCAGACTATCTAAGGACTCTTGAAATAAAGATTCCGTTTGCAGAGGCACTTGAGCAAATACCTTCTTATGCTAAGTTCATGAAAGAGATCTTAAGTCATAAGAAGGATTGGAGAGAAACTGAAAGAGTGTTTCTCACTGAAGAATGCAGTGCAGTCATACTAAAAAGCTTACCAGAAAAGCTTCAAGATCCTGGAAGCTTTATAATACCATGCACATTAGAAGGCGCTTGCACCAAGACAGCCCTATGTGATCTTGGAGCAAGCATCAATCTAATACCTGCATCCACTATCAGAAAGCTTGGGTTGGCTGGAGAAGTCAAACCAACCAGGATATGCCTCCAACTGGCTGATGGCTCCATTAAACACCCATCAGGCATAATAGAGGACATGATTGTCAAGGTTGGGCCATTTGCCTTTCCCACTGACTTTGTGGTGCTGGAAATGGAGGAGCACAAAAGTGCAACTCTCATTCTAGGAAGACCATTCCTAGCAACTGGACGAACTCTCATTGATGTACAAAAAGGGGAAGTAACCCTGAGAGTCAATGAGGATGAGTTTAAGTTGAATGCTGTGAAAGCAATGCAGCATCCAGACACACCAGATGACTGCATGGGCGCTGACATTATTGATTCTCTGGTAGAAGAGATCAATATGACTGAAAGCCTAGAATCAGAGCTTGAGGACATCTTCAAAGATACCCAACCTGATCAAGAAGAACTAGAGGAAGTAAAGGAATTTTCGAAAATTCCTCAGGAGGAGAATAAACCTCCCAAACCTGAACTCAAACCTCTACCACCATCCCTGAAATATGCATTTTTGGGAGAAGGTGACACTTTTCCAGTGATTATAAGCTCTGCTTTAAATCCACAGGAAGAGGAGGCACTAATTCAAGTGCTAAGGACACACAAGACAGCTCTTGGGTGGTCCATAAGTGATCTTAAGGGCATAAGCCCAGCAAGATGCATGCACAAGATCCTGTTGGAGGATAATGCCAAACCAGTGGTTCAACCACAGAGGAGGCTAAATCCAGCCATGAAGGAGGTGGTGCAGAAAGAGGTCACTAATTACTGGAGGCTGGGATTATTTATCCTATTTCTGATAGCCCCTGGGTGAGCCCTGTCCAAGTTGTTCCCAAAAAGGGAGGCATGACAGTGGTTCATAATGAAAAAAATGAACTGGTTCCCACAAGGACAGTCACAGGGTGGCGTATGTGTATTGACTACAGAAGGCTCAATACAGCCACCAGAAAGGATCATTTTCCTTTACCATTCATAGACCAAATGCTAGAAAGACTAGCTGGTCATGACTATTTCTGCTTTTTGGATGGCTATTCAGGCTACAACCAGATTGCAGTAGATCCCCAAGACCAAGAGAAAACAACATTTACTTGCCCTTCTGGCGTGTTTGCCTATAGGAGAATGCCTTTTGGTCTGTGCAATGCACCTGCAACCTTTCAGAGGTGCATGCTCTCTATCTTCTCAGATATGGTAGAGAAATTTCTGGAAGTCTTCATGGATGACTTTTCAGTATATGGAGACTCATTCAGCTCCTGTCTTAACCACCTATCACTTGTCCTGAAAAGATGCCAAGAGACTAACCTGGTTTTAAACTGGGAGAAATGTCACTTTATGGTGACTGAAGGAATTGTCCTTGGGCACAAAATTTCAAGCAGGGGAATAGAGGTGGATAAGGCAAAGGTAGAAGTAATTGAAAAATTACCACCACCTGCCAATGTTAAGGCAATCAGAAGCTTTCTTGGGCATGCAGGATTCTACAGAAGGTTTATAAAGGATTTTTCAAAAATTGCCAAACCTCTAAGTAATCTGCTAGCTGCTGACACTCCATTTATCTTTGATAATGAGTGTCTGCAGGCATTTGAGACCCTGAAAGCTAAGCTGGTCACAGCACCAGTTATCTCTGCACCAGATTGGACATTACCATTTGAATTAATGTGTGATGCCAGTGATCATGCCATTGGTGCAGTGTTGGGACAGAGGCATAACAAGCTTTTGCACGTCATTTATTATGCCAGCCGTGTTCTAAATGACGCACAAAAACTACACAACCACAGAGAAAGAGTTACTTGCAGTGGTTTATGCCATTGACAAATTTAGATCCTACCTAGTGGGATCAAAGGTGATTGTGTACACTGACCATGCTGCTCTTAAATACTTACTCACAAAGCAGGATTCAAAACCCAGGCTTATCAGATGGGTGTTGCTTCTGCAAGAGTTTGATATAGAAATAAGAGACAGAAAAGGGACAGAAAACCAAGTGGCTGATCATCTGTCCCGAATAGAACCAGTAGCTGGGGCGTCCCTCCCTTCTACTGAGATCTCTGAGACTTTCTCAGATGAGCAACTCTTTGCCATTCAGGAAGCTCCATGGTTTGCAGATATTGCAAATTATAAAGCTGTGAGGTTCATACCCAAGGAGTACAGCAATGTGCAAAGAAAGAAATTAATTTCAGATGCAAAGTACTACCTCTGGGATGAACCATATCTCTTTAAGAGATGTGCTGACGGAGTGATCCGTAGATGTGTACCCAGAGAAGAAGCACAAAAGATCTTATGGCATTGCCATGGATCACATTATGGAGGACATTTTGGAAGTGAGCGAACAGCCACTAAAGTCCTCCAGTGTGGCTTCTACTGGCCTACTCTCTATAAAGATTCCCGAGAGTTTGTGCGTCACTGTGACAGTTGCCAAAGAGCTAGTAACCTGCCTCACGGATATGCCATGCCTCAACAAGGAATATTAGAGATAGAATTGTTTGATGTATGGGGAATTGACTTCATGGGGCCATTCCCACCATCATACTCAAACACTTACATTCTGGTGGCAGTGGACTATGTATCTAAGTGGGTAGAAGCAATTGCTACACCCACTAATGATACCAAGACCGTGCTGAAATTCCTCCAGAAACACATCTTCAGCAGGTTTGGTGTTCCCAGAGTACTAATCAGTGATGGGGGCACTCATTTCTGCAATAGACTGCTACACTCTGCTATGGTTAGACATGGAATTAGCCATAAAGTGGCAACTCCGTATCATCCACAGACAAATGGGCAAGCAGAAGTCTCTAACAGAGAACTAAAAAGAATCCTAGAACGGACTGTGATGGCCCGAAGAAGGATTGGGCAAAGAGCTTGGATGATGCTCTGTGGGCATACAGAACAGCATTCAAGACTCCTATAGGAACCTCTCCATACCAACTGGTGTATGGGAAGGCCTGTCATTTGCCTGTGGAACTGGAACATAAAGCCTATTGGGCAACCAGATTCCTAAACATGGATGCTCAGTTAGCTGGTGAGAAAAGACTGCTCCAGCTAAATGAGCTAGAGGAGTTCAGACTCAATGCCTTTGAAAATGCAAAATTTATAAGGAAAAGGCAAAGAAGTGGCATGACAAGAGATTGTCAACCAGAGTCTTTGAGCCAGGACAAAAGTTCTGCTCTTCAACTCCAGGCTCAAATTGTTTCCAGGAAAACTCAAATCCCGGTGGAGGGGTCCGTATGTGATTACAGGAGTGTCACCATATGGATATGTTGAGCTTCAGGATATTGATTCAGACAGAAAGTTCATTGTTAATGGACAGAGAATCAAGCATTATCTTGAAAGCAATTTTGAGCAGGAATGCTCAAGACTGAGACTTGAGTGATTCTTAGCAGAAGTCCAGCTAAAGACAGTAAAGAAGCGCTTGCTGGGAGGCAACCCAGTCATTAGGAGAGTATATGATTAGTTCTTACAAAGGCAAGTATCAAAAATGAAGGAATTCACAGAGTTACAGAAGGATTCAGCTCAAAAAGCAGAGAAAATGAGCTTACTGGCGAAAAAACGCCAGTAAGGGGCATTTTGGGCGTTAAACGCCAGAATGGGTACCATTCTGGGCGTTTAACGCCAGGAATGGTGCCATTTTGGGCGTTAAACGCCAGAATGGGCACCATTCTGGGCGTTTAACGCCAGGTGTGCAGCATCCTGGGCGTTTTGGAAAAACGCCCAGTGACAAAGGAATTCTGGCGTTTAACGCCAGCCAGGGCACCTGGCTGGGCGTTAAACGCTCAAAAGGGGTAGCAAATGGGCGTTAAACGCCAGAATGGGTGCCATTCTGGGCGTTTAACGCCAGCTTGGTGGAGGGACCACAATTTTGTTTTCAATCCAATTTTTTTCAAACTTTCCTTTTCTCACCCATACTTTTCTACAAAATCACACTTCAATCATTCATCATTCACTTTCAAATCTTCAAAAATCAAAAACACTCTTCAAATTTATTTCAAATCAATTACAAACATTGTTCAAAAAAATTTCACCCTTTTCTCAATTTTTTTCATATCTTCTCAAATCTCCTTTCAAATTTCTCTCTTCCTTTTCGAAAACTCCCCTCCCCACCTTATAAATACACGTTTGGCTCCCTCATTCCATCACACCATTCGAATTTCCTCTTCCTCCCCCTCTCTTCTCTCTTTTCTTTTGCTTGAGGACAAGCAAACCTCTAAGTTTGGTGTGCTTTTCCGTGATCACTAAGCCAAGATTCATCAAGATCATGGCTCCTAAGGGAAAACAAACCAATTTAAGAGGAAAGAAAGAGACTAATCCAAAGAATCTTTGGAATCAAGAGAAGTTCTTAACCAAAGAACATGAAGACCATTATCACAAAATAATGGGTCTGAGGTCAGTGATCCCGGAAGTAAAATTTGATCTGAAAGAAGATGAATATCCGGGGATCCAAGAGCAAATTCGAAACAGAGGTTGGGAAGTTCTAACCAATCCTGAGACAAAGGTTGGAAGGAACATGGTTCAGGAATTCTACTCAAATCTGTGGCTGACAGATAAGCAGAGAATGACTGGAACCGCTTACCATACCTATAGAACCATGGTCAGAGGGAAAGTTATATACTTCCATCTGGACAAAATAAGAGAAATCTTCAAGTTGCCTCAACTGCAAGATGATCCTGACTCCTTTAATAGGAGGATGGTGAGAGTAGATAAAGGGCTGGATCAAGTTCTAGAGGACATATGCCTCCCTGGAACTAAGTGGATAACCAATTCTAAGGGTGTCCCAAATCAACTCAAGAGGGGAGACCTCAAACCAATTGCAAGAGGGTGGCTAGACTTCATTGGGCGCTCCATATTGCCCACTAGCAACCGTTCTGAGGTTACTATCAAGAGAGCAGTGATGATTCATTGCATTATGCTTGGAAAAGTAGTGGAGGTGCATCATGTGATTGCTTGTGAGATCTACACAATTGCAAACAAGAATTCCACTGAAGCCAAATTGGCTTACCCAAGCTTGATCTCCTTGCTCTGTAAAGAGGCTGGGGTAAAGATGGGAGTAGATGAGTTCATACCCATTGAACATCCAATCACCAAGAAGTCAATGGAAGGACAAGTGCAAGACAACTCTATCAAGAGGAGGGCGCATGAGTTCCTCCCTGAATTCCCTAAAATTGGCTACTGGGCCAGCCTAGAAGCATCCATTAACAAGTTGCAAGAGACTATGGAGCAACTGAAGGAAGAACAGCAGAATCAGAACTGCATGATCTGAAAATTGCTGAAGGAACAAGAGAAGCAGGGGCGTGAAATCCAAGAATTGAAACGCCAAAAGCTCTCCTCTCAAGCTGAGGGAGCATCCACTTCTCAAAATCAAGGTTGTTGAGTCCTAACTCTGTGAAAACCTCTATCATTAGTAGCCTATGTTTTTGCGTTTTTTTATTTTGTTCTCTATTTTTATTTTTTCTAGTTTAATCTTATATTTAGTTTTGAGTCTTGTTCTTAATTCATAATTAATAAAATTAAAGTTTATGCCTTAAAGCTATGAATGTCCTATGAATCCATCACCTCTCTTAATTGAAAAATGCCTTAATCACAAAAGAACAAGAAGTACAGGATTTCGAAATTTATCTCTGAAACTAGTTGAATTAGTTTGATGTGGTGACAATACTTTTTGTTTTCTGAATGAATGCTTGAACAGTGCATATGTCTTTTGAATTTGTTGTTTTTAAGAATGTTAAAAATTGTTGGCTCTTGAAAGAATGAGGAGAAAGAGAACTGTTGTTGAGGATCTGAAAAATCATCAAAATTGATTCTTGAAGCAAGAAAAAGCAGTGAAAAAAAAAATTTCGAAAAAAAAAGAGAGAAGAAAAAAAAAGAAGAAAAGAAAAAGAAAGAAATAAAGTTGTGAACCAAGGCAAAAAGAGTGTGCTTAAGAACCCTGGACACCTCTAATTGGGGACTTTAGCAAAGCTGAGTCACAATCTAAAAAGGTTCACCCAATTATGTGTCTGTGGCATGTATGTATCCGGTGGTAATACTGGAAGACAGAGTACTTTGGGTCACAGCCAAGACTCATACACTAGCTATGTTCAAGAATCATCATACTTAACTAGGAGAATCAATAACACTATCTGAGTTCTGAGTTCTCATAGATGCCAATCATTCTGAACTTCAAAGGATAGAGTGAGATGCCAAAACTGTTCGGAGGCAAAAAGCTACTAGTCCCGCTCATCTAATTGGAGCTATGTTTCTTTGATATTTTGGAGTCTATAGTATATTCTCTTCTTTTATCCTATTTTGATTTTCAGTTGCTTGGGGACAAGCAACAATTTAAGTTTGGTGTTGTGATGAGCGGATAATTTATACGCTTTTTGGCATTGTTTTTAGTATGTTTTTAGTATCTTTTAGTTAGTTTTAGTATATTTTTATTAGTTTTTAGTTAAAATTCACTTTTCTGGACTTTACTATGAGTTTGTGTGTTTTTCTGTGATTTCAGGTATTTTCTGGCTGAAATTGAAGGTTGAGCAAAATCTGATCCAGAGACTGAAAAGGACTGCAGATGCTGTTGGATTCTGACCTCCCTGCACTCGAAGTGGATTTTCTGGAGCTACAGAAGCCCAATTGGCGCTCTCTCAACGGCATTGGAAAGTAGACATCCTGGGCTTTCCAGCAATATATGATGTCCATACTTTGCCCAAGATTTGATGGCCCAAACCGGCGTAGCAAATCAGCATCAGAAATTCCAGCGTTAAACGCCGGAACTGGCATAAAACTTGGAGTTAAACGCCCAAACTGGCATGAAAGCTGGCGTTTAACTCCAGAAAAGGTCTCTACACGAAATTACTTCATTGCTCAGCCCAAGCACACACCAAGTGGGCCCGGAAGTGGATTTTTCTGTCATTTACTCATTTCTGTAAACCTTAGGATACTAGTTTACTATTTATAGGATCTTTTGACATTGTAAATGGTACCTTATGACCTCATAACACTTTTTACACGTTTCTTGTACCTTCCACGGCATGAGTCTCTAAACCCCATGGTTGGGGTGAGGAGCTCTGCTGTGTCTTGATGGATTAATGCAATTACTACTGTTTCTTATTCATCATGCTTGTTTCCATTCTAAGATATCACTTGCTCTTAACCCGGATGATGTTGATGATCTGTGACACTCATCATCATTCTCAACTATGAACATGTGCCTGACAACCACCTCTGTTCTACCTTAGATTAAGTAGATGTCTCTTGGATTCTTTAATCGGAATCTTCGTGGTATAAGCTAGAACTGATGGCGGCATTCAAGAGTCCGGAAGGTCTAAACCTTGTCTGTGGTATTCTGAGTAGGACTCAATGATTGAATGACTGTGACGTGCTTCAAACTCCTGAAGGCGGGGCGTTAGTGACAGACGCAAAAGAATCACTGGATTCTATTCCGGCCTGATTGAGAACCGCAGATGATTAGCCTATGCTGTGACAGAGCATCAGGGACGTATTTTCACTGAGAGGATGGGAGGTAGCCATTGACAACGGTGAAACCCTACATACGCTTGCCATGGAAGGAGCCTTGCGTGTTTGATGAAGATGACAGTAGGAAAGCAGAGATTCGGAAGATGGAGCATCTCCAAAGCCTCAGCCTATTCTCCACTACTGCAAAACAAGTACCTTTTTCATGTTCTTTTGCTTTTTACAATCAATCCTGATAATTTCTGATATCCTGACTAAGACTTACAAGGTAACCATAGCTTGCTTCAAGCCGACAATCTCCGTGGGATCGACCCTTGCTCACGCAAGGTATTACTTGGACGACCCAGTGCACTTGCTGGTTAGTTGTGCGGGGTTGCAAAAGTGTTATTGCAATTTCGTGCACCAGGTACCTTTGGAAGCATCGTGCTCTGGTGAAAATTCTTTTGCCTTGCAGGATTTTGTAGGTAAGGATATCCTGTGTGTTATAAATTTCTCTATGTATCCCTTACACCTATTATTCACATTGGCTTTTTAAAATTCAGTCTTATCTTCTGCCTGCTTACATTGTGTCTCATTTGACAAGAAAAGCCATTTCTCTGGTAATAAAAGGGTTAGTTCCTTGTCTTCTTCCTCTACTGTTGTAATTTTTAAGGCTTTAATTGTTTCTCATCTAAATCTTACTATTTGTGTCTCATATTTGAAGCCAATGATTGGTAACTTGATTGGTTTGCAAGATCAATATTCTTTGAGTTTTGCATAAAGAAAAAGTTCTGTCTTGCCAATCCATGAATATATCATGGAATTGATGTTCACTTTCCTATATCATCAGCCTTTGTACTTCTTTCTTGGTTGGGTATTTGCTGATTTTGTTCTACATAGATGATGAGCGGATAATTTATACGCTTTTTGGCATTGTTTTTAGTATGTTTTTAGTTTGTTTTAGTTAGTTTTTATTATATTTTTATTAGTTTTTAGTTAAAATTCACTTTTCTAGACTTTACTATGAGCTTGTGTGTTTTTCTATGATTTCAGGTATTTTCTGACTGAAATTGAGGGACCTGAGCAAAAATCTGATTCAAAGGCTGAAAAGGACTGCAGATGCTGTTGAATTCTGACCTCCCTACACTCGAAGTTGATTTTCTGGAGCTAAAGAAGCCCAATTAGCGCGCTCTCAACTGCGTTGGAAAGTAGACATCCTGGGCTTTCCAACAATATATAATAGTTTATACTTTGCCCGAGATTTGATGGCCCAAACTGGCGTTTCAAATCAGCTCAAAACTGCCCGGCGTTAAACGCCGGAACTGGCACAAGAATGGGAGTTAAATACCCAAACTGGCACAAAAGCTGGTGTTTAACTCCAAGAAAAGTCTCTACACGAAAATGCTTCAATGCTCGGCCCAAGCACACACCAAGTGGGCCCGGAAGTGGATTTTTATGTCATTTACTCATTTCTGTAAACCCTAGGCTACTAGTTATCTACAAATAGGACCTTTTGCTATTGTATTTGATATCTTTGGATCATTTTCGATCTGAGGATCATCTTGGAACGTCTAGTTCTTAGATCATGGTGGCTGGCCATTCGGCCATGCCTAGACCTTGTTCTTATGTATTTTCAACGGTGGAGTTTCTACACACCATAGATTAAGGTGTGGAGCTCTGCTGTACCTCGAGTATTAATGCAATTACTATTGTTCTTCTATTCAATTCATCCTATTCTTGTTCTAAGATATTCATTTGCACCCAAGAACATGATGAATGTGATGATTATGTGACGCTCATCATCATTCTCACTTATGAACGAGTGCCTGACAACCACCTCCGTTCTACAAGCAAACAAGGCTTGAATGTTTATCTCTTGGATTCCTTAATCAGAATCTTCGTGGTATAAGCTAGAATTAATGGCGGCATTCAAGAGAATCCGGAAGTTCTAAACCTTGTCTGTGGTATTCTGAGTAGGATTCAATGATTGAATGACTGTGACGAGCTTCAAACTCCTGAAGGCTGGGCGTTAGTGACAGACGCAAAAGAATCAATAGATTATATTCCAACCTGATTGAGAACCGACAGATGATTAGCCGTGCCGTGACAGGGTGCGTTGAACATTTTCACTGAGAGGACGGGACTGTAGCCACTGACAACGGTGATGCCCAACATACAGCTTGCCATAGAAAGGAGTAAGAAGGATTGGATGAAGACAGTAGGAAAGCAGAGAGACAGAAGGGACAAAGCATCTCCATACGCTTATCTGAAATTCTCACCAATGAATTACATAAGTATCTCTATCTTTATGCTCTATTCATATATCATTCATAACCATTTGAATCTGCCTGACTGAGATTTACAAGATGACCATAGCTTGCTTTATACCAACAATCTCCGTGGGATCGACCCTTACTCGCGTAAGGTTTATTACTTGGACGACCCAGTGCACTTGCTGGTTAGTTGTGCGAAGTTGTGATAAAGAGTTGAGATTGCAATTGAGCGTACCATGTTGATGGCGCCATTGATGATCACAATTTCATGCACCAAGTTTTTGGCGCCGTTGCTGGGGATTGTTTGAGTTTGGACAACTGACGGTTCATCTTGTTGCTTAGATTAGGTATTTTTCAGAGTTCTTAAGAATGAATTCTAGTGTTTCAAGGTGATGTTCTTATCATCACCAAAGCTGATTGATTCTCATCAATTTAGCTCTTGAATGCAATGTCCTGCTGAAGCTTGGCTAGCCATGTCTAATTTCTTTAGACTGAAGCTTTAGACTAACATTGCATGATTCTTGGAATTCTCATTAAGAATTTTGATACTTTTATTTTCTTTTCCACTTAATTTTCGAAAAAGCACAAAAAAAATTTCAAAATCATAAAAACCAAAAAAATATTTTATGTCTCTTGTTGAGTCTAGTGTCTCATTTTAAGTTTGTTGTCAATTGCATGTTTCTTTTCTTCCTGCATTTTTTTGAATTGATGCATGTGTCTTCATTGATCTTCAAGTTGTTCTTGATGATTTTCTTGCTCTGATCTTTAAATTCTCTTGACTTGAGTATTTTGTTGTTTCTCATATGCACTCTCATTTTGTTAGTGTCAGTAGTATACAAACTGCTAAGTTTGGTGTCTTGCATGCATTGTTTATTTGATTTTAGTTGCATTTTGATTATTCCTCATTATTAAAAATCCAAAAAAAATTTAATTTGTGTCTTTTCAAGTCAATAATACAGAGAATTGAAGATTCAGAACATACAGCAGAAGAATTACACAGAAAAAGCTGGACGTTTTGAGGAAGGAAAACTGGCGTTTAAACGCCAGCCAGGGTGCCTGGCTGGGCGTTTAACGCCCAAAAGGGTAGTGCTTTGGGCGTTTAACACCAGGACGACACAAGAGGGAAGATTTTGTTTTTAATTCAAATTTTTTCAGGTTTTCAAAATTTTTCAAAATCAAATCTTTTTTTAAATCATATCTTTTCAATCATATATTTTCAAAATCAATTTCTTTCCATTTTCAAAAATAATTGCTATTAATTAATGATTTGATTCAACATTTCAAGTATGTTGCCTTTTTTGTTGAGAAAGGTTTAATGTTTGAATCATATCTTTCCTTGTTAGCCAAGTCATTAATTTTCAAAATCAAATCTTTTTAAATTGTTTTTCAAATCATATCTTCTCAACCATATCTTTTTAAAACTATATTTTTTCAATCATATCTTTTTAATCACATCTTTTTCAAAATAGTTTTCAATCTTATCTTTTTGATTTCGAATTTCAAAATCTTTTTCAAAAATCACTTTATTTCTTTCCCAATCTTATTTTTCGAAAATCAAATACTATTTTTCAAATTTTTTTTTAATTCACTTGAATTTTCGAAAATTTCTTCCCCTCTTCTCACATCCTTCTATTTATGGACTAACACTCCTCCTCAATGCACAATTCGAACTCCATCATACTTGATAAGTTCGAATTCTTCTACCTCTTCCTTCTATTTTTCTTTTCCTCTGACATCTCAAGGAATTTTTATACTGTGACATAGAGGATTCCATATTTTCTTGTTCTCTTCTCTTTCATATGAGCAGGAGCAAAGACAAAAGCATTCTTGTTGAGGCTGACCCTAAACCTGAAAGGACCTTGAAGCGAAAGCTAAGAGAAGCTAAGGCACAACTCTCTGTAGAGGACCTAACAGAAATCTTCAAAGAAGAAGAACCCATGGCAGCCGAAAATAACAACAATGCCAACAATGCAAGGAAGGTGCTGGGTGACTTTACTGCACCTACTCCCGACTTTTATGGGAGAAGCATCTCTATCCCTGCCATTGGAGCAAACAACTTTGAGCTTAAGCCTCAATTAGTTTCTATAATGCAACAGAACTGCAAGTTCTATGGACTTCCATTGGAAGATCCTCATCAGTTTTTAGCTAAATTCTTGCAAATCTGTGACACTGTCAAGACCAATGGGGTTGACCCTGAGGTCTACAGACTTATGCTATTCCCTTTTGCTGTAAGAGACAGAGCTAGGATATGGTTGGATTTACAACCTAAAGAAAGCCTGAACTCTTGGGAAAAGCTAGTCAATGCCTTCTTGGCAAAGTTCTTTCCACCTCAAAAATTGAGTAAGCTTAAAGTGAAAGTCCAAACCTTCAGACAGAAGGAAGGAGAATCCCTCTATGAAGCTTGGGAAAGATACAAACAATTGATCAAAAAGTGTCCTTCTGACATGCTTTCTGACTGGAGCATCATAGGTATCTTCTATGATGGTCTATCTGAACTGTCCAAGATGTCATTGGACAGCTCTGTTGGAGGATCTCTTCATCTGAAGAAGACGCCTACAGAAGCTCAAGAGCTCATTAAAATGGTTGCAAATAACTAATTCATGTACACTTCAGAAAGGAATCCTATGAACAATGGGACGAATCAGAAGAAAGGAGTTCTTGAAATTGATACTCTGAATGCCATATTGGCTCAGAACAAAATATTGACTCAGCAAGTCAATTTGATTTCTCAAAGTCTGTCTGGAATGCAAGCTGCACCAGGCAGTACTAAGGATGCTTCATCTGAAGAAGAAGCTTATGATCCTGAAAACCCTTCAATGGAAGAGGTGAATTACATGGGAGAACCCTATGGAAACACCTATAATTCTTCATGGAGAAATCATCCAAATCTCTCATGGAAGGATCAACAGAGACCTCAACAAGGTTTCAACAACAATAATGGTGGAAGAAACAGGTCTAGCAATGGCAAGCCTTTTCCATCATCTTCTCAGCAACAGACAGAGAATTCTAAGCAGAGCCACTCTGACTTAGCAACCATGGTCTCTGATCTAATTAAAACCACTCAAAGTTTTATGACTGAAACAAGGTCCTCCATTAGGAATTTGGAGGCACAAGTGGGTCAGCTGAGTAAGAAAGTTACTGAACTCCCTCCTAGTACTCTTCCAAGCAATACAGAAGAGAATCCAAAAGGAGAGTGCAAGGTCATCAACATGGCCGAATTTGGAGAGGAGAAAGAGGTAGTGAGCGCCACTGAGGAAGACCTCGATGGATGTCCACTGGCCTCTAATGAGTTCTGGTGCACGAAATTGCAATCACACTTTTGCAATCCCGCACAACTAACCAGCAAGTGCACTGGGTCATCCAAGTAATACCTTACGTGAGTAAGGGTCGATCCCACGAAGATTGTCGGCTTGAAGCAAGCTATGGTTATCTTGTAAATCTTAGTCAGGATATCAATAATTATCAGGATTGATTGTGAAAAGCAAAAGAACATGAAATAAGTACTTGTTTTGCAGTAATGGGGAACATGTTGAGGCTTTGGAGATGCTCCATCTTCTGAATCTATGCTTTCCTACTGTCTTCTTCTTCAAACACACAAGGCTCCTTCCATGGCAATCTGTATGCAAGGGTTTCACCGTTGTCAGTGGCTACCTCCCATCCTCTCAGTGGAAATGTTCAACGCACCCTGTCACGGCACGGCTATCCATCTGTCGGTTCTCAATCAGGCCGGAATAGAATCCAGTGATTCTTTTGCGTCTGTCACTAACGCCCCGCCTTCAGGAGTTTGAAGCTCGTCACAGTCATTCAATCATTGAATCCTACTCAGAATACCACAGACAAGGTTTAGACCTTCCGGATTCTCTTGAATGCCGCCATCAGTTCTAGCTTATACCACGAAGATTCTGATTAAAGAATCCAAGAGATATCTACTTAATCTAAGGTAGAACGGAGGTGGTTGTCAGGCACACGTTCATAGTTGAGAATGATGATGAGTGTCACGGATCATCACATTCATCCGGTTTAAGAACAAGTATCTTAGAATGGAAGCAAGCATGATTGAATGAAAAATAGTAGTAATTGCATTAATCCATCAGACACAGCAGAGCTCCTCACCCCCAACCATGGGGTTTAGAGACTCATGCTGTAAGAAGTACACAAAGAAACGTGTAAAGTGTCATAAGGTACAGATACATGTCAAAATCCTATTAATAGTGAACTAGTAACCTAAGGTTTACAGAAATGAGTAAATGACAGAAAAATCCACTTCCGGGCCCACTTGGTGTGTGCTTGGGCTGAGCATTGAAGCTTTCATGTGTAGAGACCTTTTCTGGAGTTAAACGCCAGCTTTCATGCCAGTTTGGGCGTTTAACTCCAATTTTTATGCCAGTTCCAGCGTTAAACGCTGGAAATTCTGAGGCTGATTTGCAACGCCGGTTTGGGCCATCAAATCTCGGGCAAAGTATGAACTATTATACATTGCTGGAAAGCCCAGGATGTCTACTTTCCAACGCCGTTAAGAGCGCGCCAATTGGGCTTTTGTAGCTCCATAAAATCCGCTTCGAGTGCAGGGAGGTCAGAATCCAACAGCATCTGCAGTCCTTTTCAGTCTCTGAATTAGATTTCTGCTCAGATCCCTCAATTTCAGCCAGAAAATACCTGAAATCACAGAAAAATACACAAACCCATAGTAAAGTCCAGAAAAGTGAATTTTAACTAAACTAATAAAAATATACTAAAAAACTAACTAAATCATACTAAAAACATACTAAAAACAATGCCAAAAGCGTATAATTATCCGCTCATCAACACCAAACTTAAATTGTTGCTTGTCCCCAAGCAACTGAAAATCAAAGTAGGATAAAAAGAAGAGAATATACTATAGACTCCAAAATATCAAGGAAACTTAGCTCCAATTAGATGAGCGGGACTAGTAGCTTTTTGCTTCCGAACAGTTTTGGCATCTCACTCTATCCTTTGAAGTTCAGAATAATTGGCATCTATAAGAACTCAGAACTCAGATAGTGTTATTGATTCTCCTAGTTAAGAATAATGATTCTTGAGCATAGCTATGTCATGAGTCTTGGCTGTGGCCCAAAGCACTTTGTTTTCCAGTATTACCACCGGATACATACATGCCACAGACACATAATTGGATGAACCTTTTCAGATTGTGATTCAGCTTTGTTAGAGTCCCCAATTAGAGGTGTCCAGGGTTCTTAAGCACACTCTTTTTGCCTTGGATCACAACTTTATTTCTTTCTTTTTCTTCCCCTCTTTTTTTTTCGAATTTTTTTTTTTGAATTCACTGCTTTTCCTTGCTTCAAGAATCAATTTGATGATTTTTCAGATCCTCAATAACAGTTCTCTTTTTCCTTCATTCTTTCAAGAGCCAACAATTTTAACATTCTCAAAACAACAAATTCAAAAGACATATGCACTGTTCAAGCATTCATTTGGAAAAACAAAAAATATTGTCACCACATCAAACTAACTCAACTAGTTTCAAGGATAGATTCGAAATCCTGTACTTCTTGTTCTTTTGTGATTAAAGCATTTTTCATTTAAGAGATGTGATGGATTCATAGGACATTCATAGCTTTAAGACATGAATTTTAAATTTTATTAATTATGAATTAAAAACAAGACTCAAAATTAGATATAAGATGAAACTAGAAAAAAAATAGAAAACAAAAAAATTTAAATAGGCTCCTAATGATAGAGGTTTTCACAGAGTTAGGACTCAACAACCTTGATTTTGAGAAGTGGATGCTCCCTCAAATTGAGGGGAGAACTTTTGGCGTTTCAATTCTTGAAGCTCACGCCCCTGCTTCTCTTGTTCCTTCAGCAATTTGCAGAGCATGCAGTTCTGATTCTGCTGTTCTTCCTTAAGTTGCTCCATAGTCTCTTGCAACTTGGTGATAGATGCTTCTAGGCTGGCCCAGTAGCCAATTTCAGGAAATTCAGGGAGGAACTCCTGCGCCCTCCTTTTGATAGAGTTATCTTGCATTTGTCCTTCCATTGACTTCTTGGTGATTGGATGTTCAATGGGTAATTCATCTACTCCCATCTTTACCCAGCCTCTTTACAGAGCAAGGAGATCAAGCTTGGGTAAGCCAGTTTTGGCTTCAGTGGAATTCTTATTTGCAATTGTGTAGATCTCACAAGCAATCACATGATGAACCTCCACTTCTTTTCCAAGCATAATGCAATGAATCATCACTGCTCTCTTGATAGTGACCTCAGAACGGTTGCTAGTGGGCAATATGGAACGCCCAATAAAGTCTAGCCAACCTCTTGCAATTGGTTTGAGGTCTCCCCTCTTGAGTTGGTTTGGGACACTCTTTGAATTGGTTATCCACTTAGTCCCAGGGAGGCATATGTCCTCTAGAACTTGATCCAACCCTTTATCTGCTCTCACCATTCTCCTATTAAAGGATTCAGGATCATCTTGCAGTTGGGGCAATTTGAAGATTTCTCTTATTTTGTCCAGATGGAAGTACATAACTTTCCCTCTGACCATGGTTCTGTAAGTATGGTAAGCGGTTCCAGTCATTCTCTGCTTATCTGTTAGCCACAGATTTGAGTAGAATTCCTGAACCATATTCCTTCCAACCTTTATCTCAGGATTGGTTAGAACTTCCCATCCTCTGTTTCGAATTTGCTCTTGGATCCCCGGATATTCTCTTTCAGATCAAATTTAACTTCCGGGATCACTGACCTCAGGCCCATTATTTTGTGATAATGGTCTTCATGTTCTTTGGTTAAGAACTTCTCTTGATTCCAAAGATTCTTTGGATTATTCTCTTTCTTTCCTCTTAAATTGGTTTGTTTTCCCTTAGGAGCCATGATCTTGATGAATCTTGGCTTAGTGATCACGGAAAAGCACAACAAACTTAGAGGTTTGCTTGTCCTCAAGCAAAAGAAAGGAAAGAAGAGAGAGAGGAGAAGAGCAAATTCGAATGGTGTGGGGGAATGAGGAGGCTGAACATGTTTTTATAAGGGGGGGAAGGAGATTTCGAAAAAAATTGAAAAGAGATTTGAGAAGATATGGAGAGAATTTGAGAGAAGGGTGAGTTTTTGAACAAGATTTGGGATTGATTTGAGAGAGATTTGAAGAATGGTTTTGAAGATTTGAAAGTGAATGAAGAAAGGTTGAAGTGTGTTTATGTAGAAAAGTATGGGTAAGAAAAGGAAAGTTTGAAAAAAATTTGATTGGAAAACAAAATCTTGGTCCCCCACCTTTCTGGCGTTAAACGCCCAGAATGGCATCCATTCTGGCGTTTAACGCCCATTTGTTGCCCATTGTGGGCGTTTAACGCCCAGCCAGGTGCCCTGGCTGGCGTTAAACGCCAAAATCCCCTTTGTCACTGGGCGTTTTGCTAAACGCCCAGGATGCTGCACACCTGGCATTAAACGCCCAGAATGGTGCCCATTCTGGCGTTTAACGCCCAAAATGGCACCTTTACTGGCGTTAAACGCCCAGAATGGTGCCCATTCTGGCGTTTAACGCCCAAAATGCCCCTTACTGGCGTTTTTTCGCCAGTAAGCTCTTTTTCTCTGCTTTTTGCACTGAATCCTTCTGTAACTCTGTGAATTCCTTCATTGTTGATACTTGCCTTTGTAAAAACAAAACATATAACCTGCTAATGACTGGGTTGCCTCCCAGCAAGCGCTTCTTTACTGTCTTTAGCTGGACCTTTACTGAGAATCACTCAAGTCTCAGTTTTGAGCATTCCTGCTCAAAATTGCCTTCAAGATAATGCTTGATTCTTTGTCCATTAACAATGAACTTTTTGTCAGAATCAATATCCTGAAGCTCAACATATCCATATGGTGACACTCCTGTAATCACATACGGACCCCTCCACCGGGATTTAAGTTTTCCTGGAAACAATCTGAGCCTAGAGTTGAAGAGCAGAACTTTTTGTCCTGGCTCAAAGACTCTGGTTGACAACTTCTTGTCATGCCACTTCTTTGCCTTTTCCTTATAAATTTTTGCATTTTCAAAGGCATTGAGTCTGAACTCCTCTAGCTCATTTAGCTGGAGCAATCTTTTTTCACCAGCTAACTGAGCATCCATGTTTAGGAATCTGGTTGCCCAGCAGGCTTTATGTTCCAGTTCCACGGGCAGATGACAGGCCTTCCCATACACCAGTTGGTATGGAGAGGTTCCTATAGGAGTCTTGAATGCTGTTCTGTATGCCCACAGAGCATCATCCAAACTCTTTGCCCAATCCTTTCTTTGGGCTATCACAGTCCGTTCTAGGATTCTTTTTAGCTCTCTGTTAGAGACTTCAGCTTGCCCATTTGTCTGTGGATGATACGGAGTTGCCACTTTGTGGCTAATTCTATATCTGACCATAGCAGAGTATAGCTGTCTATTGCAGAAATGAGTGCCCCCATCACTGATTAGTACCCTGGGAACACCAAACCTGCTGAAGATGTGTTTCTGGAGGAATTTCAGCACGGTCTTGGTATCATTAGTTGGTGTAGCAATTGCTTCTACCCACTTAGATACATAGTCCACTACAACCAGAATGTAAGTGTGTGAGTATGATGGTGGGAATGGACCCATGAAGTCAATTCCCCATACATCAAACAATTCTATCTCTAATATCCCTTGTTGAGGCATGGCATATCCGTGAGGTAAGTTACCAGCTCTTTGGCAACTGTCACAGTTACGCACAAACTCTCGGGAATCTTTATAGAGAGTAGGCCAGTAGAAGCCACATTGGAGGACTTTAGTGGCTGTTCGCTCACTTCCAAAATGTCCTCCATACTGTGATCCATGGCAATGCCATAGGATCCTTTGTGCTTCTTCTCTGGGTACACATCTGCGGATCATTCCGTCTGCACATCTGATGAGCGGATAATTTGTACGCTTTTTGGCATTGTTTTTAGTATGTTTTTAGTAGTTTGAGTTGAGTTTTTAGTATATTTTTATTAGTTTTTAGTTAAAATTCACTTTTCTGGACTTTACTATGAGTTTGTGTGTTTTTCTGTGATTTCAGGTATTTTCTGGCTGAAATTGAGGGACCTGAGCAAAAATCTTATCCAGAGACTGAAAAGGACTGCAGATGCTGTTGGATTCTGACCTCCCTGCACTCGAAGTGGATTTTCTGGAGCTACAGAAGCCCAATTGGCGCACTCTCAACGGCGTTGGAAAGTAGACATCCTGGGCTTTCCAGCAATATATGATAGTCCATACTTTGCCCAAGATTTGATGGCCCAAACCGGTGTTCAAAGTCATCTTCTGATCTTTGGAATCTTTCAATCTTAGAAGCTTTTGATCATGTTTTATGATTGAACCCTCTTTGGGAGGCTGGTCTCACGGCCATGCCTAGACCTTGTTCTTATGTATTTTCAATGGTGGAGTTTCTACACACCATAGATTAAGGTGTGGAGCTCTGCTGTACCTCGAGTATTAATGCAATTACTATTGTTCTTCTATTCAATTCCGCTTGTTCTTTGTCCAAGATATCACTTGTTCTTCAACTTGATGAATGTGATGATCCGTGACACTCATCATCATTCTCACCTATGAACAAAGTGACTGACAACCACTCTTGTTCTACAAGCATATGAGGCTCTAGTGTTTATCTCTTGGATTCCTGATACACGATGTATGGTTGATCGCCTGACAACCGAGTGCTCGCCTGACAAACGAGCCAGCCATTCTGTGAGATCAGAGTCTTCGTGGTATAGGCAAGAACTTATGGCGGCATTCAAGAGAATCCGGAAGGTCTAACCTTGTCTGTGGTATTCTGAGTATGATTCAATGATTGAATGACTGTGACGTGCTTCAAACTCCTGAAGGCGGGGCGTTAGTGACAGACGCAAAAGAATCACTGGATTCTATTCCGGCCTGATTGAGAACCGACAGATGGATAGCCGTGCCGTGACAGGGTGCGTTGAACATTTCCAATGAGAGGATGGGAGGTAGCCACTGACAACGGTGAAACCCTTGCATAAGCTTGCCATGGAAAGGAGTAAGAAGGATTGGATGAAGACAGTAGGAAAGCAGAGAGACGGAAGGGAAAGCATCTTCATACGCTTATCTGAAGTTCTCACCAATGATATACATAAGTATCTCTATCTTTATCTTTATGTTTTATTCATATATCATATATACCCATTTGAGTCTGCCTGACTAAGATTTACAAGGTGACCATAGCTTGCTTCATACCGACAATCTCCGTGGGATCGACCCTTACTCACGTAAGGTATTACTTGGACGACCCAGTGCACTTGCTGGTTAGTTGTGCAAAGTTGTGTAGTGAATCACAATTTCGCGCACCAACATCTCTTAAAGAGATATAGCTCATCCCATAGGTAGTACTTGGCATCTGAAATTAATTTCTTTCTTTGCACTCTGCTGTACTCCTGGGGTATGAACCTCATAGCTTTATAGTTTGCAATATCTGCAAACCATGGAGCTTCCTGAATGGCAAAGTGTTGCTCATCTGGGAAAGTCTCAGAGATCTCAGTAGAAGGGAGGGACGCCCCAGCTACTGGTTCTATTCGGGACAGATGATCAGCTACCTGGTTCTCTGTCCCTTTTTTGTCTCTTATTTCTATATCAAACTCTTGCAGAAGCAACACCCATCTTATTAGCCTGGGTTTTGAATCCTGCTTTGTGAGTAAGTATTTAAGAGCAGCATGGTCAGTGTACACAACCACTTTGGATCCCACTAGATAGGATCTAAACTTGTCAATGGCATAAACCACTGCAAGTAACTCTTTTTCTGTGGTTGTGTAATTTTTCTGTGCATCATTTAGAACACGGCTAGCATAATAAATGACGTGCAGAAGCTTGTTATGCCTCTGTCCCAATACTGCACCAATGGCATAGTCACTGGCATCACACATTAGTTCAAATGGCAATGTCCAATCTGGTGCAGAGATGACTGGTGCTGTGACCAGCTTAGCTTTCAGGGTCTCAAATGCCTGCAGACACTGTGTGTCAAACACAAATGGTGTGTCAGCAGCTAGCAGGTTACTCAAAGGTTTTGCAATTTTCGAAAAATCCTTTATAAACCTTCTGTAGAATCCTGCATGCCCCAGAAAGCTTCTGATTGCCTTAACATTGGCAGGTGGTGGTAATTTTTCGATTACCTCTACCTTGGCCTTATCCACCTCTATTCCCCTGCTTGAAATTTTGTGTCCAAGGACAATTCCTTCAGTCACCATAAAGTGACATTTCTCCCAGTTTAAAACCAGGTTAGTCTCTTGGCACCTTTTCAGGACAAGTGATAGGTGGTTAAGACAGGAGCTGAATGAGTCTCCATATACTGAGAAGTCATCCATGAAGACTTCAAGAAATTTCTCCACCATATCAGAGAAGATGGATAGCATGCATCTCTGAAAGGTTGCAGGAGCATTACATAGACCAAAAGGCATCCTTCTGTAGGCAAACACGCCAGAAGGGCAGGTAAATGCTATTTTCTCTTGGTCCTGAGGATCTACTGCAATTTGGTTGTAACCTGAATAGCCATCCAAAAAGCAGTAATAATCATGACCAGCTAGTCTTTCTAGCATTTGGTCTATGAATGGTAAAGGAAAATGATCCTTTCTGGTGGCTGTATTGAGCCTTCTATAGTCAATACACATACGCCACCCTATGACTGTTCTTGTAGGAACCAGTTCATTTTTTTCATTATGAACCACTGTCATGCCTCCCTTTTTGGGGACAACTTGGACAGGGCTCACCCAGGGGCTATCAGAAATAGGATAAATAATCCCAGCCTCTAGTAATTTAGTGACCTCTTTCTGCACCACCTCCTTCATGGCTGGATTTATCCTCTTCTGTGGTTGGACCACTGGTTTGGCATTATCCTCCAATAGGATCTTGTGCATGCATCTAGCTGGGCTAATGCCCTTAAGATCACTTATGGACCACCCAAGAGCTGTCTTGTGTGTCCTTAGCACTTGAATCAGTGCTTCCTCTTCCTGTGGATTCAAAGCAGAGCTTATAATCACTGGAAAAGTGTCACCCTCTCCCAGAAATGCATACTTCAGGGATGGTGGTAGTGGTTTGAGTTCAGGTTTGGGAGGCTTATCCTCCTCCTAAGGAATTTTCGAAAATTCCTTTGTTTCCTGTGGTTCTTCTTGATCAGGTTGAGCATCCTTGAAGATGTCTTCAAGCTCTGATTCTAGGCTTTCAGTCATATTGATCTCTTCCACCAAAGAGTCAATAATGTCAGCGCCCATGCAGTCATTTGGTGTGTCTGGATGCTGCATAGCTTTTACAGCATTTAACTTGAACTCATCCTCATTGACTCTCAGGGTTACTTCCCCTTTTTGTACATCAATGAGAGTTCGTCCAGTTGCTAGGAAAGGTCTTCCTAGAATGAGAGTTGCACTTTTGTGCTCCTCCATTTCCAGCACCACAAAGTCAGTTGGAAAGGCAAATGGCCCAACCTTGACAATCATATCCTCTATTATGCCTGATGGATGTTTAATGGAGCCATCAGCAAGTTGGAGGCATATCCGGGTTGGTTTGACTTCTCCAGTCAACCCAAGCTTTCTGATAGTGGATGCAGGTATTAGATTGATGCTTGCTCCAAGATCACATAGGGCTGTCTTGGTGCAAGCACCTTCTAATGTGCATGGTATCATAAAGCTTCCTGGATCTTGAAGCTTTTCTGGTAAGCTTTTCAGAATGACTGCACTGCATTCTTCAGTGAAAAATACTTTTTCAGTTTCTCTCCAATCCTTCTTATGACTTAAGATCTCTTTCATGAACTTAGCATAAGAAGGTATTTGCTCAAGTGCCTCTGCAAACAGAATCTTTATTTCAAGAGTCCTTAGATAATCTGCAAAGTGGGCAAATTGCTTATCCTGCTCCGCTTGGCGGAGTTTCTGAGGATAAGGCATCTTGGCTTTATATTCTTCAACCTTAGTTGCTGCAGGCTTATTCCTTACAGAAGTGGTTGAAGAATCCTTTTTAGAGGGATTACTGTCAGCACTCTCAGGTGTCTGATCCTCCCTTGGCGTCTGAACGCCAGGATTGGGTGGAAAATGGGCGTTAAACGCCAACTTTTCCCCCTTTTCTGGCGTTTGAACGCCAGAACTGGGCAGGGAATGGGCGTTTAACGCCAGCTTTCCCTCCTTTTCTAGCGTTTGAACGCCAATAGCATTCCTCTCTGGGCTCTTACTGTCCTCAGAGGGATTTTGAACAGTGGTTTGGTTATCCTCTGTCAATTGTTCCTTATTTGACTTTTTGCTCTTTTGAGTGGTGTTGTTCAGTGTCTTCCCACTCCTCAGTTGAACTGCTTGACACTCTCCTGTTATCTGTTTAGATATCTGCTGTTTTGCTTGATTCAACTGCAGTTCTATGTTCTTGTTAGCAACTTTAGTTTCATGGAGCATCTCTTTAAATTCTGCTAACTGTTCTGTCATCAGGAGCAATTGTTGATTAAGCTCAATCATCTGTTCTTGAGGATTAGGATCAGTGACTACTGCCATGACTTCCTCTTTTGGAGAGAACTCATTGCTAGAGTATAAATATTGGTTTCTAGCAACAGTGTCTATAAGTTCTTGAGCCTCTTCAATTGTCTTCCTCATGTGTATAGATCCACCAGCTGAGTGGTCTAGAGACATCTGAGTTTTTTCTGTAAGCCCATAGTAGAAGATGTCTAACTGTACCCACTTTGAAAACATTTCAGAGGGGCATTTTCTTAGCATACCTCTATACCTCTCCCAGGCATCATAAAGAGATTCATTATCCTCTTGTTTAAAGCCTTGGATGTCCAGCCTTAGCTGTGTCATCCTCTTTAGAGGGTAAAAATGATTCAGGAATTTGTCTAATAACTGTTTCCATGTCTTTATGCTTGCTGTAGGTTGGTTATTCAACCACCTTTTAGCTTGATCTTTTACAGCAAATGAAAACATAATAGTCTGTAGATATCCTGATCCACCTCTTTATCATGTACTGTGTCAGCAATTTGTAAGAACTGTGCTAGAAACTCAGTAGGTTCTTCCTGCAGAAGACCGGAATACTGGCAATTTTGCTGCACTATGATAATGAGTTGAGGATTTAGCTCAAAACTGCTTGCTTTGATGAGAGGTGTACAAATGCTATTCCCATATGCAGCTGTAATGGGGTTAGCATATGACCCCAGAGTCCTTCTGGACTGATCAATCCCACTTAGGTCCATAGTGGATAAAGGGAACTGATATGGATTGCAAATAGATAAATATTTTTTTTTTGAATTAACCGAAAAAAATAAAATAAAATAAAACAAAAGGAAAATAAAATAAACATTCGAAAATTAAAAGAAAATAAGATCAAAGCAAATTGAAAATTGAATCAATTAGTTAATTGAAAAGATTTTGAGATTAGCAATTAGAAAGATATGATTGAAAAAAATTTTATGAAAAAGATTTGATTTTTGAAATGAAGAAAGAGAAAAACAACAAAATGACACCAAACTTAAAATTTTTAGAAAATCAAACACAATTTTTCGAAAATTTTAACGGAAAAACACAAAGAGGACACCAAACTTAGAATTTTTACGGATCAAAAAGGGACTAAAGACATGCAAATTCGAAAATTAGAAGAAAAACAAAAGCATGCAATTGACACCAAACTTAAAATATGAAACTAGACTTCAACTAAAAGACTCTAAACCAACAAAAATAAAACAGTCCTAATCTAAGCAACAAGATAAGCCGTCAGTTGTCCAAACTCGAACAATCCCCGGCAACGGCGCCAAAAACTTGGTGCACGAAATTGCAATCACACTTTTGCAATCCCGCACAACTAACCAGCAAGTGCACTGGGTCGTCCAAGTAATACCTTACGTGAGTAAGGGTCGATCCCACGGAGATTGTCGGCTTGAAGCAAGCTATGGTTATCTTGTAAATCTTAGTCAGGATATCAATAATTATCAGGATTGATTGTGAAAAGCAAAAGAACATGAAATAAGTACTTGTTTTGCAGTAATGGGGAACAGGTTGAGGCTTTGGAGATGCTCCATCTTCTGAATCTATGCTTTCCTACTGTCTTCTTCTTCAAACACACAAGGCTCCTTCCATGGCAAGCTGTATGCAAGGGTTTCACCGTTGTCAGTGGCTACCTCCCATCCTCTCAGTGGAAATGTTCAACGCACCCTGTCACGGCACGGCTATCCATCTGTCGGTTCTCAATCAGGCCGGAATAGAATCCAGTGATTCTTTTGTGTCTGTCACTAACGCCCCGCCTTCAGGAGTTTGAAGCTCGTCACAGTCATTCAATCATTGAATCCTACTCAGAATACCACAGACAAGGTTTAGACCTTCTGGATTCTCTTGAATGCCGCCATCAGTTCTAGCTTATACCACGAAGATTCTGATTAAAGAATTCAAGAGATATCTACTTAATCTAAGGTAGAACGGAGGTGGTTGTCAGGCACACATTCATAGTTGAGAATGATGATGAGTGTCACGGATCATCACATTCATCCGGTTTAAGAACAAGTAATATCTTAGAATGGAAGCAAGCATGATTGAATGAAAAACAGTAGTAATTGCATTAATCCATCAAGACACAGCAGAGCTCCTCACTCCCAACCATGGGGTTTAGAGACTCATGCTGTAAGAAGTACACAAAGAAACGTGTAAAGTGTCATGAGGTACAGATACAATGTCAAAAGATCCTATTAATAGTGAACTAGTAACCTAAGGTTTACAGAAATGAGTAAATGACAGAAAAATCTACTTCCGGGCCCACTTGGTGTGTGCTTGGGCTGAGCATTGAAGCTTTCATGTGTAGAGACCTTTTCTGGAGTTAAACGCCAGCTTTCATGCCAGTTTGGGCGTTTAACTCCAATTTTTATGCCAGTTCCAGCGTTAAACGCTGGAAATTCTGAGGCTGATTTGCAACGCCGGTTTGGGCCATCAAATCTCGGGCAAAGTATGGACTATTATACATTGCTGGAAAGCCCAGGATGTCTACTTTCCAACGCCATTGAGAGCGCGCCAATTGGGCTTCTGTAGCTCCAGAAAATCCGCTTCGAGTGCAGGGAGGTCAGAATCCAACAGCATCTGCAGTCCTTTTCAGTCTCTGAATTAGATTTCTGCTCAGATCCCTCAATTTCAGCCAGAAAATACCTGAAATCACAGAAAAACACACAAACCCATAGTAAAGTCCAGAAAAGTGAATTTTAACTAAAAACTAATAAAAATATACTAAAAACTGACTAAATCATACTAAAAACATACAAAAAACAATGCCAAAAAGCGTATAAATTATCCGCTCATCAAGTTCCCTAATGAGGAACCATGGGAATCTGAGGCTCACACTGAGACCATAGAGATTCCATTGGATTTACTTCTGCCATTCATGAGCTCTGATGAGTATTCTTCCTCTGAAGAGGATGAATATGTCACTGAAGAGCAAGTTGCTAAGTACCTTGGAGCAATCATGAAGCTAAATGACAAGTTATTTGGTAATGAGACTTGGGAGAACGAACCTCCTTTGCTCACCAAAGAACTGGATGACTTGTCTAGGCAGAAATTACCTCAAAAGAGACAAGATCCTGGAAAGTTTTCAATACCTTGTACCATAGGCACCATGACCTTTAAGAAGGCTCTGTGTGACCTAGGGTCAAGCATAAACCTCATGCCTCTCTCTGTAATGGAGAAGCTAGGGATCTTTGAGGTGCAAGCTGCAAGAATCTCACTAGAGATGGCAGACAATTCAAGAAAACAAGCTTATGGACTTGTAGAGGATGTTCTGGTAAATATTGAAGACCATCACATCCCTGCTGATTTCATAGTCCTAGAGACTGGAAAGTGCATGGATGAATCCATCATCCTTGGCAGACCCTTCCTAGCCACAGCAAAGGCTGTGATTGATGTGGACAGAGGAGAATTGATCATTCAAGTGAATGAAGAATCCTTTGTATTTAAGGCTCAAGGATATCCCTCTGTCACCATGGAGAGGAAGCATGAAGAGCTTCTCTCAAAACAGAGTCAAACAGAGCCCCCACAGTCAAACTCTAAGTTTGGTGTTGGGAGGCCACAACCAAATTCTACGTTTGGTGTTGAACCCCCACATTCAAACTCTAAGTTTGGTGTTGGGAGGTTCCAACATTGCTCTGAGTATCTGTGAGGCTCCATGAGAGCCCTCTGTCAAGCTACTGACATTAAAGAAGCGCTTGTTGGGAGGCAACCCAATGTTATATTTAATCTATTTTCCTTTGTTATTTCATGTTTTCTGTAGGTTGATGATCATGGGAAGTAAAAAAATCAATTGAAAAAACAAAAACAGAAAGAAAAATAGCACACCCTGGAGGAAGATCTTGCTGGCATTTAAACGCCAGTAAGGGTAGCAAATGGGCGTTTAACGCCCAGTCTGGCACCATTCTGGGCGTTTAACGCCAGAAAGGGGCACCAGACTGGCGTTAAACGCCAGGAAAGGGCAAGAAGCTGGCATTAAACGCCAGAAATGGGCACCAGCCCGGCGTTTAACGCCAGAATTGGCATAAAGAGCATTTTTGCTCGCCACTTGGTGCAGGGATGAATTTTCCTTGACACATCAGGATCTGTGGACCCCACAGGATCCCCACCTACCCCACCATCCACTCTCTCTCTTCTTCACCTATTCACCAATCACCTCAACACCTCTTCCCCAAAAACCCCTCACCTATCAAATCCCATCTTTCTCTTCACCACTCACATCCATCCTTCATAAAACCCCACCTACCTCACCATTCAAATTCAAACCACTTTCCCTCCCAAACCCACCCTTACATGACCGAACCATACCCCTATCTCCACCCCTATATAAACCCATCTTCACTCCTTCATTTTCACACAACCTAAACACTACTTCTCTCCCTTTGGCCGAACCACAAAGCCATTTCCATCTCCTCTATTTCTTCTTCTTCTAGTCTCTTATTTCTTCTTTTGCTCGAAGACGAGCAAACCTTTTAAGTTTGGTGTGGTAAAAGCATTGTTTTTTGTTTTTCCATAACCATTTATGGCACCTAAGGCCGGAGAAACCTCTAGAAAGAGAAAAGGGAAGGCAAAAGCTTCCACCTCCGAGTCATGGGAGATGGAGAGATTCATCTCAAGGGTGCATCAAGACCACTTCTATGAAGTTGTGGCCATGAAGAAGGTGATCCCCGAGGTCCCCTTCAAACTCAAAAAGAGTGAATACCCGGAGATCCGACATGAGATTCGAAGAAGAAGTTGGGAAGTTCTTACCAACCCCATTCAACAAGTCGAAATCTTAATGGTTCAAGAGTTTTATGCCAATGCATGGATCACCAAGATCCATGATCAAAGTGTGAACCCGAACCCAAAGAATTGGCTTACAATGGTTAGAGGGAAATGCTTGGATTTCAGTCCGAAAAATGTAAGGTTGGCATTCAACTTGCCCATGATGCAAGGAGATGAACACCCTTACACTAGAAGGGTCAACTTTGATCAAAGGTTAGACCAAGTCCTCATAGACATTTGTGAAGAAGGCGCTCAATGGAAGAGAGATTCAAGAGGGAAGCCGGTTCAACTAAGAAGGCATGACCTCAAGCCCGTGGCTAGGGGATGGTTGGAGTTTATACAACGCTCAATCATTCCCACTAGCAACCGGTCCGAAGTCACTATAGACCGGGCCATCATGATTCATAGCATCATGATTGGAGAGAAAGTAGAAGTTCATGAGGTTATAGCCCAAGAACTTTATAAGGTGGCGGACAAGTCCTCTACCTTGGCAAGGTTAGCCTTTCCTCATCTCATTTGTCACCTCTGTTATTCAGTTGGAATTGACATAGAGGGAGACATCCTCATTGATGAGGACAAGCCCATCACTAAGAAAAGGATGGAGCAAATAAGAGATCCCACTCATCATGAAATCCCTGAGATGCCTCAAGGGATGCACTTTCCTCCACAAAACTATTGGCAGCAAATCAACACCTCCCTAGGAGAATTAAGTTCCAACATGGGACAACTAAGGGTGGAGCACTAAGAAGATTCCATCCTCTTCCATGAAATTAGAGAAGATCAAAGAATCATGAGAGAGGAGCAACAAAGGCAAGGAAGAGACATTGAGGAGCTCAAGCACTCCATAAGATCTTCAAGAGGAAGAACAAGCCGCCATCACTAAGGTGGACCCGTTCTTTAATTTCCTTGTTCTTTATTTTCCTGTTTTTCGAATTTCTATGCTTATGTTTATCTATGTTTGTGTCTTATGATCATTAGTGTCTTAGTGTCTATGCCTTAAAGTTATGAATGTCCTATGAATCCATCATCTTTCTTGAATGAAAAATGTTCTTAATTGAAAAAGAGAAGAATTGCATGAATTTTGAATTTTATAACAGATTAATTATTTTGATGTGGTGGCAATACTTTTGACTTCTGAATGTATGCATGAACAGTGCATATGTCTTTTGAATTTGTGGTTCATGAATGTTGGCTCTTGAAAGAATGATGAAAAAGGAGACATGTTACTGAGGATCTGAAAAATCATAAAAATGATTCTTGAAGCAAGAAAAAGCAGTGAATAGAAAAAAAAACGAAAAAAAAGAAAGGGGAAAAAGAAAAAGAAAAAAATAATGAAGTTGTGATCCAAGGCAAAAAAGAGTATGCTTAAGAACCCTGGACACCTCTAATTGGGGACTCTAGCAAAGCTGAGTCACAATCTGAAAAGGTTCACCCAATTATGTGTCTGTGGCATGTATGTATCCGGTGGTAATACTGGAAGACAAAGTGCTTTGGGCCACGGCCAAGACTCATAAAGTAGTTGTGTTCAAGAATCATCATACTTAACTAGGAGAATCAATAACACTATCTGGATTCTGAGTTCCTATAGAAGCCAATCATTCTGAATTTCAAAGGATAAAGTGAGATGCCAAAACTGTTCAGAGGCAAAAGCTAAAAGCCCCGCTCATCTAATTAATACTGATCTTCATAGATGTTTTTGGAATTCATTGCATATTCTCTTCTTTTTATCTTATTTGATTTTCAGTTGCTTGGGGACAAGCAACAATTTAAGTTTGGTGTTGTGATGAGCGGATAATTTATACGCTTTTTGGCATTGTTTTTAGTATGTTTTTAGTTTGTTTTAGTTAGTTTTTATTATATTTTTATTAGTTTTTAGTTAAAATTCACTTTTCTGGACTTTACTATGAGTTTGTGTGTTTTTCTGTGATTTCAGATATTTTCTGGCTGAAATTGAGGGACCTGAGCAAAAATCTGATTCAGAGGCTGAAAAAGACTGCAGATGCTGTTGGATTCTGACCTCCCTACACTCGAAGTGGATTTTCTGGAGCTACAAAAGCCTAATTGGCGCGCTTTAAATTGCGTTGGAAAGTAGACATCCTGGGCTTTCCAGCAATATATAATAGTTCATACTTTGCCCGAGATTTGATGGCCCAAACTGGCGTTCCAAATCAGCTCAAAACTGCCCGGCGTTAAACGCCGGAACTGGCACAAGAATGGGAGTTAAATGCCCAAACTGGCACAAAAGCTGGCATTTAACTCCAAGAGAAGTCTCTACACGAAAATGCTTCAATACTCAGCCCAAGCACACACCAAGTGGGCCCGGAAGTGGATTTTTATGTCATTTACTCATTTCTGTAAACCCTAGGCTACTAGTTATCTACAAATAGGACCTTTTGCTATTGTATTTGATATCTTTGGATCATTTTCGATCTGAGGATCATCTTGGGACGTCTAGTTCTTAGATCATGGGGGCTGGCCATTCGGCCATGCCTAGATCTTGTTCTTATGTATTTTCAACGGTGGAGTTTCTACACACCATAGATTAAGGTGTGGAGCTCTGCTGTACCTCGAGTATTAATGCAATTACTATTGTTCTTCTATTCAATTCATCCTATTCTTGTTCTAAGATATTCATTTGCACCCAAGAACATGATGAATGTGATGATTATGTGACGCTCATCATCATTCTCACTTATGAACGAGTGCCTGACAACCACCTCCGTTCTACAAGCAAACAAGGCTTGAATGTTTATCTCTTGGATTCCTTAATCAGAATTTTCGTGGTATAAGCTAGAATTGATGGCGGCATTCAAGAGAATCCGGAAGGTCTAAACCTTGTCTGTGGTATTCTGAGTAGGATTCAATGATTGAATGACTGTGACGATCTTCAAACTCCTGAAGGCTGGGCGTTAGTGACAGACGCAAAAGAATCAATGGATTCTATTCCAACCTGATTGAGAACCGACAGATGATTAGCCGTGCCGTGACAGGGTGCGTTGAACATTTTTACTGAGAGGACGGGACTGTAGCCACTGACAACGGTGATGCCCAACATACAGCTTGCCATAGAAAGGAGTAAGAAGGATTGGATGAAGACAGTAGGAAAGCAGAGAGACGGAAGGGACAAAGCATCTCCATACGCTTATCTGAAATTCTCACCAATGAATTACATAAGTATCTCTATCTTTATGCTTTATTCATATATCATTCATAACCATTTGAATCTGCCTGACTTAGATTTACAAGATGACCATAGCTTGCTTCATACCAACAATCTCCGTGGGATCGACCCTTACTCGCGTAAGGTTTATTACTTGGACGACCCAGTGCACTTGCTGGTTAGTTGTGCGAAGTTGTGATAAAGAGTTGAGATTGCAATTGAGCGTACCATGTTGATGGCGCCATTGATGATCACAATTTCGTGCACCAATAGATTAGCACATCTTTGGGTGGATGCTAGAAGATTAGGATTTACTTGGGATTACATTCTACAGGGGATGAAGAGGAGAGCAAGATCTGAGAGAAGAGGAGGTAGACAACGAGAAGCAAGCTTCAGGAGCAGAAACGAACAGGGCTTTCACAGTGGAGAAGAAGCTCTCATGCCAATGTCAAACATGGTTACTACGGTATGTGTTTCTTCTACTGCTGCTCGGTCATTGTTCTCTTTTCACTATTTTCTTTTTATTTAGAAGGCTAAACTAATTTGGATATAACTATTTAGCTTTCTTTTTTACTGACCATTGTCGGTTTTAGATGCACTAAATCATGCTGCTGTAATCGAAGAGGAAGCAGCTTGGTAGCAAGGTTGTGACGCCGGAAAGCTAATTGGTAGAGCAGGAAGAGAAGAATGGTGGTAGATATCTTGCCATTGAAGATGTTATCGACTGTGAGGCAAAGGTAAATTTTTTAATTTCAAAATTAGAAAATATTAATTTTTTCCCTAATCTTCTGTTTTTCTTTCAAAACGTTTGTTTCCCTTCTTTTAATTTGTTTCATGTGTGTGTGTGTGTTTGAATTTAGGTCAAATCAAAACAGGAGCTCCTTGCAGAGGCAAGCCACTAGAAAAGTACATCTAGAACTTTTTCTTACTTCTTATGCTGATGGAATATAGTGCACTGTTATTTCTTCACCTAAAATCTTTTTTTGATTTGTTTAAGATAATTTGCTTCATTTTATCTTTTTGTTTTAATTTAATTATTGTTTTTGTTGCTGAGAACGTTGCATATGGTTATGTTGTTTGCTTGCTTTATTAGTTTGTTGAACTATAGACTGCAGATTTAGCATCATATAGTTATGTTACCTTAGCTTCCTTATAATTGTGGTTAATGGGTTATAGTTGTGCCCTACTTATTGATGGAGGGAAAGAACTTTTAAGATTTTCAATTAAAAGATAAAATAACTTCTTAATTTATGGGAAAAATATGCTCTTTTTATTCTTTGTTCTGTGTTTTCTGTCTGCATGGTCGTTTTCTTTGTTGAAGAAATTGCTTTTGTGTCAAGTTCATTATTTTTATTGATCCAACAATGTGTGAGCTTCTTTTTCAATTCTTTGAACATTAATACATGGAAATTTTATTTTTATCATTCTACAATTTCTATTGATTGCAAATACTCAGATCTGGCATATTTAAGGTCTTACAATATGTGAACAACATCTGATTTCAACAGATATGATGAGTAAGCAATACTCTTTGGTGAATCTGTGAGAACATGCAAATAAAAAACAATTTGAGTCCAACGCATTTGATGTAAGTATTTCTGCTACCTTTTAATTGCTTTATTGATTTATTTTTACTATTCGAAAATCTTAAGCTAAGCAAATGAATTCAATCATATAAAAAAAACAATGCAGCAACATTTTTTAATATAAAAAATTGTTATTATTCTTACTCTTTTGTTACTGTTTTTTATAAATTAGCATTCAATCTAACCACATGGTTATTACTTGATTATATTTCAGTTATATAAATAATACTCACCAAATAAAGGAATGCTGAAAAGTTTTATGAATGAAGCTCATGAGAAATTGAAAGTTTGTTCATTTATTTTTGTTTTGATTTCGTCATTCATAAGTATCTTTGTAAGGGGATAAGTTATATTGGTTAGTGTAATTTAAACTTACTATTATTAATTCATATGTTTCTTTGCTAATCTTTTTTTATTTAATTTTTTCATTCTGTTTGAATTTAATTTTTGATTCTTTTTTTTTCTATTTTTCTCAGGTGTTTAAAGTATTTTTTGATATAAAATTTATTTGATTTCTTTGCTTAGAAGATTCTCCAGGCTATTTCTTGCATGTATGTTAGTAGTAATTATTTAATAACCCTTCTTGATGTCCAAAATTAAGGAATTTAGGTAATTTATACATTATCTTCTGTAAATTTTGATTCTAACTAGTTTAATGTTCTTTGGCCATTAAATTTATAGTCTTTTACTTTTTTAATCTGAGATGAAATTTATTTTATTACTTTACTTTTTGGTCTCTCTAGCCAAAAGGAACAATAGGGGGAGTTGGATAAATTTTTGTAGTTTCAAAGCCTAAGATCAGAATTTTTCTTATTTGCCTCAATTCTTTTTATCATCTCTAATTTGGTTCAATAGTTAGTCTTATGCAATGTGGTCTTTGTTTCTTTTTTCTTGAATAAAAATAAAAAATTGGTTAGTGATTGAATATTATAAAACTCCCATTTGTATTGGTGCAAAAATATTCATGATTTGTTTAATTAAATTTGACAATCAGTTACTATCTGATTGGAATTCGACTAAATATTTGTGCAAGTGATATATATTAGATATACGCATGGAAGAAAAGAACAAAAAGCAAAATTGATACTAATATTATTGGGTATCTGTGATGGGTCTTTTGTATTGAAATAATTTAGAAATGACATTATTTCCTCTTGAAAACATGGAATATTACTGAAGAAATTATTTATTTTGTATTTTTAATGTATATTTTCTTTACAAATAGATGTCTTATCTATTTTTATTGAAACAATTATGCAGAAGAAGTTGGAAAGAAAATTTATTTTTTATGCCTCTGTTATCCAAATACTTTTGCAGAATTTAATGAAACAGAAATGCTTGATAGAGGTCAAACATGGTTCTTGAGATTGCATAAGGATATTCCTTGCTTGCACCTTATAATTAACAAAAAAGATATCTCACATAATTTATGATTTGAAATCATGTACTCATTTTATTACATGTAACTTTTGTAAATTAAATTACTACTAAAACTTGAAAGGTAGATGCAATTATGAAAGTTATCCTTTTATGTCATTTCAAGAAATTATCTAAACATATGGTGCTAACCTTTGCTCTTTTATATAAATATAAATATATATATATATATATATATATATATATATATATATATATATATATTTGCAACGATGAAACAGTTGTTTTCAGTAGCTGAAGAATTTGGTTAATCTAAATGGATTCAATTTGATACTCCAGTTGTTCAAATAAAAGTAACAAAGAACATTCTGTATTTTGGCTTTTTTTATTTTAATACATTCTCTTTTATTAAAATGCCTTTTGCTATTCAAGAAAATGAGAATTTATGTTGAAAAATTTTTCAATCACCGGACAAATATACATGTTTTAAAATTATGAATTGTAGAGTATAGAGGAGGACAGCAACTTGAGGGTCATTTGTTTTACGGCGAAGGATTTTAGTGTGGATCACTTTCTGTAGGTAAGTTTAAGTTTCGTCCATTCTGTTTATTTTTTAAAGGTAGCTTTTAGGATTTGCTTTCTGGCTTCGCTCATTTTGGTTTTTTCTAGCTTTATTTTGTTCCAATATTAAAGGGTTAGTTTGTATGTATTGAATGTTCACTGTTTTTTATTCATATTTTCAAAAAAAATTTAGTATGTTATTTTTCACAATTGAATAAGTTCTGTAGGTCTGGGATTCAGAGTTATGCATGTGTCGAATGTAGATTAAATGAAATGTTATTGTGATTCTTTTTTATTGCACTTTTTGTTTATGTATTTTTGCCATCTGAAATATGTATTGTGGAAGTATTTTTATGAGGTGACACTTTGCATGATATCAATTTTTATTGGTTTATAGTTGATTGAGTTAAGTTATTGTAGCGTATTAAGCATTGATCTATAAATTTATTAATATTTGATGTCTATGACCAATTTGAGTTTAAGAAAATAATCTCACTTCATATTATAAGCATTAGAACTAATAAAAATGAGATAGATAATTGGGTATTAGGTAAGAGAGATGTTATATTTTTGCTCCATTTACGTTTAATTTTGAGATTGGGTTACTATCTTTCATTGGTTGATTCAGAATTTTTTCACTTTTATCTGGCCCATTGTATTTTCTAATAGAGTTTGTTTTATTAATTGTAGTCTAGTTTTTCTTCATCTTTTTCATCCTATTTCAAAATGAGAACTCCTATGAATATGATAAATAAGATTAATTTGGAGAAGGAAACATTGAGTCTTAAGGTTAGGGTGATTAGGCTTTGGACTATTTCCAATTTCAGTGGTCAGCTCTTTCCAAATTCTACGATATTGATTTTAATTGATGAATCTGTGAGTTCTTGTGTTCCAAGCATGCCTCAATTAATATATATGGTCTAATCTTTTGTTTTAAATGCATTGTTCTTGGGTTGATTCGGGGTGTTTTTTTTGTTGTGTTTGTAACTCTTAAACATGTGAAATTTAGTATGTTGTGTCCTTATCTCATTCTCACTTTAATCTACTACTGAATTTTTTTGTATTTAATATTTGGCTCTTTGTAGTTTGTCTTATATTTTGTCCTTTTTATTTTTCGAACTGTTATTTCATTTAATATGTGCCAATTGTACATTTTCTTTTTTTGGTCAGTGATGCCAAATTTGATACAAATTATCTTGTGTATTGACAGAGGTGCAAAATACAAATTACTGTTCGGAGGCCTATAATTTTGTCGGAGGGTCAAGTATATGTGATGAAGCACTTTTCTTATATTTTGATTTTGTGATTCTGAATAATTATTTGTACAGTTGTTAAGTCACCTACATAATTATATTACTGATATCACCTTTTTTTTTAAACCATTAAAGTTATTACTTTACATGTGTTATTTTTGAAAATGATTCATTATGCCATAAGCTTATCCACTGGGATTCATGATTTAATTATGGTTGAAAATTAAGAGAGAAAAAAAAGAGAAAGAGAGTATCTGTCGACTGTAAACACCCTTTGAGAATTCATATTTTTTAAAATTTTAATATAGAGCTAGACTAGAGTAGTATGAGGCTATTAAAAATTTGTATTTTCTACACACATGCATTTTTTATTTTTTGCAATTGTTGTTTGAATTGACCTCTTTTTTATTGTTATTTTACAACTCTATACTTCTTCAATTTTATGTCTTTGTTGGGTGGATAGATATTTTTAGTAGTAGTATAAGTCACATGATTTGTTGAATTTGATAGGTTGAAAAAAATTTAGAGACACATTAGGAAGTATTTTTGGAATACTACTCTTTATTTTTCAAATGGTATATTAAAAGTAGATTATATTTTGGCTTTACCTTAAGTAAAGCAAAAAGCAACGTCCGAAAGCAAAAAGTAACATCCTCTACAGGGCTTTCTTTAAACTAAGTTAGGATTTAAATTAAAAGGTAGTGGTTAAGAGATTTGAAAGATAGTTCAAGTTGAAAAAAAGCTTTATTTTTTTCTGTATTTTTTTTTATCTTGAAAAATAAGTTTGATAAGAGATTTCACATTTATTCTTTCTCTTTTTTTTTCAATCAACAAATAAATAAAATCAAAGGTCAAAATAGTAGTTTTTTAAATCTTTTAAGTTTCTCATCTTTTTATGCACTGCTCTTTTAAATTTTATAGACTTTCATTAGTATTAAAAAATTATAACTTATATTTTTGTAAAATAATTTTTTTATCTAAGAAATAAATTATTTTAACACAATAAATCAAAGAATTTTTACATAAATGATATTGGTTATAGTTCTTATTTATGTTTTATCTTTTAAAATGTGTTGTTTATATGTTTAGATTGTATCTGTTGTCGCATAATTTATGAAGTTGAATACGATACAATATACTATGAGGCAGGATTTTTTTAGCCCATTCTAAGTGCTTATCAAATAGTATGTTGATATTCAAATGAATGTTTTGAAAAATAAGAATAGAAAGAATGAGTATAAATTTGGTCTTAATTAAAAATAAATTTACAAATTATGATGGATTAAGAAATGATATTTATATATTTTGAGTAGTGATAAAATAAATAAATTTTTTATTTTTAAATAAAAAATTGAGCAACAAAAATACCTTTAATAATGTAAAAAATGACAATCTAAAAAGACTGAAAAAAAATAAAAATCTTCAATCCGTGCTATTTCTGCTAGTATAATAAATAGATTCACCTAACACTAGTACTACGGCTACAATAACAAATCATATTCTTTAACTAGTCCTAATCAATTAACTACTATTTTTAATTAATATTAATCAATAATAAAATAATATGAATAAATTATATATTTTTTTATTACTTTCAGCATAAAAAATTAATTATAATTACTAACTAGTAACAACAAAAATAAGTAACGTGTATTTAGTGGTTATTTTTGTGATTTACCCTCTTTATTTAAATCTTATCCGAGTTATGTAGTTGTAGGATGAGAGGTTGGTTGTTTAGAAAGTAACAGTTGAAGAGAAGAAGAAGAAACGAGGGAAAAAGAAGATGGTTTCAATAAGTTAAACTTGGCGAGAGAATGAAGTTTACACGTGTTATACATACACAAAACATTATTGATGTTCGCCACAAAACGTTATCGACGTTTTCCTCAAAACGGCATCGACGAGTTGCAGCCGTTTTGCTACCACCTCCCACAATGGCGTAGTACATGCCTGATGGGCCACTTTTAGGTCTAACACCACATTAGTCCAATATTAAAAAAAGGTTCACATGCCTTACAAAAAAAAAAAGTTCACATGCTTTTATCCCACGATCTAGTGTGTGTTTGGAAAAGTAATTATAGTAGAATAAATGTTGTATGGATTATACTACTCAAAATTACTTTTAGATGAAAAATTACTAAAATAGACATCAATTTTATATACCTGCAAAATCAGAATACTATAAAAAAATAATATAAAAAATATTTATCATATAAATAAAATAAATACAATAAAAAATAAAAATATAAAAGAGAGTACTATAAATTTTATAATATCACACAAAAAGAAAATATTCTATAACTTTTTTTAGTATCGTCAGTACTCTTTAATTTAGCATTATTTTAGACTATAAATTTTTATTATTTATGACTCTATTTTTACTTATAATTAATTTTTATTTATTTTGTCCTTTTTTTATAGGATCATAATTTATATTATTCAAAATTTTGATAATAAACGTAGTATATAATAATTACAATTACAATTACAAATTTTACAAATTCAGAATAAAAAATAAAAAAAAATTAATACAAAACAAAAATAGAGTACATCAAAGAATAGAAAAAAAATTATACAGATAAGAAATAATAAAAATTCCATAAAACCAACAACATATATCATATGAACAAAAAAATACCATAAAACGTAAATAAAATTCATATGAATAAAATCAAATAAAAATAAAAAAATTTCAATTTGTTAGTGATTGAAATAAATCTGAACGATTTTGATAAAAAAAATGGAACTAAAAAATTATGAAGAAGTAGGAAGAACTACAAAAAATGACTGTGAAGATAATAGTTACTAGTATCATTCTTATAGAAGAAAATGAAGGATAGGGTTGGTAAAAAAGAAATATTTTAGCTTCTCCTAAACATGAAACGTGAAACGTGAAACGTAGAAGCTACAAATTTGAGCTTCTCCTAAACTTGGGTTCAGAGGCAGAATCAATTTTGCGTTCACAAAGATAAAAATTGCCAAACATCAAAGTAAAACTTTCAAGAAGCTCAAACAGGCTTCTCTCCTCCCCAACGTGTTTGCCAAACACACCCTTAATAATACTCTATCACCATAATAAATCGATAATTTTGCTTGTATTTTATGGAAAAACGTAAATCATATTAAAACCCCACGATTTATATAATATATTTGAGTAAATTGTTCTAAAAAAAAAACGGTACCAAACAGTAGGAATTTGACAGTCTTGTATAAAATTTTGTTTTAACATTTTGCCACGTTAACAGTTAACAATTTATAGGTTTTTGTTACTTTAATTGACTAGTAGAGAAACTTATTGATTTACTATAAAAAATTTAAAATTTACTTTAATTTATTTTAAAGTTGAAAAATAATTTTAATTATTATATTAAAATTGAATAACTATTTTAATTGGTGTATCCAAAGTGTTGTAAAAAATAGAGATGAAATAGGCTAGGCAACCTATGAGAAACTAATGTGACATGTAACATAATAGTCTTAGTCCAAATTATTTCAAAAAATCTAAATTTATTAATAAATCAAATTTAAATTTATAAATTAATTTTATTAGTCTATCAAATTTGTTTAAATTTATTCTAATATAAATAAATATATAAATATATTATATTTATTATTTTATTATAAATAGTTTACATATTTTAAGTACTTTAAAAATTTAGGTATTTTTGTAAAAATTAAATTTGATAAAGTAATGTTTTATTAAAACTAAAATTTTAAAAATATTCTAATTTTCAATTTTGTTAAAAGAATTATCCGATCTTTCAACAAATTTCAGTTCAAACAAAAAATCAAATTTAATATTTGAGAAAAAAAATCAATAATAAACTACAGATTAAATTCAAATTTATTAACTATTTCGCAGACAGATTTATTATTTATTATTAAAAATATATAATAAAAGTTCGTTTGAAAAATTTTAAAAGTAATATTTTTGAATTTTTTTATTTATAAAAAATAATCGTATTAATATTTAGTATAATTTTTAAAATTAAATCGTAGCTTTCTAAAAAATTATTTAAAAATTTATAAAAAAAATTAAAAAAATAAATTTTTTATTATATTTTTTTAAAAATAAATATTTTTAAAATTAAAATTTTAAATACAAAATAACTTATTTATAAATTATTTTTAATATAATTATTTATTATTTAAACTACTTTTTCAAAGGAGATTACTTAAATTGTTTATCCAAATCGAGAGTTTCCACTTTTTACCCCTAACAAGAAGCGATGATAATTGATAGGTGAAAACTCAGGTAAAGTGAATTTCACATGAAGTTTTTTTTGGTGACTGAAATAAATTAAACAAAGAAAAACAAAAAAATAAAATAAGGAACTGCTTAAATAGAGGGGCAGTCCCGTTTAAGACTACTCTTAAACTCCTCCCAAGGTGAAAGAAGCTCCACATGCGAAAGTTGTAACTTCATCGCCATCTTTGCCATAGTATCTGCCACCGTGTTTGCATCTCTCATAATCAAACGAAAGTCAACACGCCAATTCCAATGCATGATATCTCTTATTTTGAGCACCAATGGATCAATAAACTCAAAATCATCTTGAGTAACAAGATTAAATGCTTCCACACAATCCGTCTCACAAATAACATCTCGTTGACCCACATCCCAAGCTAAGAGATATCCTCTCTAAATAGCAAACAATTCTCCTTGAAGAATACTATTACTCTCAATCATTCCCAAACACCCCCCTTTGCCAACTCCCATTACAATCTCTAATAACACAAGCAAAACTAACACTATCACCCGAACCAAAATAACTAGCATCACAATTAATCTTAAAAGTACCAATGGATGGGGGATTCCAAAAACCATTTAGAGTAGAGGGAAGGGACATACGTTGTAATTCAAAAATATTCCTAAGCTCCTTTTCTGAAGTTAATGCCAGACAAATCACTTTTTCCGGAGGCCAAGTTTCATGGGGATTAAATATGTCATTATTCCTTGCTCGCCATATCCACCAAAGTCCCGAAAAGAACTTGAACGGATGCTCTCTGCTATGATATAAGAACCAGTTCTTCAAATCCAAAGGATGACAAGAAATATCCAACCTATGCCAGATAAGCTGAGCTTTTGGACAATCCCGAATACAATGTAAAACCGATTCCTGGCTAGAAAGACATCTTGGACACCTATTCGATGACGACATCCCTCTTCTAAAGCGAAAACTTGCAGTAGGAAGAGTCTCCTTAAGACACAACCAAGCCAAAAACTTATGCTTTTCCGGAACAAGCTGACGCCAAAGCCAAAGCCAATTCTCCCGCTCCTCCCAACCAAACAGTTGCTTACACAACCACAAGTAACCATTGCGTGAGTTATAGACTTTGGCAGCAGACCCACTCCAATACCAACCCACTTCCGGACCTGCTTGTTCATCTGGATTGTAAGAGAGAATATTACCTTTCAGATTTTGAGATAAAGGAGAATAAAGAGTATCCAAATGCCACCTACCAACCGACCAAATATCCTGTATCCGGAGATTCGAATCAGAAATGTGAACATAATCCATCTCATTAGATAACCGTCCTTCTCTCCTCCAGCTAGAAAACCAAAAATTCTGGTTCAAATTTCCAATACACCAAGCAAACCCATCCTTCAACACTTCCCAAGCCTTGCAAAGACACCTCCAAATGGGAGAGTCCTTGTTCTTAGGATAACTAAAACAGTCATATAGAGATGATCGGTACTTGGCATCCAACAATTGGACCCATAGCTTGTTTGGCTACTGGAAAAAAGTCCAAACTAGCTTCCCAAGAAGAGCAATATTTACACAATAAGGATCTCTAATCCCCAAACCTCCATATTTTTTTGGAGTAACCAGTACCTTCCAACTAACAAGATTCAATCCTCTTCCATAAACTTGTCCTTTCCAAAGAAAATTCCTCATCATAGACTCCAATTTACTAATGATTCCTTTGGGAAAAATAGAGACATGCATCTGGTACGTGGGAATAGCGGCGGCAACAGAATTAACCAAGCAGAGTCTACCAGCCCGATTGAGTAAACTCCCTTTCCAACTTGCTAGCCTACTCCGAATCTTATCCAGGACACAATTGAAAGCTGAACGAGTCACCCTAGAATGGCTAAGGGTAACTCCAAGATACTTGCCCAAGTCCTGGACAAATCTGATAGAGGATACCCCAGTGAAAACATCTTTCCTTGTTGCAGAGACATTCTTAGAGCAAAGCGCTTTAGACTTCTCCACATTAATCTTCATCCCAGATGCTTTGCAAAAAGTCTTTAAAACCAACATCACATTTTGCACTTGTCTCTTTGTAGCTTTACAGAATAGAAGCAAGTCATCCGCAAACATTAAGTGGGATATTCTTGGTCCCCCTCTAGAAATAGCAACCGGCTCCCACAAGCCCAAATCAACCTGATGACTAATAAAGCATGCCAATCGCTCCATACACAACACAAAAAGATAGGGTGACATAGGATCTCCTTGTCTAAGACCTCGACTAGGAGTAAAGCCATTCAGACGACTCCCATTCCAAAGAATAGATAAAGAATAAGCAGTGACACAATTCATAATCAAATTAAGTGTAGGAATAGGAAAACCAAAGCTCTTAAGGGTCTGAGCTAAAAACCTCTAGTCAACTCTGTCATAAGCTTTCTCCAGATCAATCTTAAAGGCCAGTGTGCCTTTCTTTGATTTAGTCTTCTTTATAAAGTGGAGGACTTCTTGAGCAATAATGATGTTGTCAGGAGTTCCTCGTCCCGGAATAAATCCTCCTTGAAGCGGGCCAACAATATCCGCAAGATGAGGACGAAGCCTATTAACAAGGACCTTCGTGATGATCTTGTAAACTACATTGCAGAGACTAATCGACCTGAAATCTTTCATAGATACCGGTGATTCAACCTTTGGAATGAGAACCAGTAAAGTCTCCAACATTCTCGGATCAAGAGTAACACCGGAGAATGCCTGCTTAACCATCTTCCAAACATCAAGACCAATGATATCCCAATATTCTTTGAAGAAGAAAGCTTGAAATCCATTAGGACCCGGAGCTTTAAAAGAGTTCATGTGAAAAACAGCTGTTCTGACTTCCTCCATAGTAACTGGTGCCGTAAGATTATTGCAAGCTTCCTCATTTAGAGAAGGAAGAGGCACATCACCAAGGAAACCCAAATCAACATCATCCAAATGACAGAATAAGTTTTTATAGAAAGACTCTGCTTCTTGACTCAGAACCTCTGGATCAGTTTCCCATACTCCATCCTTGAGAAAAAGGCCATGAATCTTATTATGCTTCCTTCGCGCAAGAGTTTGAATATGAAAGAATCTTGTATTCCTATCCCCGAACCTAACCCACTACTCTCTGGACTTTTGGAACCATAGGAGCTCTTCTTGCACTAGAGTATTATTATAATCATCAAGCAACTGTTGCTCTTTCTGACGCAAATAAATACTATCCACCACTTCCAAACGCTTTTGTAAATAATTAATCTGCTGCTCTAATTCACATTTCTTAACAAAAATGTTACCAAATACCTTCGAGTTAAACTCTAGTGAATTCTTCTGTACTTCCGAAAGCTTGCCATGAATCCCTCTATTACCAGACCACCATGACTAGTTCACAATATCCCTATACCCAGGATGAGTAGCCCAAGCAGCAACAAATCGGAAAGGTCGATTCCCTTTAGGCTGAGGACGACCTTTACAACGCACCAAAATAGGGCAATGATCAGGTTGAAGCCTATGTAAAACTTCTGCATAAGCCTCTGGAAAGATAGATAACCAACTACTATTTATACAGACTCGATCAAGCTTTTTTGCCACGTCAACATAATTTTTCACCCTCCTGTACCAAGAAAATTGCCTCCCAATAGTCTTCAGATCAAACAAACCACTATCCCCTAATGAAGTAGCAAACATGTCTGCTCTTTGATGAGAAAATTGACAACCTTTAGATTCATGAGAAATTTTGACTTCATTAAAATCACCAAGAACAATCCAAGGTCCTTGAAAAATCATGGATTGTGCAACAAGATAATCCCAAAGGAGAACCCTTTTCTTAAATTGAGGACTGCCATAAATACTATACTACACCTCCAAATTAAATTATCAAAGTGAACCTCAACAGTAACACCCTGATCAAAAGCATCAATGAACTTACAACAAACACCCTTCATAGAGGATAGAAACCAAATACCTCCCTTATGCCCCTCTGCTTCTACTATACCAACAGAGTGATACCCCAACCTTTCCCAAAATAATTTTAAATGCTGAAAAGGGGAGTGAGTTTCAACCACAATAAAGAAAACAGGTCTAAATTTCCTAACAAGTTTCTTACAATGCACCCGGGCTAACTTATTAGAAGCACCCCTAATATTCCAAACAATCATATTTAAACTATCCATAAATAATAGGGACAGAATAAATAAGAACATAAACTCTAAACAGAATCACCAACCTCAATAGGTGGTTTGTCCTGCGGTACTGGCACACTCTGATCCTTAATAATTGCTACCTTCGAACCTCCTGACACTGCACCTGCCATGCTTCCATCTACTAAAGTTTTTTTCGTTGTGCCACCATTTTTATCAACTGGCGAGTTCTGCAAGGAGGAAGGCCGAGGACGCTTCCGTAAAGAAATTCCACGACGTGCAGGAGTTCTGCACGATGGAGATGGCGCAATTTCATATTTTTCTCGCTTCTCCATCCTAATGCCAATTGATTTGCCTCAATCACCATGCAAATTGGGCCTTGGAACCCTTCTCGAACCAAACTTGTGCTGCTTTCCATCTTGGTCTTTCAAACTTGATGACTGGCCCATTGTGAATTTTCCCTTATGCAGCACTTGTTGCCAGCCCTCTTCATCATCCATGCATGCCTCATTAACATGACCAGCAGGCACGTGAGGAGCCAATGATTCCATAACCACATCCTTCCCTTTAACAACTCCTAATTTCTCACACAAATTACGAGGATTCTCACCTAAATCACGAGCTTCTGATTCAGCCTCTTTTTGAATCTCATGATTGTTATGTGGCACTAGTGTCGGGGATTCATTATTTTTTTGAATCAGCAAAGGAATTTCCGTTTTCTTCCAAGGACTCCTTCTCCATGCACAACGATTTATCATGCCCATACCGTGCACAAGTAGCACAAATCAACTGTAAACTCTCATACTCCACTTCATAAGTCACACCCTCCACTATAATATGTTTAATTACAGGCAACTCAAGATTAATTTGAACACAAGCTCGGGCATATTTTCCTCTTTCTGCAAGCTTAGTGGCCAAATCTACTTTCACCGGAATCCCTATTGCAAAAGCAATTCGCAGCATTGCTTGTTCCTGGTAGCACCAAATTGGAAGTCCCGAGACTCGAATCCATACCAGCGTTGATCCAAAGGATTTTTCGCATGGCCTAAAATCCACATCCCATGGCTTTACTGCAACATAGTGATCGTCTATCAACCACGGACCACCAAGAATGATTTTCTCACGATCTGCAGCAATATCAAATTTAACCAAAAAATATCCAAACTCCACATCCAACAAATCAAACACTCCTTTGATGTGCCATACTATCCGAAACTTATGCATGAGAGCCGTGTAGCCATAATGCTTATTCAACACCTTGATCACGATGGCTTCCTTATAAGGTTCAGCCAGACAGCTCTTTGCCTCCTTGGTAAAATTGACACTTGGTGGACGAGAATCACCTGCTTACCTGTGACCGTCGCGATACCATCCCCAGATAAAGACCCTACTAATGCAAAGGCCTTAGACTTTTCTGCACCAATAACTTTATCTCGAAAAGAGACATTGGATGGCTTTTCTAACCCATCTCAAGAAGAACCCTCCTTAACACCGGATACACACCCACCCACGCTCTCCCCCTTATCTCTTCCGATGGCATGACCATCTTTCTCACCATATTTCACCCTCAACTGCTCGTCCCGCTCTCTCCTTCTCTCATTCTCCTTGAGTACGGAGTACGTACTCTTTCTCTGCTAGGGGTTTTTTTTTTTTCAAAAAATTTTACATGAAGTTGATATCTGAGAGTTATTAGATGAAAATTTAGTTAAATCAGTAAAATCTAACGGCTCTCAAGTATTAACTGCACGTGAAATCGACTGCACGTGAGTTTTTATCAGATTGATATGTGTGAAAGCGTGATAAATGTAGTTAATGGCAGTTTAAATGAGAGTCGGCACCAAATGACACGTGGCATCTAATTCACCCTCTTCCCCGTAAATGAAACTTCCCACTTGACTTCACTGGACCCCAACAACCAACATACTAACAACGTAAACACCAAACACTAAACCAATTGGAATTTGGAATTGCTGTGAGATCTTCTTCCGTTTCTCTTCTTCTTTCATTTATAATTCTGTGCTCCAATTTTATTCATTTTAATAATATTTATTAATATCACACGAGAAAGAAAAAGGGATAAGGATTTTATATGGTAAATAATAACTATTAGAAGGGAAGGTTTATGATTAGACTTTTTAGATGCTTTGCATTTTGATTGTTTCCATGATTCAAAGTTCGGATTTGATTGGTCAAATTCAATAATGGATGTTTCTTCCTAGCACACGCTTTGCTCTCTTGGAACTCAAAAGGTGAAAGTCTTCTTTTTTTTTTTTTAATTATTTGTCTTTTATCTTTGACCTTTCTCCGTTTGTGAATTGTTGAAAAGGGTGCCAACTTTTTGCTTGTTTTGGAACGGTTTTCTGAGCTGAATTCAGAAGCAAATTACTGATTTTGACATTTCCGGTCGCTGAGTTACTCTGTGTCGGTTACAATTTTATGAATTTGGTTTATGTGATTTCCGAATTCAGAGAGGGAATTTTGGATGAGGTTGGTTCAAATTTTACTTTTACCTGATGGGATAGCGCTTTGCGGATTTTCATTCTAGTTCTACTATGCTTGTTTACATTTACTTTATAATTTTAGGTTTTTTTTTTTTTTTGCTTTTCTTTTCTGGATTTTTCAATTACATTGAATTTAGCCTTCTCTAGAACAATTGGTTTCAAAATTTCACACTTGTTGCATAATCTACATGCATGACTGTAAGGGCATGTTTGGTTGTTGCATAATCTACATTGCTTTTAGGCATATAAATTTCCACTGCATTTTTACCTCAATCAAACATAGCTTAAAAGTCCTGTGTTGACTTTGCATGTGTGACATTTCTGTTTCACTGTTTTCTTCCGGCAGATTTTTTAGTCTAGAAAAGATGGGTTGCATATGGGGAGCAGCATTAGACTTGGGACAATAGTCGAAATCAGGAAGGAGGAGTTTGAAGGAAGATAATGAGGCGCCTACAGTCTGGGGAGCCATTAGGAAGAGCAGTTGAAATGGTTCCGTCGTCAGAATCTGTTGCGACCAGTGACTGCTCAGCAAGTGGTCATTCTTGCCTTGGTGGACAAATTGGCAACAAGAAGCCTGACACTGGCAATATAGAGGAAGCTGAATCATCCTTACGCGAGAGTGGTGTCTTGAACTATGAGGTTGGTTTCATCAAAATACCTTGCCATTTATGGTTTTGAGAACTAGAATTTACCAATTTGTTCCGTATATGATTTAGGTCCTAGGGAGAGTGTATATAGATGCCATGAAGCAACTAAATGTTTCTTTCCTGTGCACAAAATAACTTCTTGCTTGTCTGAATAGTCTACATATAAACGGTTTCTATGTAAACATGATACATGACAAAGCTCAATGGCATCGTTTGATTCATGTAGCTGACCCCACCTAGTGGGACAAGGCTTTGTTGTTGTTGTTGTCTGAATAGATTCTTCATGGTAGGTAGGTTATTAATAGTTGTTACTTGTAGTCTCTAAACTGTATGTATGCTTGTATTTATTGCATATCTGAATGAATTCTTCACAGAATTCATAGTTGTTGGATCAAGCACTTACCATTAAGCCAAAAGCTATAGGTCTATAGCTAATTGGCAAAGGTGCAAGTTTCTTTATTGTTTCTCAAAACTGCATCTAGCATAAGGGGTTGCACTACAGGCGCCTTGAGCCCATCGAATCTTAAGTAAGACCAATTATTGTAGTTTGATTGAATTCTTTATCCTAATTCTTTTAATTAAAATATAATATCAATCAAGTGGTTTCTTCAGAACATAGCTAATGCAGGTAGTTTTCTGATGATCTCTTTATTGGAATTGATGTTCCCTAGCTATTTAGCAATATTTAGTTTGAATATTAAAGTTGTGCATGTCTGTGATCCTCTTGTTAAAATTAGTGGTTATTGCTGCCGTTAATATTTAAGTAAATATGTCTGTAATCTGCAGGAAGCTAGAGCTCTGTTAGGAAGATATGAATATCAGAAGGGAAATTTAGTAGCGGCTTTACATGTCTTTGAAGGAATAGATATAGTTTCTGTGACTCCCAAGATTAAAGATGCCCTTTCCAAAAGCCGAGAACGGCGTAAGAGATATTCCCAGAATAATGATGAACAGCAAATGTCTGTACATGCTGTTGCCTTATTGTTGGAAGCTGTCTTCCTAAAAGCAAAATCTTTGCAGGTTCTTGGAAGGTTTAAAGGTATATTCAGTGATTGTTTTAATTTAAAGGTTTTGCTCTTTGCTTTCACTTTTTAACTTTACTTTCACTTTGAGGAACATATGGGTTGGTTGAATTGTTTCGGTATGACCTCAAGGACAAGTTCAAGTTGTAGAGTCAACCACATATGCTTTGCAAAGGGCTGCCTTTTCATTTTTTGCTAGGGCTTCTATAACTTTAATAATGAAAATATTGATTTAAGTTATTATGACAAGGTGTTGACATGGCTCTTTGAACAAGCTAAAAGAGTAAGCAATTGCATAGGCACACTTGTATTGTTATTTTCATGAATCGTTTGTTATGCAAAATATTCCTCTGGAGTTGATTCCTATTACAACGAGACATAATATCTTTCTAGGTTTTACCGTTCCTTCAACTTCAACCCCTAATATAGTGCATCACCTGAGTTGTTAATATGTTAAATAATCCACTTTCTGTGCTTGAGCTTCACAGCCTAGAGATCCTTGGGTCAAGCACAGTGAGATCCCCTTTTCAATTTTGTTGTTTTAAAAAAAAAAAAGTGGATTGGTTCAACTATATAAGAAACTATGATTTAATCTAATATATTTTTCAAATAATTCTTGCAGAAGCTGCCCAATCTTGCAAAGTTATTCTGGACATAGTGGAATCTTCATTACCTGAAGGATTGCCTGATAACTTTGGTGCTGAATGTAAATTGCAGGAGACTTTGAGCAAGGCAGTTGAGCTACTTCCGGAATTATGGAAACTTGCTGATTGTCAACGAGAAGCTATTTTGTCTTACCGGCGAGCACTCCTTCATGAATGGAATCTTGATGCAGAGACGATAGCGAAGATTCAGAAAGAATTTGCTCTTTTTCTTCTATATAGTGGCGGGGAAGCAATGCCACCTGATCTTCGTTCCCAAATGGACGGATCGTTTGTGCCTAGAAACAACATTGAAGAGGCTATACTTCTTTTAATGATTTTGCTAAGAAAAGTCACTCTAAATAGAATTGAGTGGGATCCTTCAATTTTGGACCACCTTTCATTTGCTCTATCTGTTTCTGGAGATTTGATGATTTTAGCCAATCAATTGGAAGAATTGCTTCCTGGGACTATCCATAGAAAGGAGAGGTTCTATGCTTTAGCTCTTTGTTATTATGGAGCAGGGAAGAACGTGGAAGCGCTGGATCTTCTTAGAAAACTGCTGAGTAATAGAGAGGATCCAAGACATGTTCCAAGTTTGTTAATGGCTTCTAAGATTTGTTGCGAGAACTTCAGTGTTACAAAAGACCCTGGGGTAAGCTTTGCTCGGATGGCACTTGAGAACTTGGATGGAAGATGTAATCAGTTAGAAAATATGGCCAATTTCTTACTTGGTGTTTCACTTTCTGCATACTCGAAATTGGCCATTTCTGATGCTGAGAGGGTTAAGAGACAATCTGAGGCACTTCATACCCTTGAAACTGCCTGCAAATTGAGCAGAATGGAAGACCCTGTTGTATTATACCATCTGAGTTTAGAATATGCTGAGCAACGGAAGTTGGATGCTGCACTTCATTATGCTAAGTGCATTGTAAAACTTGAAGTTGGCTCTAATGTTAAAGGTTGGTTACTGTTATCTAGGGTATTATCCGCACAAAAGCGGTTCTTGGATGCCGAGTCTATTATCAATGCTGCTTTGGATCAGACTGGGAAATGGGATCAAGGTGATTTGTTACGAACAAAGGCGAAACTTCAGATCGCTCAGGGCCAGTTAAAGAGTGCCATTGAGACATACACTCAGCTTCTTGCTGTTCTTCAAGTTCATAGTAAAAGTTTTGGTTCTCGCAATAAGCTATTTAAGGTTTGTTTTCTTAATTTTTACCAGTTCCAAATATACTTTTTCATAGTCATATTGCTTTAAGCTCCTTACCCTTTTCCATACCATTGGTGACAGGACAAAAGAGATCAGATTAGGAATTTGGAAGTTGAAGTATGGCATGATCTTGCTTATGTATACATCAGTCTTTCACAGTGGCGTGACGCAGAGGCCTGCCTTTCAAAATCTCGGGCCATCAAACTATACTCTTCTACTAGATGTCATGCAATAGGTAAATATATGAGCGTTTTCCTTTGAGGTTTTTTAAAATTTCTTTTTAATTAATTTTTAATCCGCAATTGAACTTTCCCTAACAGATTATGATTAATTCAAATAATCAGCATATATTGTTGTGTAGCATGTACTGTAAGGGCATGCTAATATGCTATAATGCCATTACTCCCGGATTGTTAAAAGAGTAGCTTGAGTACAAGTAAAGAATAGTAAAAATGTATAAAACAACGGAATAAATTAACCTTTCCTCAAACTTTTTATATTATAATAATAAACTTATCTAACTCGGCCTATGTTTACATAGCCGGTCCCAAGTCCGGAAAAATGAGAAGGGTTGTTCGGTCTGCAATAGCCAACGCAAAACAATGTCGCATCTCAATGCATGGCCACGGTGCAATGATGTCTTTGGAACCATGCTGGGTTGTGTTAGGTTTGTGACAGCCAACGTAAAACAAGGTTGCATTTGAAGGGAATGATGTCTTTGATCCATATAGTTGACCCCACTTAGTGGGAACAGGCTTTGCTGAAGAAGAATGATAAACTAATCGAAGTCTTCACACAGTAAACATATTTCAGTGTGCAAAATAAGATCAAAATGTAATACAGCATAATATTCATGATATTTAGATGAAAGTTTGGTCCGTGGAGCATTCCCCTTTAGTTTGGATTTACATTTGTAGCTCAAATATCATAGTTTGTGTAAAAAATTAGAATGAAAAGCTTCTTTCCAAAGTATGATAGAGGGCTTTCCAAAACAAATAACATATGCTATTGTAATAAATATTATATCGAATTGTTTCCCAGGATCTAATGTAATGTTTATTTGTTCAATTCCTCAGGTAAAATGTATGAAGCAAAAGGTCTTTACAAGGAGGCTCTAAAAGCATTCCGTGATGCCTTGGACATCGATCCTGACCATGTCCCCAGCTTGATCTCCACTGCCATGGTTCTTAGACATTGCAGTGATCAATCGAATCCTGCAGTCAGAAGCTTTTTGATGGACGCACTGCGGCACGACAGATTTTGTGCTTCTGCTTGGTATAATCTTGGCCTTCTCCACAAGGCTTACGGTACAGAATCAGCATTTGTTGAAGGTGCAGAATGTTTTCAGGCAGCACACTCTCTTGAAGAATCTGAACCAGTTGAACCTTTCAGATGACTGGTTCTATACCTGTCTGGTTTCTATTTATATTTACTATCTATTAATTCTCTAGTTTTCATTTTTTAGTTTTGTGAAGGAAAAAAAGTCAAAAACAAGAAATGGAAACATAAAACAGAATTTTATGGCATGTTTGGTTTGTGAAAAGGTTTTCTTATGTCATGTTTCATTTTTTTAAGGATTTTATAATGGAAAAATTGAAAATAGTAAAACAATAAAATGTTTTCTGTTTTCATTTTTCCTTCATAAAATTCTAACGACAATAAAAATAAATTTAAAATAAATAATCACAAACCAAATAAAATCCACAAGATTTTTCAACTATTTTTGTCCATAAAATTCTGAATATATAAAACTCTAAATGAAAATAGAAAATGAAAACAGAAATTAAACCGTCATTTGTCCCATGCTTCAGGTTATGCATCATGCATGACTATCCTCTATCATTTGTTTTTTATTGGGGTTAGATGACAAGGATTTTTCTTGCGAATCTGATCCCCTTTATCTTAGCATGGTTGGTCTAGTTTGACTTTGACTTCACCAGAGAGGTAGCATATATCAATTTAATGGAGATTTGGCCATGTTAGTCAAATAAAAGTGATGATAGACTCTCCAGGAAATTTTTTAATGCCATAATTCATGGTATATTCATCAATATGTTTCACTTGTTCATGAATTCTGTAAAGATACTATCTCAATAAGGAATCAGAGAGAAAAAGATGAGACATGTTTAATCCTACACTTCAATTTCGATTTGAGAAATATTTGTGTGACTTATTTTATTATTATATTGACAATTTTATTTTCATAGGATTGAATTTGTCTTCCACGTTGAATATAATGATTTAGTTATTAGCTTCTCTTGTAAGCAAATTAAAACAAAGGGTTAAACATGCTGGAGAACGCACGAATGTTACCCTAGTTGCCTTGGGACTTGAACAAGGACACTGGTTTTTTTTTTTTTTTTTGGTATTCTGACACACGGGTTTTTATATAGAATTCTTTGTATCTTTTCAGTTTTCATCTCTTCTTGTGTGAACCATTTTCCATTTTAATATTTGTTGAAATTTGAAGAGTTAAACTCTAAAGTGATCCTTGAGATTTATGAAATGTACTAATTTTGTCTCTGATTTACCAATTGCCGCTCTTTATATCTCTGATTTTTTGCCAATTTCATTGCCGTCGACAGTGACATGCCACGTTGAAGTGTGTAACGGTTAAATGAGCTGGCAATTGAAATTCTTTTGACCCAATTTGGTCCCTTGTCCCTTTTTCTAACCTTGTTCCTGGTCCCTTGTCCCTCTTTTTAATCTTGTTCCTGGTCCCTCCTCCTCCTCCTCAACAGGTACCAGAGCGAGTCTCGCCGCCGCTGTTGTGCTGTGGCTGCTGTCGCTTTGCATTGATCGCCGCTACTCTGCTCTCGCGCGGCACTGCTTCTGTTCTCTTCTCCCAGTCTCACCACTGCTGTTTTGCTTTCTTAAGCCTCTCTCTTAGACTCACACACCTACACGGCGGCCACTTCTCTCTCCGGCGTCGCTGTTCCTATGTTCTCCTTACATCGCTGCCTCTGTTCGTCACTATGGCCTTACTTTTGCAGGTAGGCGTCAATCCAAAATTTGTTTTTGTGCTGAATTTTTCGCCAGCCCCCATTTTAATGATTTTTTTATTACTGAATTTGTTGATTTATTTTCTGATTTTGATTACTGAATTTGTCATTTTTTACTGAGTTTGTGTCCTGCTTTTTCATCCAAGTCAGAGCAAGTTTCGCAGGTACTAGAGCTGTGTGGGTGTGGCTGCCACCCTATGCTCATCATTCCAAACTGCAATGATGTTGCGCAACAAAGAAGAAGAAGAAGAAGAAGAAGAAGAATAATGATGGTGAACAAATAGAGAAGAAGAAGATGAAGTGTTACTGCAATTAGGGTTAAAAAAAGGGACAGGGGATCAAATTGGGTAAAAGATTTTCAATTGTCAGCAAATCTAACCGTCACACACTTCAGTGTGGCATGTCACTACCATATCATTGTCAAGGGCAACAAAATTAGCCGGAAAAGAGATAAGGGATCAACTAAGTACATTTTTTTCAATTTCAGAGACATAAAGAGTGCATTGGTAATTTAGCGATAAAATTAGTATATTTCGTGAACCTCAAAAACCACTTTGAGAGCTAACTCAAATTTAATGCTGGTCTCTAGACTTTCTTATTTTAATTTAGTCTCCAAAATTTATATTTGTTTATTAAGTTATGCCCTCGAATATTTTTCGTTAACGATATGGTGCAATGGTACACTGTCTTGGACTATCGATACTATGTATCATCACATGTTTTGACCAAGTGTAATGGAGTAATAATGTATCACTCAGTAACATGTAATATGTTGACATAAACCATGGTGTCACGTAATAGAATGTAATTTATTCATGTATCGCAATATAAGTTGTTCACTTATTATTAATATGCCATCATTATAAGTAATTCAATCTAGTCTCTTAATTTTACAAAACTAGTTTAAAATATGTGAACTGTTGTATTACGCTTTTGATTATCACATTGAATTCGAGATTGTTATGAGAAAATGTTTAGAAAGCTTGATAGGAAAAATTTTTTATGCATGAATCACTATCCATTATTAGTTGGCATTAATCATTCAAATAATATCAAAAACCTAATACTAGAAAAATATTTAAAATTTCACTAAAAATAACATTAAAAAAAGTGAGATACCTACATTAGAATATTTAAACCTAAAACTGCATCATATTTATTTATGTCAGGTTAAAAATTGATGATTAAAAATTCTAAATTTAAAACACATCAAAAAAATTCCTAAACAATGAATATGAATATACAAAATATCACATCAGAAGAACAACCAAAATTCAACTTAAAAGAACATTTTCAAATGATGTGCCTAGATTGGAACATGTATAATTGAAAATCTAAAATAACTAACATACAAATTAAAATGATGAGAAATAGCAAAGACATTTGCCAAAGAAGAATACAAAATTAAGCGTAGAAAATAAGTTGTTTCAACCTCTTTTTTATTAATCTTGAACACATATAGTCACCAAAAAAAATCATGAACACATATAAAATTATATCAAATCCTTTTTATCTTAAAAGACATAATTTAAGATCCTAATAAATTAGAATACATAACTTTCTATCCTAGTAATATACACGAGAGTATTCAAATAATATTGTATCTATACTTTATTATCCATTAATACCCCCTCAAGGTTGAGCATGCAAGTCTTCAATGCTCAACTTGACCAATATTACTTCAAACTTTTTGGCACGAAGAGCTTTAGTAAAAAAAGTCGGCCAACTAAGTGTGAGTGAGAACATAAGATGGAAGGAGGCGTTGATGCACGATCTCATCCCGAACAAGATGACAGTCTACTTTAATGTGCTTCATGCGTTCATGAAAAACTGTATTTTTAGCAATGTTAAGAGCAGCTTGATTGTCGCAATAGAGACAAATAGGGACATGATGCGACACGTATAAAGAGGAGAGTATATCTTTAATCCACTTCAACTCTTTTGTTGTCTGAGCCATTGAACGATATTCAACCTCAGCAGAGGACCAAGGTGGATGAACCACCCTATGATTGACTTGCGAATAAGTAGTGGACAACTAGCCCAATTGGAGTCTCACCATCCATAGAGTTGCAAATCATTTTCTCGTGGGAGAAGAATTCCTTGCACAGGATGTCCCTTTAGCGTACAATACGTAAAGCGGCTTGCCAGTGTTCGGTGCGTGGATTTTGCATGAACTAGGATAACATGTGAACACCGTAGGTTAGAACACAAATAAATCAGTCTTCCAACAAGTCGACGATATATGCTAGGATCAGATAAAAGAGAACCTGTAGCTGACCCCAAATGATGATTCTCTTCACACGGTGTTGCTACAGGCTTAGCACCTAGAAGTCCTATTTTGGTCATTATGTTCAAAGAATATTTTTCTTGGTACAGAAAGATTCCAGTCTGAGATCTGGCAACCTCAACTCCCCAAAAAGTACTTCAGCCGGCCTAAATCTTCCATGTGAAAATATTTGTGTACATCCATCTGGTGGAGTTTCTAATCTTAGACTGCTGCCACTACGAGTGTTGTGTGAATTGTTACCATCTTCACCACTGGGAAAAACATTTCATTCTAATCCAAGCCTTTCACTTGATTATTTTACATAATTACCAGTCTTGCTTTGAATCTCTCTATTGTCCCATCAGAATCGCATTTAATTTTATAAACCCACTTACATCCATTGGTTTTCTTTCCTGGGGAAAGGGTTGTGAGCTTCCAAGTGTCATTGATTTGAAGCGCACGAATTCTTTGGAACATAGTTTCGCGCCAACACTCATCTCTAACTATTTGTGAGAAAAATAAGGGCTCCTATTCTATCTGGACAGAGAAAAAAAACTACGATGTTATTCAGAAAAAGAATTATAATTTACAAAATTTTGTATAGGATAGGACATATCTGAGGATTTTGATGGAGAGGGAGGTTGGTCAGTAGGGCTTATTGATATCATGACAGTAGAAACGAAGTCGCGCAACCTGACTGAGGATGTCTTCAAGCAGTAACTCTGACCAAGTGGAACTTCCATCGTGACTAGTGGTAGATCAGAAGTCGGCGTTGTTTCTACTGCACTTGGTTCTGATGCATCATAAGTGATGTACTCTTCAATCTCTTCATTGAGTTCATGTCCCCTTTATTTGTTAATAAATGCTTCAATGAGGAATTTTCTAGCACAGTCATTGAAATGTGGAGTACTAAGCCCAAGTGTGGATTCTGAACTTGGCCCATTATGTGTGTCTTCTTCAACAATTGTTTTTGTTATAGGAGGTCCAATATCTTCAATTTTTGGTGCCGGTGCCAAAGCCTGAGCCTCTTTAAAAGAAAATATATCTTCAACAAAATGGATGCCACGAGAGACAAGGAAAACTTCTTTTTCCAAGTAAAATAATTTTCATCCTTTTTGCTCAAAAGGGTACTCGAGAAACACACATTTTTTACTACGACTGGCAAATTTGTCCCATTGTCTATTTTAATTTTGAGCATAACGTAAAGAGCCAAAAAACCTTAAGTGTTCATAACTTGGAATTGTTCCATGAAAAACATCATATGAAGTCCTGCCCTTCAGTATTGAGAATGGGGTATGATTAATTAAATAGTCAACAGTTAAAAAATATTCTCCCCAAAATCGAATAGAAAGATTGCCTTGAAAGTGTAATAATCTAGCAACATTGAGAATATGTCGATGTTTGCGCTCCACTCGTCCATTTTGTTGTGGGGTATTGACACATGATGATTGGTGAACAATGCCTTGTTATAAGAAGTATTATTTTAAACACATAAATTTCATTCCATTATCAGATCGCACCATTTTAACATATTTGTTATATTGGCATTCAACCAATGTGAAAAATTTTTCAACGTGATTGATACCTCAGCCTTTTCTTTCAACAAATATATCCAAACCGCTCGTGAACAATCATCTTAAGAAATACGAAGTACCATACGAGGAGGGAGTTCTATATAGTCCCCACAAGTCACAATGGATTAAATCATAAATATTGAAAGCTTGATAGTCACTTAAAGAAAACTTATCTCTTGTTTGTTTGGATTTTTCACAAGTTTCACAAATCTCATTATTTGTAAATTTCTCACTTACATTGGGGAGCATTTGCACAATTTTAAATGATGGATGCCATAGTCTCTTATGCCAAAGTGCTAGTTGATTCTCTGTTCTGACATGACGAGCTTGAATCTTATGTGTCCCACGATACCAATAGAGCCCATCCTTCTGCTCACCCGCTCTAATTAGCATCCTCGAAGTGCAGTCCTATATGACACAAAATTCATCAGTGAATTATACTAGACAATGTTCTACATCTGTTAATTGAAAAACTGAGAGTAAGTTGGATTTTAATTTAGGTACATAGAGAATATTTTTCAATTCAAATCCTCTGTCAAGAATTACTGTCCCTTGCTTACACATTATCACCTGCTCTCCATCTAGTAAACCTACTGGACACCCGTGTATAGTTTTCTTTTCACATAAATTTTTCAGAGTTTTGGTCATGTAGTTGGAAGCTCCACTATCAATGATCTATAAATAAAAAATTCTCTTACCAGTCATTTTCTCAAATTCATTTGGTTTTTGCTTGTTGATCATATCTATTAATACGTTCCATTGCTCATTGGTCAATCCTGATATCTCGCGTCTTTTGTCTTCTGTGTTGACGGCATGGCTGCCACTTCCATCAGTGTGTGCCACATTTGCACGTACTTGAATCCCTCTAATACGTGTGCCTTGTCGTTCGTAGCCTTTGCCGCCGTCTCTTCCTTCATTCCTCGGTCGATCACCCCACCATTTTGGATATCTCACAATCTGAAAGCATCCTTTAAGAGTATGCCCACTTTTGCCACAGTTAGAGCATATTGTTGATTTTTTGCTATCATTTTCTCGACTTTTCATCCTGTTCCCTGTCTGCATTGCGAGTCCCACAACCAACCCTCTCTCTTCTAATGCCTTAGCCATTGTTTTCACTCTCTCCTCTTGGACTGGCATTACGTATACACGATTCAGCGTTAGCAAAGGATCTGTTGACAAGATATTTGACCGCACTGTTCTGTAACTCCCATCATTTAGGCCCATCAAAAATTGGTGAACCCTTTCTTCTTCCCTTCACTTTTCAAATTGAGAGCCAATCCCTCACTTACATCTACCACATGTGCATTTAAAAATTTGTTCGCATTGTGCTAATTCATCCCACAGTACTTTCAATTTTTCATAATACACCACCATGGCCATTCTTTCCTACTTGTATCTCGTCAGATCTGACTTCAGTTATTGTATTTGTGGTCCGTTCACTGCGAAAAACCATTATTTGATGTCTTCTCACAATATCCGCGCGTTCTCAAATACGCAACGGTTGATCGTAGGCTTGGTTCGATCGTGTTCAAGATCCAGGATACAATCATAGATTGGACTGTCCACCAATCCTCAAGATCAGGTGCATCTTTTTCTGGTTTCGTGAGGATTCCATCGATAAATTCCTATTTTCTCCGAGCTTGAAGCTATATTTTCACCATTCTAGTTCATTCCCCATAACTTTCTCCACATAGCTGCACTTGTGTGATTATATTTCTTGGGTTGTCACTCGCATTGAGATCATATGACGAGTAAATTTTCTTAGTTTTTTTTCTGAAGTCTCTGATTCATTTGCAGAATTTTTTTCTGGTTTTGTGGCCATGATTATGCTATCTAGGTTCTTATTGTGTTTGTTGTATTAGAGTCTGCTATGATAACAGTAAAAAATAAGTTGTTTTAACTTACTTTTTTATTAGTCACGAACACATATATACATCTTTTAATATAAAATTATATCAAATCTTTTCTATTTTAAAAGGCATAATTTATTATTCTAATAAATTAAAATACATAACTTCTTATCTTAATAATACACATAAGAGTACTAAAAAATTACTGTATGTATACTTTATTATCCATTAATATCAGTTCATTCCAACTCCAAATTATCGCCAACTATTGATTAAATTTTGGATTATCCAAAATCCAAATTTTAAGATGTTTAAAAATTCATATATTCGAAAACATCCAAAAATATTTAGGGTAATACTATGGTGCTTAAAAACTTTTTTTTTCAACAGTGCTAAAATGAGTTGGACAAAATATTAGATTAGCACGTGTTGCTTTAAAATGACATGAAAAGATAGAAAGTCAGTGAAAGCAGTTGAGTTGTAGAATGGTAGGTATGAGATGTCATGTAGTTATAACACAAAATTTATGTTAATTGAGATGGTTATAATTTTTTAACTATTATAACAATTTGGCTGTTTTTGTATTGCTACATATGGGCATTTTTGGTAAGTACATGGATTGTGCTGGCTGGAGATTATTAGAAGTTAAAAACAAAAAATCTTTCAATTGTAATGTTGTTTCTTTTTTTTTTCTTTTGGACTGATGTCTATAGAGTACCAAGAAATGAAATTAAAATTTTGTGAATAATAATAATATGTCGATAAAAACCAGATGAAACAAAGAAAGGGAAAAAAAGCTAGAAAGAACATGCGTAAAAAAATTCTGTTATAATAAATATGTATTTAGTAATTGAGGAGTGCTAGGGACCAGCAACTTTTGTGTTTTTGTAGCCATTAATTGGTCATCAATAGTATTTTTAATGGTGTGAGATTACATTCAATGAGAAGAGATCACTCACTTTTCTCTTGATGATTAAGTGCTGGCCACAAAATACAAAAATTACTGATCCCTTAGACTTTTCCTTAATAAAATTAATTTATGATAAACAATATATATAAATAAATGTTAAATTCAGGTAAAAAAAATGGTTATCCTTTATTTTTTTATATTGATAAGAAGAAAAAAAACTGGTAATAATATTAAGGTAATTGATAATTTAATTTTCTAATAATAAATAAATAATATTTATTATGAAATGCGAAAATACTAATTAATATTATATTTTACTTTAAATAAATTTATTTTTCGGGTCAAGTTCAAAATTTAGAATGTGAATAGAATTTAATTGAAATGTTTTAATTTACGGGTAGAATTTGAGTTGAACTTACATTTTATTCTATTCATTGTTATCTTAAAGTTCATTGGAAATTTTTTTCTCAAATAAAAAAATTAATATCTTTTATTTTTCTTAAAAAAAGAATATTTGCTTAGTTATTTAATTTTTTTTGTTTAATTTTTTATTTTAAATTAAATAAATTACAAATTTTAAATAGTAATATTTTGAGTTTAAATATAATTTTAAAAATCTATTTTAAATCGAAAAACTATGTTTAAATTAAAAATATTTTAAAATGATATTTTTTATGAATTTATTTAAATAGATATAATTCAAATTATCAAATTTTAAATTTTTATATTTACACTCAAAATTTTGTTTATTAATTTAAATAGGATATTATTTAATTTTTAGTTATTATTTTGTATGTTTTAAATAATAATTAATTAATTATTAATTTTTTAAGTTGAAATAATACCCGTGTTTTATTAATTTGTTTATTAATTTAAATAGGATATTATTTAATTTGTTTTAAGTTGCTTCTAGTTTTTTTTTCTTACTTTGTTTCGTCTGACTTTTACCCACAACAATTCGAACCCCCGACACTTGTTTAAGCGGACTAGTGAGCTAACCACTAGACCAACCCAACTTGGTTTTATTATTATTATTATTATTATTATTATTATTATTATTATTATTATTATTATTATTATTATTATTCACAAAATTTTAATTTTATTTTTTGGTACTCTATAGACATCAATCCAAAAAAAAAAAAAGAAACAACATTGCAATTGAAAGAATTTTTGTTTTTAATCTCCAATAATCTCCGGCCAGCCCAATTCATATACTTACAAAAAATGCCCATATGTAGCAATACAAAAACAACCAAGTTGTAATAATAGTTAAAAAATTATAACCATCTCAATTAATATAAATTTTGTGTTATAACTACCTGAGATCTCATACCTACCATTCTGCAGCTGTTTTCATTGATTTTCTATCTTTTCATGTCACTTTAAAACAACACGTACTAATCTAATACTCTATCCAACTCATTTTAGCACGGTTAAAAAAAAAGTTTTTAAGCACCATAGTATTACCCAAATATTTATTGTAGAACATCCGAAAGTAAATAAATAATTTTCGCCACTTAGATTCATAAAGAAAATTAAGTCAAATAACAAATATTCAACAATTATATTTTTTTTTCTCTATACATTCTTCTGTTTATAGAGTAAAGAGATTTTTTATTTAAATAAATTAAATAAATTTATTAATTATTGAAATAAATAATTTTAAAAATTATTATTGAAATTCGTTTTAGTCTTATTTTATTTATTCATCTCTAAATTTATCTTATTTACGTGGTAAACGAGATCTATTTTGATAATAATTTTTAAAATTATTTATTTCAATAATTACAGAAATTAATTTAGTTATGGATAAAATAATGGTGATAAGCTTGAATATGGATGCATGGTGAGTTGTCCACAAATGTAGACCTGCATTCTTCAGTGACTTGCAAAATGCATATAACGTTTTGCAGGCGATGAAATAAAAAATCTGCAGCTGTTGCAAAACGCAAGCTGCGATTGGATTGGGAAGGGAACTAGGTTGCGAAACGTGCCCTGCATGCTAACAGGAGCAGGAGTTGACCAACATGGGCTAGGCAAAATGCAGGTTGCATTTGTCAGCCTTGCAGAGCCAAACGGAGGTTGTGTTTTGCAGGCTTTCTAGCTGCATGCGCGCCATGTATCTTGGAGGGTGTTCACCTGGGTGCTTAAAAGCCAAAACGCAGATAGGTAGAGGAGTCAAGTAAAAAACGAAGTTACTGAAGCAAGCTAAGAAAGAGTTGAAGGAGAGTGAGGAAGCAAGAGTAAAGAAGGTTAAGAATGAAGTTGCGGGAGAAGAAGAAGTATACGGTACAGGAAGGCAAAATGGTGCATAATTTTACCAAACTGAAAAAATATATTATTGAGTATTTGGATCATCCTCAATAGGTAAGTAATTTTTTTAATATTTAACAATGAATATATATATTTATTCAAATTTTATTTATTTATGTTGTAATTAGTACTGTTGTGGTTATTAATATTATTATTACTAATATTATTATATTGTTATTAATTTCTCATTACAGTTTAATTTTTTTTTCTACTGTTATTATATTATTATTGTTATTATTAGGCAAATTAATTTCTGTATTATGAGTGACGTTGTTATTGTTGTTGTTGTTGTTATTATTATTATTATTATTTTTATTATTATTATTATAAGAATAATTTATTAATATTTTTTAATAATAATACTGTGTAATAATTTATTATTATTTTTTAGTAATTTATTATTATTTTTCATGATAATAATAATAATACTGTTTAGTAAATAGTTTTAACAATGTTTAATTAAAAAAATATTATTTTTTAATAATTTATTAATATTTTTTAATAATAAATAATACTGTTTATTAATAAAATACCATTTAGGATAATGTTAATATAATAAATAGTTATTATTGTTATATTTGAATAATTATTATTATAATTAGTATATTATTATTTGTTTATAATACTAATTATAATAGTGAGAATAAGTTATTATTAATTTTTAATAATTAATAATACTGTTTAATAATTTATTATTACTTTTAGTAATTTTTTTATTATTTTTCATTCATGATAATGATAAGAATAACGGTTTAGTAAAAGGTATTTTTTAACATTGTTTAGTTAAAAAATTTATTAATTTTAATAGTTAACTAGTATTTTGTAATAATAAATAATATTATTTAATAATAGAATACGGTTTATTATTATTATTATTATTATTATTATTATTATTATTATTATTATTATTATTATAATCGTTAGCCATTATAGAATACTGTATAATAGTTATTATTATTTTTTAGTAATAAATAATAAATAAATATTTATGATTTTTTAATAATTTATTTTTATGTTTTAAGATAATAATAATACTGTTTAATTATTGTTGCCAATTTTTTTTAAATAAATTATTAACTGATATTATTTAGAATTTAATAATTATCATTTTTCTTTTTGCAGGCTATCAGGAATTTGTTACTCAAAAAATTCGATTCGTCAAATACCTTTAATGATGTAGCTGCAGCGGCACTGTCATTGACTGGGTTTCAACACATTTCACAAGTAGACGAAATGAGAGATCATTCTGCACTACTGAATACTTTGATGGAACATTGGAGGTCAAAGATTCACACATTTCATCTTCCGTTCAGTGAAATGACGGTGAAGAGATTGGCGCTGATGAACCACAGCAGCAATAGGAAGAACCAGCTGGCCCTCAACAGCAAATCCCGCAACATAATCAGCAGTTTCAGGTATTATTAATAATTACAAGTATTATGATTATTATTAATTTTTAGGTTTATAAATTGTTATCAGTAATTACTATTAATTGTAATTAATTGGTAATTAGGTGCCTGCATATGAGCACCATTATCAGGTCCCGACATATGAGCACCAGGTTCAGATGCCGGCATATGTCCAGTAGTTTCAGGATCTGGCATATGCCCAGCAGTGGCCGGCATATCAACAGCAGGCACCATATATACCGAAACTACAGCCGCCTTAGGCACCTGAGCCCTACATACCACAGCTGATAATTTCAGCCGAGGGTCACTTTAGTTCGTTGGGTGGATCTGACACCATCAGCTTCTCTTAGGTCCTGAGAGATATAGATTATCTGTAACAACCACCCCTTCTAGAAACAAAAATTAAATTCGAAATTCGAAAGTCAGTTGAGAGTTGGGTTTAGAATTTTGAATTTATGGATAGGAATCTAGTAACGCCTTCCGTTTGAATTTAAAATTATCCCAACTACCCTATCACCAAATGTATAGAAATAGGGGTGCATCTACAGGTAGAAAATCACTTCTCTCAAACACTAATTCTCTCCCTTCTCTCTCTACAAAAATATATTCTGTGTGCAAACACAAGGAACACAAGAGGCAAGCTCATAGGCAACAAGGAAGCGTTAGAAAAAGTGTAGGGAATTATGCCTTTCTTACTTATGTTGGCATGTAGTATGCTCTAGTTTATTTCCTTCCATCCATGCATGATTACTATCTTTTCATGTGTTACATGGCATTAATACCTTGTTCTCATCCCTTATCCATGTTGACCATGTTCATCTATTCTATCATTCATGACCTCTTGATTCATTAGTACATACCTTTTTATCATGTTTAATTACTTGATATATCCTAATTTTTACCTTGTGCAATTACATGACTTTTCATATCATTATAAATGTTCCTGATTTTATATTTATTTAATTATTTAATATACCATAATTCTATCATATGCATTTACATGGTTTTTCATACCATTAACGTTCCTTTAATTTTGAGAGTACATGCCTTTCTACCATATTTTATTATTTAATGTACCATGATCCTACCATATGTACTTACATGGCTTTTCATCATTAACGTTTCCTTAATGATAAGAGTACATACCTTCCTACCATGTTATATCTAATTATTTAACATTCCCTAATTTTATTATGTGCCCTTATATGACCTTTGATACCGTTACATTATTATTATTCCTTTAATATTGAGAGTACATGCCCCTTTTTGTGTCTTGTTCAAGGAACCCTATTTTATTATATGCAACTAAATGACTCCTTATATCATTATGTTATTATTGCTCCTTTAATCATAGTTGTCAGAGCCGAACCGGTGATCGAACCGGTCAGGTCACTGGGTCACTGGGTCACTAGTTCAACCATTGGGTTACTGGTTGAACCGATAGAACCGGTCGTACGTAAATAAAAAATATAAAATAGAAAAAATTGAATAAAGTGACAATTAGGTCCATCCTTAAAATTTTTTACTTCAAATTAATTAGCCATTGAAAAAAAATAAAATATCAATTTAGTCCTTCAAAATAGTAAACGATGAACACATTACGTCCCTCCATTATTTTTTCATGGGAAATTTAGTGGTGATGTTTAGATGTCCCTACTAATTAGTCTTAAGTCGAAATCTTCGAAAACCTATTAACTCAATACTCTAAAAAATTTAAAATAAATATCTTTACTAACATTTTAATATGTAAATGTAAATATTAAAATATTTGATACTTATTTTAATAATTCTATAAATTCTAAAGAATTAAAAAAAATGAGTATAAAACAAAAATTAAATTAAATAAATATAAAATAATTTAGTTGTGTATGTATATAATATATAAAATAATTAGCACATAAATTGCCAAATGAACACAATAGCTTGGTGGCATTCCTTATCCATGTCTAGCAAGGAGACACAGGTTCGGAACCCACTCCATGCATTTTTGAATATTTGAGCACCATAGGACCGGCCGGTTCACGGATTGCATCGAACCGGCCGGTTTTGACCGGTTTCATCCAGTTTGTGACGAACCGCCCGGGTTTAAACGGTTTGTTTCCTTCTTCGGTTTAAAGCTAAAATCGAACCGGCTAGACCACCGGTTCACCGGTTTTCCGATCGAACCGGCCGGTCCGGTCCGGTTCTTACAACTATGCCTTTAATTTAAAGATCAAGGGTACATGCTTCTTATAATATCTAATCCAAATATTTCAAATACACTCTTTCTTATTATATGCACTTAGATTATATTTTATACAGTATATCATTAACATCTTCTTAGGGTCAAGAGTACATGTTTCCTTATAATTATTTTATTTCAACTAATTAATATTCCCCACTTTATTACATGAAATTATATTGACTTTTATACCATTAGATTAATATTAATATTTTCTTGAGTTAAAAAGTACATGCTCTCTTATAACTATTTTATTCAACTATTTAAAATATCCTATTTTTTATAATGTACATTTATTTTATATTATTAATACCCCTCTAGGGACGAGAGTACCTACTTTCATATAAAATCTTATTCAAACATGCTTATTTTATCATGATATATGTCTCTCCTCTTACATGATCCATTCTTGTATATGCCTAAATAACCCTACTTGTTAAAGAACTGAGGGAATGATCATTCGGTAAGGGAAGGTGACCCCCAAAGATAAGATAATCGAGATGATCCTTCGGTAAGGGAAGGTGATCGAATCGAGATGATCCTTCGGTAAGGAAAGGTGATCGGCAAACCTTTGGGAACCTTCGGTAAGGGAAGGGAACTCCCATCAATTTTATATAATAAGATATCTTTGCTGATATAACTCTTTTCTTGTGTATGTCTAAATAACCTTGATTGTAAATTGAACTGAGGGAATGATCCTTCGGTCAAGGAAGGTGACCCCCAAAGACAAGATATCGAGATGATCCCTCGGTAATGGAGGGTGATCGATCGAGATGATCCTTCGGTAAGGGAAGGTGATCGCCAAGACATTCGAGATAAGAACCTTCGGTAAGGGAAGGGGACTCTCATTTATACCGGTTTGAGCTCAATACCTTCCATAAAAGTTAAAAGTTAAGAAAGAAGAAAGCATGAATGAAAGTTTGATTCTTAGTTTTTCTCAGATTTATGTATGATTATGTTGATGTTACTTAGGAGGTTATCCTTCTGTTTTCCCTATATGCTTTCTCTTTTTGCACACATGTTCTACAAGAAAGATGCATATTACATGCCATATCATACGCCTCTTTTTAAAAAATCCTGCACGTGGGCTGGAGATGGATATGGAGGTGTTGCATAGCACTCCTACTGAGACGTTAGGTTCTCACTCCCTTTCTTTTCCCATACTGTCTCCAGAGGAACATGGCACAGCGGATAGAGACGACGCAGTGCCCCCGAAGGTAACTTCTGAGTATGACCCCTCGAAGCACGCGTGGGTAGTTGCGACCACTACTACCGTGCTCCAAACTATCTACTTAGATCGAGAGTTCGTGGAAGTAGAACCCCAGCTGCCCGTCGTAACCTTCTTAGATAGGAACGCTTCAGCATCTAAAAAGCGGTCATCTAAGGTGGTACACCTCGAGTCTGACTCCGAAACCGAGGAAGAGGAATCCGACAACCCGAGCCAAGGATAGGACATGACACAAGGATGGAAGTTTCTTCGATGAAACTAGTTAGGATGCGTTAGTTTCCTTTTCGTCATAGTTACCTTTAAGCACTATCTCTTTTAGAACCGTGTTCATGGGAATTCTTTTATGTTTGCTTGAACCTCTTTGAGTTTTGTTCAATTTCATCCTTTTAGTACTACTCGATTTCCACCCAAAGTTTCGCGCGTGTTTTCCTTCTTTTCTTAACTAACGATTTAGTTCTTTGCTTTTTCATATTAAGTGTGACATCCTACTTAAAGGCCTTTAAATGTAGAATATTAACTTAGGATGTTACATTATTGGTATCAAAGCGAAGTCGATCCTAGAAATCCTGTCTTAGAAGGTACAACTGATAAAACTTCTACCTATGGTTACCCATGAACAGCAAACCTATGGCAAGCCAAAGAAGCCCACCAGTCAGAAGATCGAATCGAGGGTAAGTGCACAATTAATGGAGTTCCTTTAACTATTCTTTACGATACTAGTGCTTCTCATCCATTTATATCTCTCTCTGCTACTAGTAGAATCAGTTTACCCATGACCAAATTACCATATGTCCTACTAGTAACCACCCCAGCCGGTAAGAGTGTCAAAACTCAGCAGGTTTGTCAGAGGACTTGCATCCTCTTTTCACATAGATCATACTTTGTTGACCTAGTATGCCTCCCTTTAATAGGGTTAGACATCATCCAAGGAATGGATTGGCTCAACAAAAACCGAGTCTTGTTAGATTGTTTTGAGAGAAAAGTCACCTTTTCTTCTCAATCCATACGAGACACACGTGATCTTCCAAGATCCTCCAAAGGCACAAGTACGAGGCAAGAATATGCCTTGCTAAATTCGGTAAAAACATATTCTCATCAGGAGTTCTGTGCGATACCCGTAGTACAAGACTTTTCAGATGTCTTTCCCGAAGATATACCCTCGTTTCCCCCAACACGAGAGGTTGAGTTCTCCATAGAATTGATACCTGGGACAGGGCCAATCTCCATAGCCCCATACCGGATGGCTTCGTTGGAGCTCACTGAACTGAAGAACCAACTAGAGGAGTTACTGCAAAAGGGATTCATTAGACCAAGTGTCTCTCCCTGGGGAGCTCCAGTATTATTTGTGAAGAAAAAGGATGGCAATATGCGCCTTTGCATGGACTATAGGCAACTCAACAAAATCACGGTGAAGAACAAGTATCCCCTCCTAAGAATAGATGATGTAATGGACGCCAGACTGCGAAAGAAGCTTCCAAGAGTTAAAATGTCGCTTGACATCCGCCCCAATACTAACCTTACCTAACCCCGACATGGCTTTCAAAGTCTACTGCGATGCCTCAAGGCAAGGATTGGGTTGCGTATTAATGCAATGCAAAAAGGTATTGGCGTATGCGTCAAGGCAACTGAAGACCCACGAAGCCAACTATCCAACTCATGACCTTGAACTAGCCGCGATAGTATTTGCGCTGAAAACATGGAGACATCATTTGTACGGAGTCGGGTTTCAAGTATTCTCCGATCATAAGAGCTTAAAGTACTTGTTTGACCAGAAGGAACTCAACATGCGACAAAGGAGATGGATGGATTTTCTTAAAGACTACGACTTTGTTTTAAACTACCATCCGAGAAAGGCTAACTTGGTGGCTGACGCTCCAAGTCGGAAGGTACTAAAGGCATCATGGTTGATGATAAAAGAGGTAGAGTTGATAAAGAATTTCAGAGACATGAACTTACAAGTCACCCTCGCTTCAGAAAGCATACGTTTGAGCCACCTAACAGTGACAAGTCAATTCAAGGAACAAATAACTAAGGCACAGAGCTCCGACCCCGACTTTCAAGAAATCATACGCCTTGTCAAGGAAGAAAAATGGAAAGGCTTCACCAAAGGAGAGGACAAGGTATGGAGGTACCAAGGTCGAATCTGTGTCCCAAGGGAAAGCGATCTTCAAAACAAGATCACGGAAGAAGCCCATAAAGGAGATTTTACTATTCATCCTGGCATGACGAAGATGTACCATAATTTGAAGATGTTTTGGTGGCCATGGATGAAAAGAGATTTTGCTACGTTCGTGAATAAATGTCTAATTTGTCAGAAGGTAAAAATCAAGCATAAAAAAACCATCAGGGGTATTGCAACCCCTTGGCATCCCAAAATGGAAGTGGGAGGACATATCGATGGATTTCGTCATGGGACTACCTCGTACTCAAGCAGGACGTGACGCCATATGGGTCATTGTGGACTGGCTTAGAAAGACTGCCTATTTTCTACCAATCAAGGCGACCGACTCATTGGAAAGACTAGCCACGCTATATATCAAAGAGATCGTGAGGTTAGACGGGGTACCATCAACCATAGTCTCAAACAGAGACCCAAGAATTCACCTCTAGGTTTTGGAACGCATTGTAGAAGGCGTTCGGGACAAAGTTGTGCTTAAGCACATCATACCGCCCGCAAACAGACGGACAAACAGAGAGGACCATCTAGACATTGGAAGACATGTTACGAGCTTGTACTAGACAGACCAGAAAAGTGGGAGAATCACCTACCACTGATCGAGTTTGCTTACAACAACAGTTACCATAGTAGCATCAGGATGGCACCGTATGAGGCACTGTACGGGCGAAGATGCCAATCTCCTTTATGCTGGTATGGACCAGAAGAAAGAGGCTACTTAGGACCAGAGTTAGTAAGACAGACCACAGAAGATATCAAAAGGATAAGGGAAAGAATGCGCACCGCCCAAAGTCGACAAAAGAGTTACGCAGATCAACGAAGAAAACCTCTCGAATTTCAGGAGGGCGACCACGTGTTCCTAAAAATCACCCCTACCACCGGGGTAGGAAGGGCTCTTAAGGTACGAAATTTAAACCCCCGGTACCTGGGTCCATTCCAAATCCTCCGGCGTATAGGAAAGTCGACATACCAACTCGCCCTACCACCGAATCTATTGAGACTACACAACGTGTTCCATGTGTCCCAGCTCCAAAAATACCAGCACGATCCAAGCCATGTGTTGTAGCAAGAGGATGTAACACCCAAAGACGACTTGACCTTTGAACTACCAGCCGTGAAGATTGTAGACAGAAGCATGAAGCAACTAAGGAGCAAGACGATACAACTGGTAAAAGTGGCATGGGGTAGTGGCAATTCAAGGGACTACACATGGAAAAAGAGATGCTGACATAAGACAGAAGTTCCCGGAATTATTTACAGGTAACAATCATGGTGAAGATTTCCTTTCCAACAGTAGGAGATTACAATAAGACCCCTAAGTTATTTAACAATCCTCATCGACCAATTTCGGATATGAAATTTGGGAACAAATTCTTTTTTTACGGAGGTGATAATGTAACAACCACCCCTTCTAGAAACAAAAATTAAACTCGAAAGTCAGTTGAGAGTTGGGCTTAGAATTTTGAATTTATGGATAGGAATCTTGTAACCGCCTTCCGTTTGAATTTAAAATTATCCCAACCACCCTATCACCAAATGTATATAAATAGGGGTGCACATATAGGTAGAAAATCACTTCTCTCAAACACTAATTCTCTCCCTTCTCTCTCTACAAAAATATATTCTGTGTGCAAACACAAGGAACACAAGAGGCAAGCTCATAGGCAACAAGGAAGCGTTAGAAAAAGTGTAGGGAGTTATGCCTTTCTTACTTATGTTGGCATGTAGTATGCTCTAGTTTATTTCCTTCCATCCATGCATGATTACTATCTTTTCATGTGTTACATGGCATTAATACCTTGTTCTCATCCCTTATCCATGTTGACCATGTTCATCTATTCTATCATTCATGACCTCTTGATTCATTAGTACATACCTTTTTACCATGTTTAATTACTTAATATATCCTAATTTTTACCTTGTGCAATTACATGACTTTTCATATCATTATAAATGTTCCTGATTTTATATTTTATTTAATTATTTAATATACCATAATTCTACCATATGCATTTACATGGCTTTTCATACCATTAACGTTCCTTTAATTTTGAGAGTACATGCCTTTCTACCATATTTTATTATTTAATGTACCATGATCCTACCATATGTACTTACATGGCTTTCCATCATTAACGTTCCCTTAATGTTAAGAGTACATACCTTCCTACCATGTTGTATCTAATTATTTAACATTCCCTAATTTTATTATGTGCCCTTATATGACCTTTGATACCGTTACATTATTATTATTCCTTTAATATTGAGAGTACATGCTCCTTTTTGTGTCTTATTCAAGGAACCCTATTTTATTATATGCAACTAAATGACCCCTTATATCATTATGTTATTATTGCTCCTTTAATTTAAAGATCAAGGGTACATGCTTTTTATAATATCTAATCCAAATATTTCAAATACCCTATTTCTTATTATATGCACTTAGATTATATTTTATACAGTATATCATTAACATCTTCTTAGGGTCAAGAGTACATGTTTCCTTATAATTATTTTATTTCAACTAATTAATATTCCCCACTTTATTACATGAAATTATATTGACTTTTATACCATTAGATTAATATTAATATTTTCTTGAGTTAAAAAGTACATGCTCTCTTATAACTATTTTATTCAACTATTTAAAATATCCTATTTTTTATAATGTACATTTATTTTATATTATTAATACCCCTCTAGGGACGAGAGTACCTACTTTCGTATAAAATCTTATTCAAACATGCTTATTTTATCATGATATATGTCTCTCCTCTTGCATGATCCATTCTTGTATATGCCTAAATAACCCTACTTGTTAAAGAACTGAGGGAATGATCCTTCGGTAAGAGAAGGTGACCCCCAAAGACAAGATAATCGAGATGATCCTTCGGTAAGGGAAGGTGATCGGCAAAACTTTGGGAACCTTCGGTAAGGGAAGGAAACTCCCATCAATTTTATATAATAAGATATCTTTGCTGATATAACTCTTTTCTTGTGTATGTCTAAATAACCTTGATTGTAAATTGAACTGAGGAAATGATCCTTCAGTAAGGAAAGGTGACCCCCAAAGACAAGATATCGAGATGATCCCTCGGTAAGGGAGGGTGATCGATCGAGATGATCCTTCGGTAAGGGAAGGTGATCGCCAAGACATTCGAGATAAGAACCTTCGGTAAGGGAAGGGGACTCTCATTTATACCGGTTTGAGCTCAATACCTTCCATAAAAGTTAAAAGTTAAGAAAGAAGAAAGCATGAATGAAAGTTTGATTCTTAGTTTTTCTCAGATTTATGTATGATTATGTTGATGTTACTTAGGAGGTTATCCTTCTGTTTTCCCTATATGCTTTCTCTTTTTGCACACATGTTCTACAAGAAAGATGCATATTACATGCCATATCATACGCCTCTTTTTAAAAAATCCCGCACGTGGGCTGGAGATGGATATGGAGGTGTTGCATAGCACTCCTACTGAGACGTTAGGTTCTAACTCCCTTTCTTTTCCCATACTGTCTCCAGAGGAACATGGCACAGCGGATAGAGACGACGCAGTGCCCCCCGAAGGTAACTTCTAAGTATGACCCCTCGAAGCACGCGTGGGTAGTTGCAACCACTACTACCGTGCTCCAAACTATCTACTTAGATCGAGAGTTCGTGGAAGAAGAACCCCAGCTGCCCGTCGTAACCTTCCTAGATAGGAACGTTTCAGCATCTAAAAAGCGGTCATCTAAGGTGGTACACCTCGAGTCTGACTCCGAAATCGAGGAAGAGGAATCCGACAACCCGAGCCAAGGATAGGACATGACACAAGGATGGAAGTTTCTTCGATGAAACTAGTTAGGATGCGTTAGTTTCCTTTTCGTCATAGTTACCTTTAAGCACTATCTCTTTTAGAACCGTGTTCATGGAAATTCTTTTATGTTTGCTTGAACCTCTTTGAGTTTTGTTCAATTTCATCCTTTTAGTACTACTCGATTTCCACCCAAAGTTTCGCGCGTGTTTTTCTTCTTTTCTTAACTAACGATTTAGTTCTTTGCTTTTTCATATTAAGTGTGACACCCTACTTAAAGGCCTTTAAAGGTAGAATATTAACTTAGGATGTTACATTATCTATTTCCGACGCCACCGCAGGAAGGGCCTGCTACATCTTAGCATTCTGGTGGTCTTCGCGCCACTTTAGGTCATGCCAGTGACTTTGACTTTGATCAATCGACGAGTCATGTAGATCCGCTCGGTCCTTCCACACCACCACGCTCCCAGTTATTTGATTTGAATGAGTACCCGCAGCAGGAAGAGGGAGATTTGGGATACGACTTGCAGCACTGGTATGATCTTGGTGGAGCGAGTGCTCTGGGGATGAGTGGCTCCGGTTTGAATGACACAGGTAGTGCGAGCGTGACAGATTTCAGTGGTTCTGACATTGGCAGTAGGCTGGATGCCAGTGTGTCTCAGGGTCATCCGTATAACTTACAGACACAGACTGCGCTTCCGGACAAATACACCCCATCCTTGTATTCGAAGAAGGCGCCGAGAAAGTATTCTGTTACAATTGATCTTATATTCAGTGTTGTATTCAGATTTGTATTCAGTGTCGTATCTTATATTTAGATGATTCTGTTTAGTATTATTATTATGACATATTTAGTTTTGTTCTCGTATAACTCTGTTTGGAACGAAATGTTTATTTAAAAAGTTACATAACGAGGTTAAAAACTTTTTTATTATAAATTGTTAACTAGGTTAAAGTAAATGACGAGGTTACAAAAAAAAGTAACATATAATTGTGAAGTACGTAATAACAAAGTTACATTGAAAAGCTTAACCACTAATGAGCATATAATTGTGAAGTACGTCATAACAAAGTTACATTGAAAAACTTAACCACTAACGACCTCCAACAAAGCTTGGACCTGCTCGCTGAGGACATCAGCTGCGGCTATGTCCCTCGCGTCCACATATAGTGCACCGGCGAAGACCACGCATATCCCGCGAATCCATCTCATTCAAGTAGCGGGTTGACTTCGGTCCTTCTTTTGTCGCACGCCTCAATGTCCAGTTGGCAATCACCTTCGCTCCTTCGTATCTATCCCACGTAGATGGGTCACCCATTGGAACAAACTCGCCTCTGTACACCTTGCAAATTTCAGACATCTTGTACACGTCGTGCACGTATACTTGCCAATCAAGACGCTGGTTGGCGCAACATGCAAGCACGTGGTGACATGGGAGCCGCTCGACCTGAAAATGGCCATAGTCGCAGTGTCGTTGCGCAAGGTTAACAGTGTAAATGGTACCATCTTGCATTTTGTAAACCTCAAACATCTCGTTGCGCCTGTCGAACCGGTTGACCACAATATTTCCTGCATGTCGAAAGCTTTCTTCAACTCTCTTTGTTGCAAATTCTGAATACGTGAATCCGTTGCGGAGATGCTCATGAGCATCGGTACTCTTCCAAGTGAATAATTCATTTAGCCGATAGAAAGTTGACCGGATAATGGCAGTCACAGGAAGGTTGCATGCACCCTTCAGGACATAATTTATGCACTCTACCAAGTTTGTCGTCATATGACCCCAACAATGACCACCATCGAATGCCAACACCCATCTCTCAACACCGATGTCATCGCACCATTGAGTATATGCCTCACCCCGCTCTTTAAGCCTTTGATAGTTTTTGTTGTACTCCTACTCCATCCTAGAATAGCTTGTTGAACAAACCATTTAATCATAAGCAGATGCCACAAATTTACTATGAATAGAACCATAACAGCGAGTTGAAATATCTGTGTTCACCATGAGTTTATGCAAATATGGAGCCTTGAACCTCTTTAAGAAGTTGGACTCGATGTGCCTGATGCAGTACATGTGCCACGCCCTTGGTGGTGACCATGCACCGTTACTGCGAGCTATTGCAGCGTCGATGGAGGTATGACGGTCAGAAATAATACCCACACCATCAATGGTAACAACATATCTCCGCAAATTAGTTAGAAAAAATTCCCATGCGTCTGCCATCTCGCCCTCGACTATCGCAAACGCAATAGACACAATGTTTTGATTCTCATCTTGTGACAACGGACATCCACAAACAAAAGTCACTCCTTCATATGTGTTTGGTATAACCTCACAGTTATAATATACTCGCAAATTTGTAATATTTTCCATAACTTCAGTCTCACCTAATTCGATTTTTTTGACACACCTAACTGCCAAAAAAACTAAGAACTACAACATATGTACAAGAAAGAAGAATAGGATGGGTAGAAGTGGAGTGAGGCCATTTGGGCGAGGCTTGCTTCGTATTTATAGGTAGGCCTCTTGATTAAAATATTTTTTTTACAAAACACAACCCGCGTTTTCGTTTTCCAAAAAAATAATCTGATACCACAAAAAACGCAGGCTACATTTTATATTTTCCAAAAAAAAAACTAAACCCATCACAAAACGTACGCTGCGTTTGGGTTAATACAAAATAAAAAAAAAGAGTAATTACCCAAATCAATCCCCGAAGATTTTAGAATCAGACATTTTAGTCCCCAAGAAAAATTAATACACATATTAATCCCCAAGGTTTTACTCCGGCAGACAAATCAGTCCCCAATTCATTTTCCGGCAGTGTAATTATCCAGATCAGTCCTCAAAGATTTTAAAAACGGACATCTTAGTCCCCAAGAAAAACTAATGTACAAATCAATTCCCAACGTTTCTCTTTGTTAGACATAATAGTCCCCCGTCCAAAAATAAAATAAAATAATTATTATTATTATTAATTACACAATAATATTGTACTATATTTTTTGTATTTTTTGGACAAAAATAATGATAAATTTATTCATTAAATTCTTATATATATATATATATATATATATATATATATATATATATAGTGTCACTCAATAATAATAATAATAATAATAATAAATTATTAGAGATTATTTTACAAGAAATTTAAAGTTAAAATTATTTGATATTTTTGTATAAAAGAATTTAATGAAATTTAAACTGGGACTGATTTGTCTGCTGGAGTAAAACCTTAAAAATTAATCTGTGTATTAATTTTTCTTAGGGACTAAAATGTCTGATTCTAAAATACTGAGCGACTGATTTGGATAATTACTCTAAAAAAATTGAAAAGCATGCAAAAAATCAACACGCAGGCTGCGTTTGTTTTGTTTTCCAAAAAAAAAATTAGCCAAAAGTAAAACGTAATTTTACGTTTTAAGTCTGATACATAGCTGAAAAAAATTTGTCCATATATCTATTTCATTGAACAACACCGATCTTTATTTCATAACGAAAAAAATGAGCCCAATAATTAATGTATTTATTTAAATAAAAAATTCTAGAATAAAAAATAAGATTTAGAAATTAGAAACAATGTTATTCTAAAATGAAAAGAGAAAAAAAAAAAAGTAGCGGAGTAGGAAGAAGGAAGGTTCTGGAAGAGAAGGAATCAGAATCTAGGAAGCAAATAACAGAAGGGGAAATGAACACGTCAGCAAATAGTAGAAGGGCTAAAGGTAGCCACGCTACAAAATCACAGGAGCCAATCAGCATAAGAACTTGGATCTTGGGGTGGCCCCTTGTCTTTATCCTTGTCTCCGCTCCCTTCTCTCTTCTCTTCTGTTCTGTTCTCTTCTGTTGCACTTCTGCCCAATAGAAGAAAGCAAATAACAAATGAAATTGGCTTCAACGAATGAATGAAAAGGGTTGTGGTGCTGGTACCCTTAACTTTCCTTCTCATTAAAAAAAATCCCACTTCCCTCGCAATTTAAAAACGTCTCTTCTTTCCTCGCCGCAAATGCACTTCGCGGTTCCCATTCAAAACCCTCCTTTCTTTACTTCCCTTCTTTCTCTTGAGCTTCAAGAATAAACTAATATCAAACCAATCAAGTGAGTGAGTGAGTGGCTGGCTGAATTGGTAATTTCAGCCAGCCAATCAGGAACTGACACATGGAAACTGCACCCGCTTGCTTCTTCTGCGGTGGAATCCCTGCAACTGCAACTGCCACAGCGACATCGACTCCGAATTCTGTGCCTTTCCGTTGTACCGTTAGAGTTCCCTTCTCTTCTTCGTTTGCCTCGCTCTGTCTGTTAGCTCGTACCAGGCACGGTGGCGGCGGCGGCGCTTCTGTTTTCCGCTCTTTGTTCTCGTCGTCGTCTCCGTCGGTCACCGGCCTCGGCCTAATTCGAAGCGCCGCTAACAGCGAAACGAAGCTCCCGGCTCCAAGTAACGCTAAACGAAGTAGAAGAAGAACGCGAACGCGAACGGTTTCTCTTCCTACTCCTCGGCCTCCGTCTCCGGAGAAAACTAACAGTAACGGTAACGGTAACAGCAATGAGAATGGGGATCCTCTCGGGTGGAAGGATCTTGGGAAGAGTGTTGTGAGATGGATTAGGGAGGGCATGAGGGCCATGGCGTTGGACTTCGCGGCGGCGGAGTTGCAGGGGGAAGTGGAATTCGGTGAGCTGAGTCAGCGAATGGGGCCTGGTCTGACTTTTGTGATCGAGGCTCAGCCTTATCTGAACGCTGTTCCGATGCCACTTGGGCTTGAAGTGATGTGCTTCAAGGCCTGCACACACTACCCAACTCTCTTTGATCACTTCCAGAGGGAGCTTCGGGAGGTTCTCCAGGACCTTCAGAATAAGTCCTTGCTCCAAGACTGGCGCCAAACGCAGTCTTGGAAGCTGCTTAAAACTCTCGCCAATTCAGGTAGCTTTTACATTGTAGAGATTAACCTATATACAACTTTCATTTGGTAACTAACTAACTTTGTCAATTTCATAATAAAATATGTGCCATTATGGTTAGAGTCATACCTTGCCTAGAGATAAGGCCTGGACAGTTTTTGTAAGAGTTTGGACTTATCGCATGAACTAGCTTTTCGGGTTTAGTTTTTAGTACACTTCTAACACGTGATTGCTTACTTAAACTAACAATCATATTTGCCATTACAGCTCAGCATCGAGCAGTGGCCAGAAAGATAGCCCATCCCCTGCCCAAGACTGTCCAAGGTGTTTTAGGAATGGACTTGGACAAGGTCAAAGCAATGCAGCAGAGGATTGAGGATTTCACCAACCGCATGTCTGAACTACTCCTAATTGAAAGGGATGCTGAATTGGAGTTCACTCAGGAGGAATTGGATGCTGTTCCTAGGCCTCTGGATGATGCTTCCGACCCCTCAAGACCGATTGAATTCTTGGTTAGCCATAGCCAGCCTCAGCAAGAACTCTGTGACACCATTTGCAACTTAACTGCCATCAGTACCTCTACCGGTATTCTCCTTTTTCCATTTTCTTACGAGTTATCCAGAGATATAGTAGGCAAATATCCTGCCAAGTTGGTATCTGCAATTCAAGATGTCTTTAATTATGTCCATTCCATTTGCCATAAAAGAACTTGAATTGTTCACTTGATTACAACTTACTATTTGGAACACTGTTTATAATAAGTGCCATGAAGCAGAGATGACATGAGGACTAAGTCGCTCACCCGCTCTTTCATGAAGACTGTTCCGAATTCATTTATATTAATGTATATATGTTTGTATAGTCTGTCATTAGTTATTATTCAGTGGTTTCTTTTTTATTTATTTAATCATCCTCATTTTTTGTTTTAATTTAAATCACCCATCTATTCTAGTGAATGTATAGGGATCAGATGCCATTTATTGAGTGCATATCTTTTATTGATTTGATCCATGTTTTCTGTTGTAGATTTAAAAATTACAATCTTTCTTCTCAAATGTCTGCTTGAGTATGTTTGTTACTTCTGTATATATAGCTCTTCTTTCCTTTATAAAGTGTGGACTTAATCATATTTGCTTGGTAAATCCATGTATTCACTTGTTAATATTCCTTACAAAAAGTTAAGAATTTTCATTTAACTTTATGGAGGAATGGAAATGTTGAAGGTAGAGTCAGACCTAGGATAAACCTTGACTAGTCTAGTTTTAGCATGTAAAATTGCAATATGATCCATTCGGTGTCTATCCTGAGTAATAAAGCTCTTAGCTAACCTTTGCCCTATTATTCAAACATATGCCGCTCTTTATGCCGTATTAACACTTCACTGATGCAATTATGGAGACTGTTAATCAAACTTGGACCATGTAATTTAAAATACCTCTATATGATCCCATTTTATTTTGTAAACAGGACTTGGGGGAATGCATTTGGTGTTGTTCAAGGTTGAAGGTAACCATCGATTACCACCTACTACTCTTTCACCTGGAGATATGGTTTGTGTCAGAACATGTGACAGCAGGGGTGCAGTTACAACTTCTTGCATACAAGGATTTGTGAACAATCTTGGGGATGATGGCTGCAGTATTATTATTGCTCTAGAGTCACGCCATGGTGATCCTACATTTTCCAAACTATTCGGAAAGAGTGTGCGCATAGACCGTATTCAAGGACTGGCTGATACACTTACCTATGAGGTATTTGAAATCAATAATGTAACTTATTGCGTATAGTGGAAATGTTTTGTGGTTTGAAGAAACATTTTTCGTAAAAAGGTTGAAGTAAGATTCTGAGAATTTTGTAGCCAAGTGAGGGCTACTATGATGTGTTTGATCAAATTCAAAAAATAAAAATGAAAATATATGATGTTTGCTGGAGTGCTATGGTTGCAAGTGTCAACTAACTGCCACCTACTTCTCTTCTAAAATTTAGCTATATATGTTGCTGATTAGTTTCAAACAGATTAACCAACATAATCTGACTATTATGGTTGTCTATCAATTTCACTAATACGTTTCTCCTTGGCTAACTAACTATACATGTAAATATATGTCTTTTAAAAAACTTCTTATATTTCTTGCTTCCAGCGCAACTGTGAAGCTCTAATGCTGCTTCAGAAGAATGGTTTGCGGAAGAAGAATCCTTCAATTGCTGTTGTGGCTACACTCTTTGGAGAAGAGGAAGATGTCGCATGGCTTGAGAAGAACAATTTTGTTGACTGGGAAGAAGAAAAATTAAATGGACTGCTAGAAAATGAAACATTCGATAGTTCTCAGCAGCGAGCAATTGCATTGGGTTTGAATAAGAAGAGACCTGTATTGGTTATCCAAGGGCCTCCGGGTACAGGCAAGACTGGTTTGCTCAAGCAACTTATAGTATGTGCCGTTCAACAAGGTGAAAGGGTTCTAGTGACGGCACCTACGAATGCAGCTGTTGATAACATGGTTGAAAAGCTTTCAAATGTTGGATTAAATATTGTCCGAGTTGGAAATCCTGCTCGTATTTCAAAAGCTGTGGGATCAAAGTCTTTGGGTGCAATTGTAAATGCAAAGCTTGCAAGTTTTCGAGAAGAGTATGAAAGGAAAAAGTCAAATCTAAGGAAGGATCTAAGACTTTGTTTAAAGGACGATTCACTAGCTGCAGGCATACGGCAACTTCTGAAACAGCTGGGAAGGTCTCTCAAGAAAAAAGAAAAACAGACTATGAATGAAGTTTTATCTTGTGCGCAGGTTGTGCTTGCGACTAATACTGGAGCAGCTGATCCCTTGATTCGAAGGCTAGATGCTTTTGACTTGGTTGTCATAGATGAAGCGGGACAAGCAATTGAACCATCTTGTTGGATTCCTATATTGCAGGGAAAGCGCTGTATTCTTGCTGGCGATCAATGCCAACTTGCTCCTGTCATATTGTCCAGACAGGCCTTAGAAGGTGGCCTAGGAATATCACTACTGGAGAGAGCTACAGCATTGCACGAAGGGATTCTAACCACCAGGCTAACAACACAATACCGTATGAATGATGCAATTGCTAGTTGGGCCTCAAAGGAGATGTACGGAGGATTGTTGAAGTCTTCTGAGTCTGTCTTTTCCCATCTTCTTGTAGACTCTCCTTTTGTTAAGGTACTATACCCCAAAAATGATATTTCACTTCTCCATTTTTCATTTAAGTGCATCAAGGTTGTCCTAACTAAATCATTATTTTACTTCTTCCTGTTGTCTGCTTTGCCAGTTCTTGTTTTTCAAAAATGCTGCTCAAGATCATTCAAGTTGTTTGTAGAAGTTCTATATATAAGCTCTGCATATGAACATAAAAATGTAATATTGATCACTTATGCTTCTTTATAGACGACATGTAATGCCGCAGATGACAAATGGCAACACTTTTCAGGAAACAGTTCTCAAAAAGTGTGGTCAAGAATGTATAAAATTAACAAATAACTTCCTCTTGGTTACCATTCTGTGAATTGTCATATCTTTTCTGTTTTATTCTGATTTGTCTGTGCTTCTTAGTCTAGGATGTATTTGATCTTTGTCGGTATTTCCATTCCATTTACTTCCGCTAATACTTGGGAGAATGCATTTTCTGTTTTTGCAGCCTACTTGGATAACCCAATGTCCACTGCTATTGCTTGATACAAGAATGCCATATGGAAGTCTGTCGGTTGGTTGCGGAGAGCATCTGGACCCAGCAGGAACGGGCTCATTTTATAATGAAGGAGAAGCTGATATAGTTCTGCAGCACGTCGTTTCCTTGGTTTATGCTGGTAATAACATTTGACCCTTTTAAAGTTGTGACTTTCATGATCTTGGGTAATACTTATTCAAAAAACTATTTTCCTACTGTGAAAGTTTTTTGGTTGTTCCTTTTTTTCTATGTATTATATTATATGTACTTATACCCAAGGCTTGACTCTCCAACTGTATAGATGATCAAATAAAATCTTGGGATGACCCTTCCATTCTATACTAGTTGGAACATTTTCTAGATAATATTGCATCATCTCTATAAAGTTTCAAATTCTCAATCAGTTTCAAAATGAGTCGTGCCTTGTATTTCTGCCACTTCCAACCTTGCTCAAAATTTTAAGCATATTACTTGTAAGTGAAGAAAAAATATGTTAATGCATGTCCTCTCTTTCATCATACTTACAACATCATGTGACATTATTTGTTGATCGTGATCTCGAATAAGATCTTCCTTTCGATAATTTGAATCTGAAATGCAGGTGTTAACCCAGCTGCCATTGTGGTGCAGTCCCCTTATGTCGCTCAAGTGCAGCTTCTGAGGGACATGCTTGATGAGGTACCTGAAGCTGCTGGTACTGAGGTTGCAACCATTGATAGTTTTCAAGGTCGTGAAGCTGATGCAGTAATTTTATCCATGGTATGATCTGAAACTCAATAGTGATTTACAGCTTGTCAAAGAGCCCATATCATCCAATTGCAATAGAATGTGAATGGGTTATTATACTGCAATCATTTTTCTATCTCTCAATGCCAGCATCCGGTTCTTATTATCAAGACTTTGACTACTCTGGCCTAACTCAACTAGGTTCTGTGAAGGATGTAGGGATCTCCTAGCGAGGATTTACCTACTTTTCTTCATGGGACCTCAGCTAAATCAGATTTGATTAGTCAAGTTCCTGATTATAGGACCTTGATACGAGCCATTCACTCGCGAAAAATAAAAAACAAAACCTGTGCTGTATCGGTTTTTCATGTGAATTGATGTTGTTTGGCTTGTTTTCTCCTTGTAAATTAAACAGGTACGGTCAAACACATTGGGAGCTGTTGGATTCCTTGGTGATAGCAGAAGAATCAATGTTGCCATCACAAGGGCACGCAAACATGTAGCCGTAGTCTGTGACAGCTCAACAATATGCCACAATACCTTCCTGGCAAGACTTCTGCGTCACATTCGACACTTTGGTCGGGTGAAGCATGCAGAACCAGGTAGTTTTGGGGGTTCTGGACTAGGGATGAACCCCACATTACCCTCCATTAATTAGTGTTGCATCAATAGCACTAAAGTTCATGGCCTTTCACGTGGCCAAAACTTATAATGTATATAGCAATTCTTGAATTTCATATTTGTATACAAAGTACAGCTTGCGCATGAAAAATAGCAGAATGCTTCATAGCCAATATACACATTGGCAAAATCTGATAGGAATACTTAAGTTTTAAAACAAATTACTTGTTAGTCACCCCTTGTACTACCAATTGTGTCGCTTAATTTTTTGGCGACTAAAATGCATTATAAGACCCATATTTTCATATATAAAAGAAAAGTTGCGCATTTAAAAACTATGCTTACTAAGAATATGATCAATTTAAACATTCGGTGCTGCTCTATGTATTGCACCTCCAACAATCAACAAATTATAACATGATATCTTGTGATTTCATAATATAATGAATACTGGACGCGCTATGTCAAATAGATACAGAAAAATGAATTGTATTCCTGCAATTATAAGCTCTCATGTTTCAATTCAATATATTGAAAACCGTAATTGTAGAGAAGGCAATGTGAGCATCAATTGAAAAAGTGATGCGGGTGGATTGAAACATTTTGGACCATACACATTTGAAACTCCCTTAAACCTTTTGGTATATTAAAGAATTTAGGAACTCTCAAAGTCTAAAACAGAATACTGATCGCCAGTTGCATGTGAACATATAATGTAATTGCAGTAATAAGATTATTGATTCATTCCAAGAAGGCCTACAAAAATTATTAGGTGATCAAGATTCCCGTGAGCCTTTATCATTTTGTGGCAGCTTCGGCAGGGGTTCGAGTTGTCATCTGATCAACTGCGTGAACTGTGCTCTGAAGCTCCTCCCATATAGCTTTATACACCATCCTTTGCCGATTTACAGCCGACTGTCCCTCAAAGGCAGTGGATACAACATCGATACTGCAATACCAAACCACAAATTAGAGCTATGTTCTAGTCAGGCCATATAACTGTGTCAAATGCAACTGTCAACTACATGGAGCCTTTGGCTAAGAGACAACTTTTGATCAGAATACACATGCAACCATATATTTGAAATTGTCACTATTTTCAGTTTGCCCTGCATTTATTTGTTTTTGGTCGTGTTCTATTTTATCCTAAAAAATTTTGGAGAACAGGATTAGAACGACACAAGCAGTTGAATCTGCAATTACCAATCAACATTCTACATAGGCTCCAATTAAGTTGTTATGCAAGGAACAATCATATTCATTAAATTCTTCAGAGGCCCTAGAAATAGTTGGATAGCAAAAGGTTTATATATGATTTATGATAGACATGCTGAAATTAGGAAGGATGTTTAATGATGTGAATATCACCAGAGGATGTGTTTGGTATAAGGGTAAAAATAGATAGAAATTTCATGAATGGATTCTAAATGTAAAATTTACCCCTGACCTTGACCCCATATCAAAGTCACCCATAATGTAAAATTTATGGTACTATTTAGTACATTTTGCTGAAATGTCATGCTTGCATTAAGTATGTTTCAATGGCTAAGATTGGACAATTGGCTTTTATTGAATGCACATTAGCTAATCTTTTACAGGGCTTTCCTCAACTAAAAGGATTAGACAACTTTGTTTCATTCAAGCTTGTATCTTTATCAGTTGTTCTCTAAATCCCTAGAATGTGTCATACCTATTGCGATGATCTAGAAAGCACAAAAACGTCACGTTTTGTCATCCATTGAGAAGTTACCACAACAGCATTTTGAATGAAACAAAACAATCTTCTAACGAGAGGTAATTGTCAAAAAGAAAATAATCTTTTATGTGGGCTGTTGACTTCTATGATCCGTGTTAAACTTGTTGTAAGGACTAATTCTATATATTTTACAAATCTTAGCCTCTTGTGTAAGGATCAATGTGCTACACCCCTTGTATGTTTCTAGTTAAAGTTTTCAAGTGGCTCTCTACTAATGTTTGCTAGTAAATAACTAATAATTGATGATATATGTTAAAAATAAAATTACGTTGAAGTGATTTACAAAACAAAACTTCACTTGGATGGTTGAAGAAAATGCTTACCTTACATGGCGTCCATCACCATAAGCATCTTTTACGGTGACTGATTCAGCATTGAGTTGATCCTTTATCTGTCAAAACACATTACAAATTGTTTAAGATTGACTGATTCAGATACACAAATGTGAGTAAAAACGGAATATTCGTGGATCATAGCCGTCCTTTTACCATATTTCTCCTCCATTTTACATTAACATTTTCAGTAATCTTCATACAAATTTTTTATAATCCATTGATCTTTCGTAATCTAACCCTAATTTCACTGTTCCATCCTAATTCCTAAATTCCATATCCAATTTCCCAACCCTGCTTCAGTGTTAATTGGGGAAAACAAATTAAGAACAAAAAAACTATATAAATGGAGGGAAAGGATAATTATATAACTAGTGAATAACACAAGATGAATAATAAATGAAGAAAGAAAGAACCTTTTTCTCCATGGAGTGCATGAGAGGGGAGTCGATAGAACCAGGGTCATTGACATGGGTGGCGCGTGTAGAAAACCTGCGAGTGGCGGCGAATAGAGAAGAAGAAGCAGCAGAAGGAGTGGGAGGAAGGGGTGAACGAGAGCGTGATGAAATGATGAAATTAGGGTTAGGAGGAGAAGGTAGAGTGAGAGAGGGATGAAGCTGAAGGAGAAAGGGAAGAGCTTGACGGAGAAGTGTTGTTGTGGCGTTGGATGAGAGTGACAACATCTGAGGACGCATCTTTAATGCTATGTAACAAACTACTCAGCTGCTCCTTCCTTGATTCGCCGATTATTATTACAGAAACACTCGTCTTCTTGCAAACAGGAACGCAATATGGATGCCAAAACCATGTGGTGCACATTGCACAACACTTCCCCAACTTCATATTTTTTCTATTTTTTTTTTTTTTAGGATTTAAGTACTCCGGTTACTAAAAAACCAAAATAAAATACTTTTTACGTTTGATTTCTAGAATAAGGTGTTTTTTTCCTTTTTTTTTTTATCATTGCAATTTTTTCTAACCATAATAATTATAAATCCAGTTTAAACAATTTTTAAAAAATAACTTCATTGATCTAAATTATTGAAATTGAATATATTGTAAGCAACTAAGCATCATGGATTTTTTATTCTAAAGAACTCTAAAGTATAATCTATTTAATATTTTTTGTAGTTATATATTCATAATCGAAGTAGTGTCTAATTTGTTCTTAAAATTCTCAATGAAAATTTCATTATGAATTAAATTTTGTGAATTTCTGTTAGTTTCTATCTTAGTTATTGTTAACATAATTGGTAAGTGCCAATTAAATATAGTGATATACTGACATAGACACCATAAATTTTATATTTAAAATAGTGTTTTAATTTAGTAATTTAGATTCATTTTAATTTCTCTACTAATATAAAACCCTAACTCTCAATTTGCAACTTTCATCATTTTCACATTTTCTTCTTCTTGTTCGTTGAAATTTATGTACCTTTTTCCTTTAATTCAGTTCATACGAGAGTCTTCATCACTTCAGAAATTCATGTCAAAGACACTTTTATTTTCAATTATGTTGATTTGCATATTATAAACATGATAAGTTATATATATTACACCTGCTCAATTTATGTCTAAGTGTACAATCTTACCCTCTAAGTTGAGTGAAAAAAAATATATATAAGAGATAATGAAAAGGCAAGATCTTTATTAGAAAAAGTAAAAAAAATGTCACAATATTTTTTCAACGAGTATTTGAATATAAATTAGACTCATATAATTCATCTACATAGAAGAGCCGTTAAAATGGGCTAAATTCATCAGATCAGTTTATTTATCGATTTAAATGAGTAGACTTTGTCTCTAAAATTAAACCCGTTTAAATTTTGGACTAAATGGGTTGAGCCCGATTAATCTGAAAAAGATGACGAGTTAAACGGTTTAACTCAGGGGCTAAATAGGTGGCCCATTTATTTTTTTTTACATTTTTACAAAAAAAAAATTAGCACTTTTAACCAATATTTTTCGTTATCTGACCCGAAAATTCGACCCATCAATTAAAAATATTATTTTTTAAAGGTTTTTGACCTAAAAGTGATTTTTTTATCAAAATATTTTTCAAAAAATAAAACTAAATGATAAACAAGCTGGCCCGTTTAACCATCAAACTGACCATAAACGGTCAGGGTTGAAAAAATTATGGCCGCGAATGAAGCGGACTTAAACGGTCCAGCCCATTTAACCTACGAGCTTAACGGGCTGGGCCTAAATGGGTCGGGTTAGCCCGTTTGACAACCCTACTGCATAGGGTTAAAAAAGTAAGTAAAGACATATTATTTATTCAGATAGTGCATTTTATTATTTTATTGATATTGATTCATTTTCAATCAAATATATAATTGACTTTTTACACTATATTTTGTATAAAAAATTATGATCGAATAAAGCATTTTTTGAGAATAGACCCAATTTTAGATTGGATTGGTTTTGGTGGTCGAGTACCCGATTAAATCTTAAATTAAAAAAAAAATAAATGAAAAAATTGCGAGAAAAGAAAAAAAAATTCTAATAGTGAAATTTAAAAATAGATATGATTAATTTTAACAATATCAAAATAAATCATATTTATACTCAAATTCTTTTTTTAGATTCACAGAATATCAACCTAAACCAATAGATTTACAAAAATTAACCAACAAATTCACAAACAAACTCATAAAAATTCACTAATAATAGAAGAGAACATTAGCCCTAAACCAACAGACTGACAAAATTTAACAATCAGATTCACAAAAAATGAAAGAGAACAAATCGAAAATGAGGAAGATTGCTGAAGCACTGAAGCAGAAGAAGATTTTTAAAGCATTGAAGCAGAAAAAGAGTTGGCAGTGAAGACGACGCTGATGGAGACGACGATGCTGTCGGAGAATACGATATTGACGGAGACGACGATGCTGCTGACAGAAATGACGCTGACGAAGACACTGACGGAGATGAAAATACCATGAGAAAGTTGCTGTCAATTTGCTAGGTAGAATAACAATGAGGAAGCTTTGTTAGGGTTCTTCTTTTGGGAGAGAAATACGATAAGTGTAGGTGGGGACTGGAGAGGCTGCAATGGATTTAGGGTTAGGTTAATAATCAGTAAAAATTATATATATATTTTTTAATTTTATATCTTTTTTAATTTAATTAATAAAGGGTTCAGATTTCGCTCCCCAAAATTATCATCCAAATCAATTAATAGTGAGTGTCATCAGTTCGGTTCGGGTTATACCCAATTATTCATTGATTTCAGAACCAATTTAATTTGTTCAGTTCGAATTCAAATGGATAATCGCGTACCTGATACTCGTGATCACCCTAATTATTTTGCATATTATAGACGGAATAAGTTATATATATTACACCTGCTCAATATATGTCTAAATGCACAATTTTACACTCAAGTTGAGTAAAAAAAATATAAGAGATAATAAAATGTCAAGGTCTTTACTAGAAAAAGTAAAAAATGTCACTATTTTTTCAAGGAGTACTTGAATATAAATTAAACTCATATAATTCATTTGTATAGAGTTGAAAAGTACGTAGGGACATATTATTTATTCAGGTAGTGTGTTCTATTATTTTATTGATAATAATTTATTTTCAATCAAATATGCAATTGATTTTTTATGCTATATTTTGTATAAAAAATATGATCGAGTAACACCCACAAATCATATGTTAAGTTGTTATTGGGAGTTCCTTCATGAAAATCACGAGAGATGAACCATGATAAGCATTTTGATAAAATAAAATTTTTTGGAGAAAATGTAATTTCTAATTTGCATGAATATATAAGGAAGAGAGAATGTGAAGATGATGATAAAGAAGATGTTGAGAGTAAATTGAAAATTATGATTTTATGCTGGCGGGTGAATTGAAATGAGCCTAAACTACTAAATTGTGACTATTTTTAATAGAAATTTATGGTGTCCACGTCACACTACTAAGTTAGAGATTTTTTTATTTAAATTAAAAAATATAATATTTATCGATTTAAATAAATGTACAACTATTTACTAAAATATATTTTGGGTCACATCTCGAATGCACTGAAAAAAACCACACTAAAAGCGTATCACGGATGCACTGCTACCGTATTGTGACACGCCACGTGCTAGTCATATCTCGAATGCAGTGCATCCGTGATATGACCATAATTAGTTTTTACCAACTGCATCCGAAATATGTACAATTAGAGTGATCAGGGGCAATGCATTCGAGATATGGTCTAGGGTGTATATAAACCCACAGCATCCAAGATCAGCGTGGATTAGGGTCATTTTTTTCAAACTTTTGAGATTCTGCATGTGTGAAAGCGAGATTCTTCACGAGCTATGGCCCCCCGAGCATATGTCCGCACAGGAGACATTAATAGGCTGAATGATACTTGGCACGTAGCTGGAACGTTGGACTTTGAGGTTAGTGTTTAATGGTTTTTTTAATTTAAATTGGTAAATATTATATTTTTTAATTTAAATAAAAAAATATCTGTGTTTAATAGGTTTAAGATTTGTAGATTTATATAATTATCTTGTAATGCATTTAGGGTGTTAGTCTTTAGTGAATTAGAAATTTATATTTTTCTGTTACGTTTAACGTAAACGCATAGGTTGGTACATTATAGGTCGTAGTACTGTTTAAGGAGAATTAATGATTTAGATGTAACTAATATGCGTTAGTTATCTGTTTTGGGAATTGAAGCATCCACGGTTACTTTTGCCACGCCGTGTGATGCTAGGTCTCCCGCTGCCACCCATCATGCTTCCTTGTATAAGAGAGGCTGGATTTGGGAATGCAGTGGAGTGGAGTTGAGGGACTTTTTTGTTTGACGGGTGCTTGATCTCTGCATTTGTCGAGCGGTGGAGGCTAGAAACGCATACACTTGTGCCGTTGAGATGGCTGCCACTGCTAGAGGATTTCGATCAATGCAGGCAGTTGTCATGGGGGTCTGCACTTCTCTGCCATACCTATCATTCGTTGTGCATGGCGGCATCCCGTGACGTGTCAAACATTGCAGGTTGCATGCCTCTTCTTTTATCGTGGATATACCATAGGTTCCCGTGCTTTAGTCCAGCGGATTACGATGTCGTTAGGTTCCCACTTGCATCCAGGTATACCAAAGTTGTTATTAATTTGTTGATTATTATATGCGACACACCTAATCTATGTTATCAATCTTTGCAGGTTGGCAGGGCTTGGGCAGCAGAGTCGAGATAATCATGATGACAGGATACTTAGTTTGTGTCGTCGGATCGATGCGGTGACATTTGAGCAGGTATATCATTCATTAATTTTCCTTATTTTATGGTTGTATTTTTCATTATTTTACAATCTACTGTTGGTATATCGTTCATTATTTCATTATTTTGCAAACAGTTTCATTGTACACCATACGACGATACAGAGTTACGTCAGATTGCCCCAGATTGGCTCATGACTGATACCGAGCTTTATACATGGAGGGCTGCCATCCCTATCGTCTGCTTTCACTTTGTTGAGTTCCATCACATTGATAGGGTGAAAAGGCAACTAGGGGGCAGCAGCACAGGCCCGCAGACCCAGTGAATGTTGATGAATATCTCATCAAGACGACCAGGGGAGATGATGTCTGGTGGCCAGACCAGCATCGGTACTGGTACGATCTATTTAGGGGGTGTTACCAGCCACAGCACTTGGTTACCATTGACGGTCATCCGAATCTTCGCCTGACACAGGAGTATATCACCTGGTGGCAGCTGGCCTGCAGAGTGCGACATCTTTCCGACGATGACATCCTAGAAGATCCCAGAGCAGCAGCCCCGCCGGCTGATATCCTCTCTGCAACCGTTGGTCACAGAGATGACTTACGTTACCGCACGATGCCCCAGATCAGAGGCGACGGGCGAGGAGGCGACCTCGCGATGATGTCCGAAGAACAGCGCGGCCGGCACGTGGTTAGCGCGCCTGTAGGGACGGTGGGGATCCTCATGATGCAGACCAGTAGTTGTCAGACGAGGAGGCTGAGTACGCTCGATAGGAGGAAGTACACGAGGATGTCATTCCCGATGCGCATGCAGAGCATCCCTCTAACTCATTCTTCGATGACCATGAAGTTGATGTTACTTCGAGGCTTATGCCGGGTACTTCAGCTGACCACCCGACTGATGATAGAGCTTGGGAGCAGCCCCAGTTCGACATTGGATCCGATGATATGATGGACATCGATGACGTGTTCGAGATCCTCGGGGCACCCAGTCATGCAGTGGATACCTTGGCCAGTCGTTATCGCCACAGGAGAGATGACACCGACATACCATGGATGTTGAGCGGTGTTTTCACCCGGCATGGGATAGCTCCTCTAGGGCACTATCAGACTCCTCCTCCACCACCACACCAATCAGGTTCTGCTCTGTCACCCCACTTTCAGACTCCATTTCTGCCACCGCCGACTCCACCGTCCGGTACTGTCTAGAGATCACCTCCTACGCCTCCTTCCATGACTGTATCAGCTCTTCCTCCTCCCGTAAGTGTATCAGCTCCTCCTCCACCACCATACCAGTGTCCACCACTCACTTTCAGCCAGCCAGGTGTTCGTCCTCGTCCATACCGTCCTCCCAGGGTATCCTGTCCTCGTGGATGTGGGACTGGATACCACTTGGATCCTACCGCTGGACGGCGTTAGTTACCATTATTCATATATGTATTTTGCTTAATATTTATATTTATAAACCTCCATCAAATGTATGACTCTCTTTTAGTGCATCCAAATATATAATTTGACTTATTTATCCATGTAAATATTTGTCTTTTAAAAAAAATATTGTAATGATTATAAATAATTTGACTTGATTCCCCCAGTGCATCCGAGATATGACCCAAAATGTATTTTAGTAAATAATTGTACGTTTATTTAAATCGGTAAATATTATATCTTTTTAATTTAAATAAAAAAATCCGCTAAGTTAGCACTTGTTTTCTTGGTGAGCAGTAACAAAAAGAAAGAAAAGAACAAGAAAAAGCAAGGAAATAAGAACAGATATTTTTAAAAAATATCTTGTTGTAGCATCCTTTGCAAAAATCTTGGAGGCTTCGTCCACAATATTTTTCTAATAACGACTAAGGCGTTATGCTTGGCCAACCAATTTGCTACTTGGTATGCTTGTCTATCAATAAGCCAACTTGGGGAGGAGCTTCAATTCAAAGATTTAATGAATCACCTTTGTTTTTGCATGATCCAGGGGAACCTTCCAATGAGAGATGAGGAAGAATGTCTCTGGTAAATTGGTTTCACAAATAAAAAATTGTACAACCAATCTCACGAGCTAAGCATATCCTGCGTATAAGGTGCCGACCTCATAGCATTGGCCTAGAACCACCTTGCATCCAAACACCAACACTGTTTCTAATTACAAAACTAATACCCCGCCTTCCCTAAATCTTCATAAAAGCTCTCATCATAGTTCAATTTTCAGAAACCCTCTTTTGGGAAATTTCATACAGTAAATGGGTTAAAGCAACCATGAAACATCGATAAAGGGAGTTGTTGTACCAACTCGAAAAAACCACTTTTGCTGTGAAAGCTTGTTGATGATATGTTCATTCCGGTCTACCCATATGACCCAAAGACAAGTCAGGAAATTTCACTCATTCCCACTCTTACAACCTGCCTCAACCCACTCATTGAGACTTTGAATTTGAAAGAAATTGCGACCAAAGAAGCCAAAGATCTGCCAAACTTGAGAAGCTGTCGTGCAATCCTTGAGACAATGAATGATGGACTCAGAGGAAATCAGGAAGATAGACGACGCTGACAGGTCATTGAAGTGGCCACATCCTGGCAAAGGCAAAAAATAGAAGTAGGTAATGTATCATGTAAGCACAATCAAATCAAGAACTTCATATTCTCCGAGACCCTTAATTCCTAAACGCAGTTCTAATTAGTAGTAGAGTTCCACCCAATCTAGCGCTTTAGGAGCCACAAGTAACCATCCTTTTTCCTATAGTAATTTGAATTCGAATTAGCCCATCTTCACATAGGAACTCATTTTTAAAAAAAAAGTTGGAGTTATGCATCTAAGTTTCATGTTTTAGCATATCAAGAATGAAAGAATAAAGATTGGACAACGCTAGGTAACTAATGACTTATCTGACTAACATGAACAATAGGTCCTAAAATTAGCCCAATTCAACTAAAAACACACTACACCCTAATTCCTCCCCAATCCTAATTTTAACCATCCTAAACCCTAATCATCTACCCTTTTTGACCTAACAGTAAACACGTTTCTTCTACCCCAAACTGAAAGTGCAGTCACAGAGAGCCTTCACCACCGGCGTGCCATTACCAACATCCCTTCTCCCTCGTCCCCCAATTTCGAAATTGCACCAGATCCTCCCGCGGTGTCCGTTGCAAACTGAACATCTGGCACCACCCAGACGCTCCTCCAGCAAGAATCAAGGTCGGCCATTCACGGAGGTTGCAGCGCCGCCAATGGTCCACATCCGGGGTTGCACTCCATCGCACCTGACCCAACATTGACCACTGAAGCTTCTTCGCGCCGCCGCTATTTTGGCGTGCACGCCCCCCAATGCCGTGGTTTTCTCCTTCTATTCGCTTTTCCTGGTTTTTAAACCGCTTTCATTTATATACTTTTTTTTAATTTGGGTTATGTTTATCCAAGCAGAGGAGCTCTTAGTTGGCATCGCCGCGCCGCCAAACTTTTGCACCCGGCATCGCACTCTCTCGCACCAGACCCAATGCTGACCGCCTCCCTTATTGCTGTTTCATTAGGTTAGTTGATTGCTATGAATTTATTTGATAACTGGATGTTTATTCAATGGATTTGGTTAAGTTATTGGATTTTTTTTATTCTGTACACCATTTTATGTATTTGAATAATTGGACTCATTTGAAATAAAAAATGTGTGGCTGTTACTAATTTGCATGTTCTTATTTTTTCATTACTATATGTTTCTAATTTTGGTTTAGTTAGGCCAGGATTTAAGTAGCATGCACAGATGTTCAAATGAGATTTTACCTAAATTTGTTGAACTAGCGAATGCTTGTTGAACTATTAAACTACTGTATATGACGGATGGTATATTATTTTACTTATTCAAAATAAGACAGATGTTTAATTTACTAAGTACACGGATGGTTGGGTGTCATTCAATAAATTGATGTTTGTTTTGGTTACCTAATTAGTCTTTTACTTGATTTACTATGTGAATTGTGAGTTTACCATTGGTTTATTGAGGACTCCACCTCTTAGTTACTTCCAGACATTTGAAATATGTAAAATGAATGTGAATAAAAAACTTTTCTTCTTCTGAGTGGATACAAAAATTGTACAATTATTTGAGCCCAAAATTATGTATACAATTTATTCATTTATCTTCGATCTTACAAGCTTATCTATAGCTCTTGATTTAGTTCTCTTTATGTTTGTTTTGCTTAAATAATTGATTGAAACTTATTATAGTTGCGTAAGAATCAACCTAATTCTATATCTTTCGTAATTTGGCTTGGGTTTTCTTTATTTGAAAAAAAAGAGAAAAAAAAAACAATTCATCTTATCATTTGTTAAATTAATAACTCAGATAGTGTATAAGGATGATCAATTGAGATGTTATTAAACCACTTTTGCCATTTGTGTGTTTGTTCATCTTTTAAACCACTTGATATGACGGATGCTATATTACTTTACTTGCCAGAAATATACGGATGTTTAGTTTACTATGTATCCGGATGGTTGGATTTCTTCAATAAATGAAAGTTTGATTTGATTATGTACTAGGTCTTTTGCTTGATTTATTATGTAGGATGTGAGATAATTGAATTATAGGTTGAGACCTATTTCAGTTGTGCTAGCAATCATAATTATTAAATAGAAGATTTAATTATATGGTAATGTATGAATTTTAAGAGTTTAGAATAATATAATAACAATTTGCTAGATGAAATCTGTTAAAGACTTCTTACTTTATATTAATATTTTATTTGATATTGATAATGATGTAAAGAACTTTGTTTTCATCAATGGAATCTCTTATGAAATTAACGAGAGAAGTGGAGCTTCAGGAGAAATCTAGAAAGGAGGCCAATATGGAAGATGCTAAAGGAGGCTGCGATATTTTTACTAGGGTGAAAGAATATCAAACAATGCTGTTGGAATATGCCAAAGATGCAAATGACATGGTTGTACTTGTACACAATAAGAATAATTGTTAATCTAAAAAGTTACTAAATGTTTGGTCCTATTGTTAGTGATAAATTGTGTAATAATGAGATTGCTAGTGATATGTATTTTATAATTTATTAATTTATATTTTAAGAAAATGACTAATTTAAATAGGATCAAGCGTGTTAGTAAAATTTGCGTTTATAATAGGCACTATGCTCACAATATTTTTTAACAAAGTTCTCTAATCAGGCAAAGTTTTGTTAAATCCAATCCAAATCAAATAAACATTTAAATTAGAATGAAAATAACTATTAGCTACCTAGTAAAATGAACATCTAGCCTATCTTAGTTTCTCTTTTAATTTTTTGTTTGCTTAATAGAACTACTACATGTTGCAATAAAATCAAGATATTTTTTTCTAATTGAAAAAGGAATACCAGGTCTTAGTTAATAAAAAATAATTATCTTTTTTATCCTTTCATAGTAATTGTTATGACTATCAATTTGTAAAATCCAACACATTTACAAACAAGTAATAGGACTAAACAATTGAATTTTTTATGAAAACGTGAGTGAGATAAATAACCATCCACTTTCGAAGGGAAACAACCATCTGAAATCATAGTAAAATGAACATCTACTTTAGTTTAAATGGCTTAAAGTATAGTACATGATGCATCTCAATCATTGATGCGAAAAAGAAAAATCAATAATTTATATGGTAATGAATTATTTGTTCATAAAACTTATGGTTCCCATAGGACTGCAACAAAATTTCGGATAGTAAATAGAGCATTATATGCAATATTTTAACAGACATAGTTCTTATTGAATTAATTAATTACATGGATAAAAGGACATTACAGAACTATGTAGGTCTATTTATAGCAATGCATAACAGCATAAGTAAATTATTTTTGGTAGCTTATACTTCATTATTAACCAAGAATAGCACTATCCTAAAACAAACATAATCAATTCATATTCCATTTGTATTTTTGTAGTCATACTAAATAGACCAATGAGAGAAATAATATTGGTATAGCTGTAAATGTCGCAATGCAATTACATTTCTCTCAGTGTTTGCCATCCCTGAGTATTTTGATAGTCTTATCCAGGCCATAGGTCTCACTAATGATAAGCACTTCCAGCAGAAAGGCGGCGACTCGCAAAAAGCTTTGCATAGCAAAAAGCTGAAAGAGTAGCTACAAATCCAGCTACCAAGAAAGAAATCGCCGACGGACCAGAATGCTCGCAAGCAGCTTCCAACAAGAACATATACACCAGCATTAGTTGTTGCACCAACACCTGAATCAAAGCCAAAATTAAAGAATTAACGATCAAAACAGCTTAGATAAAAAATACCATTGAAGGACATTCCTTAATACATTGTCAGTGTAAATTAGTTTTGTGCATGTATCTAGTTATTGTTACTACTATTTTACTTTGACGGCGTGAAAAATCATCTAAAAAAAATATATGACATTGGTCGATTAGGTAAAACCTTTTTCACAATCAGTGCATCAAAATTAAATTCCTTAAAGATATAAGAAAATTTTGCTCATAAAGTACATAATAATTAATTAATACAAACAACCAAACATCCACTCCAAAATGAAAATAATCATTCACATATCTATTAAACTAAACATCCAGCATAATTTAATTGTATCTACTTGAATCTAATAATAACAAACAAACATCCACTTAACAATGAAAATAACCATCCGCATACCTAGTAAAATGAACATCCAATATAATTTAATTGTATTTAATTGAATCCAATCCAAACAACTAAACACTTAATAATGAAAATAATCATCCACAGATCTAATAAAATGAATAACCAGCATAATTTAATTTGGTATCCAGAAAATTTGTAATTACATCATTCATTTCAAGGATTGGAATAATTGCCAAAGGCTTCACATCCACAGAAAAAGTGATTTTTGGTTTCCTAAAGGTATCCAACATTCCAACTTCATATTACGAGAAGGACAAATGGACAATACTGTTTCAAATTGAATCAAACTTGGCTCCCAACTAATATTCTTTCTGCCGTAGAACCAAGGTTCTCAATGTTCCCAACTTTTATGAGTATTGCCTACTATACATAGAAGAAACCTACCATTATTAAGAAACAAGAACCATTCTCATTGTCTACCATAACGTCCGATTGATTACTTGGACGAACCTCGGTGGGAGTCGATTGTAACACCCTACCACACACTCAACTTTATGCTTAAGCCGTAAAATAGAGGTGATGAGGTGTTACGACCTCTAAAATAAAATGAGTACATATAATAGCAGAAAGAATATAATAAACTAGGAGCCTTGAAGAACAGGAGAAATAAAAATCGTGAAATAAAAGCGTAATGTCCAAAAAATGAGTTAACTTGCGTACAAAGAAAACTATAGCTATGAAGCATAAGATAACAAAAGTAGGAATAGAGGGCCAAAGATACAAAATAATAAGCTCCTAACTCAGCCTGCAAAGTCAAAGCTGGCCGGGAAATATATACACATATATATATACATATCCAAAACTCAAATTTATATAAACAAAATCCTACTTCTCCATAAGCCTTTAAGAAGGTCAAAAGGATCAAGTCATGCAGAGAGGAAACTAAGTACATGTATATATATAACCATACAACAAAATAACCCGATAACCACTTCGCCTCAGAAGTCTAAACGCCTAATGAGGTGCCTCTTGACCTGCATTTGAAAAACAACAACATAGTATAGAGTGAGAACCAGAGGTTTTCAGTATGGTAAATGTGCCACACATATAAGATATAAGGTCCTGGGAATGTCAGAGACAATCCTAGAATGCCGACACTCAGATTATTAAGCTTAAAGCATTAAACAGAAACCATAAAAGGTAGTTTCTAAGAGTAACTGAGCATATCTTAACTTAATCTTGAATCTAAGTCTTACTGCCTTTCCTCCATACCTCCATCTCCAACAACATATCACAAACAAATAAGCAGATAAGGCAAGCACAAGAAGGTTACAAGTACAGCATGTAACAAATATACATTTAACGCAATTAGGCAAACCCAGTTAATGCATAAACAAGTAATTCAAGTAATATGCACATGATGCATGCCTGTCCTATGGATAATGAGTCTCATCTGTCGGTTATCAAGCCAACCCAACAAGTCCGGTTTGCTAAACCTTTGGACTGTCCCTCGACGTGCATCCCCAAGAGTCTATGCATAGCTTTTTCTCAAATAAATAATATTGCTCAATGGGGGTAAACATTCCCAAAAATTTATAAGTTCCCGGTCACCCTTACGTCGTAAGGTTAATAGAGTATCGAGTTTTCGACTTGGTACACGTGGTGGCAAGCCACGGTACTTAACCCAGGAAATCTCATATCTCAGATCATTTAATTAATCAAGCCAAATATTATACATAATCATTCATAACATTTCATAATTCAATTCATCACTTTCTCAGCTTTACTTCACCTCCAAGTTATCCACACTCCCTAACCTCATCTGACTATCAGGTCTAATACTATTATTTATGACTAAAGGAATGAAAATAGAGGTTTAGAAGTTTGAAATAGAGTTTAAAACTCAGAAAAATCATGTTTGCTGAAAAAGGGGTCACGTGTACGCGTGGCTCACGTATACGCGTGGGAGTGTAATAAAGTAGCTCGCGCGCCATCCCCTTACCATGCGTACGCGTACGCGTGGGCCATGCATACGTGTGGACATGCATATTGGTCCGTTACGCGTACGCACAGGTAAAAATTTCATGCCACACGTACGTATGGACGTGCATTTTCCCAAAAACCTGATTAGGCAGAATGCTGCAGATTTACATAATTTTTATCCAAACTTCCGACGCACATAACTTAATCATTTTAAATCATTTTTCATCCGTTCTTCGAATGGCATAAACTTCACGAACCCAATTTTTATTTAAAATAAGTTGGAAACAAATTAAGGGTCCGGAAGCCAAATTATAGCTCGCCGAAGTTTGGCCCAAAACCAAATTCTTACAAACTTATTAAACATTCATTTTCTTGTTCATTCCATTCACATATCAGCCATTCACACCTGAAAAATCAACCCTAACACATACAATAACCCAACCACAAGATCCTACACCAGTTCATCATCCAAGATACAATAACCTGGTACTCTTTCACAACTCACAATTTCACTATGCATTTAATCAATATGTACATAATCATGTCATCGTCAACTCAACATTTACTACCCTATTACTCATACAGCAACAATTACCATTACATAACCAATTCTCATCCAAAATGCAAAGGACACTAAGCATCATACATTTCCATACGTTCCAACTTATCCTAAGGTCATCTAGCCTAAGTTTTCACAGAACATTATATATTAAATAAAAGAAACCTAAACTATACCTTGGCCGGTTTCCTCATAGTAATAAGGCAACTTATTAAAACAAACACAACCCCAATAACTCCAGCAAAACACTAGCATTTAGCTACCTCCAAGTTTCAATATCCACAATTTCAATCTCCAATTATTTATTCACAACCTAATATACACATTCATAACACATATACCCAATTTAATATCCAAGGTATAAATTCAGTAAATTAAATAGGATTTATGGTATCCTCACCTTACCCAAGCTTCATATAAGCAAGAGTGAACATTTTTCTCAAGTTAATTGGATCCTAAAACATCAAAGAGCAAAGAAATTCAATACCTCCACTTAATTTAATGAAAATTGGGGAAGAAGAGGCTGAGAGTGAATAAGCGGGTTACCTATAAAATTGTTCCGGTAGAAACATAGAGCTCGACCCGGTGGTCACGTGGTCACAAACGGTGTGGCGATCGGAGCTCGGACGGAGGAGTTACGGTGATTTAAAATCAACGTAAGGGTTAGGAAACTCTTTCTTCTCCTCTCCCCTGTGTATCTTCAGCACTAGCTTTGCTGAATTGAGGAAGAAGAGAGCTTAGGTTTACTTAAGTGCTGGGCTGGTTGGGCCTATGGGCCCAGTTTAACCGGTTCAGCCCGTTCGGTCCAATCTTGGGCCGAATTCTTTAAAATTAGTGTCAAAATTTTCGTTTTGATAAGCTCTATCCTAATTTAATATAATATTCACATTTCTTCTTTATTAAAAATTAATTTTTGACTAATTATTTACTAATTTAACGGAGTTTATACCGATGATAAAGCTACAATGCATCCTGAAAAAGAAAGAACGGAATACAACTCAGGAAAAATAGATAATTGGCACAAAAGCAAGAGAGGGATTAATTAAAATTCAAATTAGAGCCAAGAAAGCAAATAAATATTTAATTGGGGAAAACATTTAAAGATGTGGTAAACTTAATGAAAATCAAGTTGAATTGCTCAAAAATATTAAAAAACAAGTGACTATGTATGTGATCATTCATATTCAAAACATAAATGAATAGGTAGTTTCATTCAATTCACTTAACTAAATATGATATGCACTTCTTAAATTACACCAATCAAATGACCAAACTTAAAATTTTAAACCAATTTGGTGTTTAAACAAAAATAATAATCAAGTGCCTTGTCAAAACTCAATCCAAAAATCATTAAAAATAGCATAAAACTGTACAATTATGAATTATAATGTCTAAAGAGAACAAAATTTAAGACAAATACTGGCCAAACATAAGAATTAAACAAGAAAGTTTCAGCTAGGCATTTCATCGAGCATATGGTGTGTACAATATGTAAACAGGGATTTTGAACTCAATTTAAGCAGCAATCAACCTAGAAAAATTAGCCATAAAACATTTTGCAATCCAGAAAGTATCAATCCATTAATCTAAGCCTAATCTAAATAATAAAAGCAGAATTAAAAAGCAGTTAAAATAAATAAACAAAAGAACACCAGGGCAGGGGGAAGCATGGAACATGCATTAGTGAAAGGGGAAGAATGAAGAGAGAGGGATAGCAAACGCGGGGTTGCAGCGGCACAGAGCTCCGCTGCTGCTGGGGTTGCACCGGGGTTTCTCGCCAGGGTTGGGCTTTGCACAGAGAACAGGGGTAGTGTACAGGGGATTCATGAGAAATAGAGAAAGAGGAAGGAAAAAGAGAAAAAAGGAAAGAGAGAGGGGGTAGGTGACGGTGGTCGCCAGTGGTGATGACGGTGGTGTCAGACGGAGGGTTGGGGCTGGGTTGTGATATCAGGGTGTGCTGGGTTGAGAGTGAAGAAGAGAAGAGGGTTCAGCGGGAGGAAGATAAGATGAGAGGCTAGTTGCAGAGCCTCAATTTACCAATGTAAAAACTTTAATTTTTTAAATTTAAAATTTGAAAATTATTAGCTATTAATTAGTCATGCCACTACTTAAATTTAGGATTAATTTACTTTTTTAACCCCATTGTTCATATTGTTCAACAATGTTGTTGGTTACCTATACTTTTCCATAAAGATTACTCAAATGTCATCTTATAGTGATTATAGTTGTAAAAATTGTACCGCTCTAACTGACTGGACTAGAAAACTGATGACCTAGCTATGGTACAAGTCCGAATAGAGCATAGGGCCGAAAAAAAATCGGAGAAAATCGGTTTGACCCAGATTGATAATGATAAAAATTAGTAAATTAGTAGTTTTGAAAAACTTGGACCGGTTAAATTTTATTTTAAACCCACTTTAAAATGATGTGGTTTTGAATTTTCAAAAGACAAAATATTTTTTTATTCTCAATATTTGACATAAGTCCCTGTAACGATCCAACTTCTAGCACGTCATGATCAATGCTAGCTGCCTAGTGCTACTACACAGTTTTTTTTAGAGACTCTAGACCTTATATTAAATATATACATATGACTTTATAGCGCTAGTTGAGATTACGTGTCAGATATATAGATATAACGAAATAGGTAATAGTTAAATAGATAATATATACATGAAGCATAAAAAATACAGAAAACATACATATATGCGCGAAGATTCATTTAGTACATCATAATTCACATCGAATTACATCGTTGTTTATTCATGAAAATATTTACAAAATCTATATTTATACTAACAGGTCTCGACTCACAAGAGTAACACTAGTTTGGGACTTGTTCTAATTTGTTTATATAGGTATTTACAAAAGCACCTAGTTCTCTAAAAATCTATATAAAGCAAGGAGAAAGACTACTACTACTACTACTACTACTACTACTACTACTACTACTACTACTACTGGTCATGGATCCCTGGTAGCTGAAGAAACATGGAAGTGTTGTGTGAAAGTCAAAGAACTCGCTCTGACCTTCCGGTAATGCTACTACTGCTCGCTAGTCCCAAGGTTGGAAACTCAAAGAAGATCTCGCCGGTTTGCATCTGCGGAATGAAAAAGTAAGGGGTGAGAACCTAAGGTTCCCAGCAGGATAATATACGGGAATCCTAAGAAGTTTTTCGCGCAGTTAAGTTAGTAAGTCACACAAACAAGTACAAGCACAAGTATATAGTAGAATAGTAAACAAACACAAAGTACAGGAAGTAGAGATAAATCATAATTACAGATAAATGAAGCAACGGAGTATGATGTATGCCTCTATGCAGGCCATGAGCTTACGTGTCGGTTTACATCCCGCAACCCGACATTACCTAAGAATTAGTCCTAGATATGGTTTTCCAATTGCGTCCGTCTGTGCATACTGTCGATGTGGTTAAGCATACCACTAGTCCGTGACAACAGACAATCGTCGCAAAATTTGATGCCATAATATGTGCACAAAAAGGGAAATAGAATTTTAACAGTCAGTGGGTAATACTCGCCTCCAAACAACCTCTGGCACCTTGGGGTTTACAGTTCTTTTTTCGCGGCACATCTCAAATAAAATTTATCTCTAAGGAACTTCTCTGTCCTTCTTTTATAAAAACTTGTACCTGATCCTTTCTTAAAATATCTCAGCCTTGTCACATATTTCATTATTTTTCCCTTGGTATTTTTGTAATTTCTAATTTTACCCTTTTTGTACATAACTTCGTTTTTCTAGTTTTCTTTAGGTTTTAAGTGACGCTTTCACCACTAATGTTATTACTTCACTATTTTACCCTCATATTTTTTCTTAAAAGACCTTCTTATCCTTCATTAAGTTAATTAATAATTTTTAATTTTGATTTTATGGCTAAAATTACTAATATGTCCCTAAGTACGCTAGTTTTACCGTTTAACTTGATTTAGCATATTATCGGGTTAATCCTAATATTTTTCTATGACCAAATTATCCATAATACTTTTAATTAATGTCAATTCTACCCTTAGGGGCCTAAAAGATTATTTTACCCTTTATTAATTTATTTACTTATTCTAGTTATTGTTTTTTGCTGTTTTACTTCTAATTTTTACTAAAACTTTTATTTAGACTTGAAACTTTATTGTAATTATAATTTTGACTCAATTAATTTATATAATTACTAATTTATCCTTGAAGATATTATGTTCAGAATTTTACTTATCTTTCAATTAAATTACATTTTTAACCCTCTTTAAAAATGACCATAACACCCTTTTTATTTTTACACCTTTGTTCTATAGGATTAAAATTAATTTTCTAAACTCTTTTTAACCTTTATACACATGACTTTCGTGATCATTTAGTGGTTGAATTTTTAGGGATGCAGTTTTTTATTTTTATCCATTTTTAGTAACTTTTAAGTCTTGAAACTTAAATTTCAAGTGCTCCAAATAATTTTAGTAATTTCATACAATTTTTAGAGACAAATAAACTTCATATATCACTCAAATAACAAGACAAAAATAGAAAAGCACTACTGATTGGCTTATATGAACACCGAATCAAGCACAAACATATTCTAACTATTCCTAACTCTTACCTCTTATGTAATTCAGTTATTAAACCTTTTACACACTAGAAAACATGCACACAAGGACAGAAGCACAGTTGGTGATGGTGCAGTTTCGTTTTTTGGCTGAAAGTGTGGTAAAAACGTCAAAATTCAACCGCTTTGAGCTCGAATTTCTCTAACTCCTTAGGCGTGCTCCATGGGTGTTTCAAGAGGAGTTCTCTATACATGGAGGAGAGTAAGAATTCATCATGACCACTGTTTTAAAAATTAGGAAAGGAAAGGAAAAAGATGAAATTTTGGTATAAACACAAGGATTAACGAAAACAGGCAAAAGGTTGGGTTTGTATGGATTGAGTACTTGAAGAACACATGAAAAATAATGGAAGAAGAGGTTAAATAGGGGTTGGGGCGCAAAGAACAAGTGCACAAATTTTCTCTAATTCTCTCTCAAGAATTCAATCAAAAGAGTGTAAAAATGTGTAAAGTATTTTGTGAATTTTTGTGGCCAATGCTTCCTTAAATAAAAAATCAAAGTCTTGCTGAATTTATGATGGTAAAAGAGGCTGAATTTTTTATGGTCAAGGGCTGGGCTTTAATGAAGAAGGAGTGTGAAAACGAGGAAGCTTGGTCAGCGCTTGCGTGTCGAGTTTATTCACAGTTAATTGCAGTTAGTTACTCGAGGTTAAAAACACAGCAGAGATGGGTGAAAAGGTTGAGATAGTCTCGGCATAGAAGCTGAGAAGGAGAGACAAGTTACTTGGGTGGCAAGAAGATTTGGAATCTCTAGGAGTCTTTTGCATAATACTAGATAGAAATTCGGTTCGAAGTAAATTTTACCGTGTGGTGAAATAATTAATAGCTAAGATTTATTCTTAAAGGAATAAATCATGAATAGATGGCTAATATTAATCTTGGGACACAATCACCAAAGTGAAAATTATTTTTACCACTAATTTCAAAGTTTTTGGTTAGAAGAATTTTTTTCGGCACACGCAAAACCGTCACTAAAAGTGAATTTTCGGCTCAAAAAGGCTCGAGTGAGGAAAATAAACTAATGATAAGCTAATATTTATTATTTACTAGTCAAACTTGACTTAGAAATATTAATTACCCTCATAAAATTAATTTTGACTTTATTAATAATATTTTTCTTTAATTTTGATTTTTTTACTATTAGACCAGTCTCACTATTTTTTATTGGACCGTGATTCGAAATTTTGTAAAATAAATTTTAAAATAATAAAAGAAATTTGTTTACAAAAACCAAATTTTTACCGTCCCAAACTTATCTTTAATATTTTAAAAATATCGTATAAATGCGACTCATTTTTTTTTGTTATAGAACAAAGATTGGTGTTATTCAATGAAATGGACATATGGACAAATTTTTTCTGCTATGCTATGGTGTCAGGCTTAAAACGTAAGCTACATTTTACTTTTGGCTCATTTTTTTTTGTTCAGGAAACAAAACAAACGCAGCCTACATTTTGTTTTTTGCATGCTGGTGCAGGATTTATAACCCACAAACTAACCGGTAAGTGCACCGGGTCGTACCAAGTAATACCTCAGGTGAGTGAGGATCGATCCTACGAGGATTAATGGACTAAGCAACAATGGTTAAATGATTTACTTAGTTAGGCAAGCAGAAAAGAGTGTTTTGGTATTCAAAGAGCATTAAACAATAATTAAGAATTTCAGAATGCAAGCAGTAAAGAAGTTGTGAAATATATATGGAGAAATAGTTAAGGTTTCAGAGATATCTATTTTTTGGATTGATTTTTCTTATTAATTTATTTTAATCATGTAAGATTTAATTTATGGCAAACTATATGTGACTAGACCCTAATTTCTTAGACCTTTCTAGTCTCCTCTAAAATTCATTAACTGCCAATTCCTTGGTCAATTAATTCCAATTAGAAGCTGCATGATCAAATTCCAGTTTGTATGCCACAAAAATTCTAATTACCCAAAAATAAGGGGATTATATGTCACGTATCCCATTAAATCCAAATAATTAAAATTTAGAAAAAATTGTTTTCAAGCTGTTGTTCAAGTAAAGAGCTTTTCCAAGTTATACAAGAATACAATTAGAACATGGGTCATACTTCCGTTCCACCCAAATTTATAAAATAAAGAGCGAAAACAATTCTTGAATTATAAATCAAAACATGAATTAAAAGACAAAAATAATAGAATCAATCCATACAAATAGACAGAGCTCCTAACCTTAACAATGGAGGTTTAGTTGCTCATGGTTCAGAGAAAAAATAAGGATTCAGGTAAACTGTGGAATACCCCCCTTTTTTAACTAATTAATTTTTGTCTTTTATATCTCATCCTAATTAATTTAAAATCTAATATCTAAAATTAAGATAATATCTTTTCCTATTTTCAAATTCAAATTTGAATCAGAATCAATTAAATAATCCACGCCTTGTAACTTGGGGACCACTTGGCTTCACCGGATCCGCGCCTAACTTGGCAAAGAGTTGCGCCTTAATTGAGTGCCAAAATGGGGCCCAAAAATCACCCCCAGTATTTTCTGCTTTCTCTGCACATCGCGCATGTCACGCGTACGCGTCAGTCACACGTACGCGTCGGTGGTATTCTTCGCGTGACACGCGTATGCGTCAGGTACGCGCACGCGTCGCCATGTAAAGCTCCAAATCACGCGTATGCGTCAGGTACGCACACGCGTCGCTCCTTGCTGATCATCTTCTTTAATTCTTGAGCTCCTTTCATTTGTGCAAGCTTTCTTTCCATCAAATCCAGCCAAATGCTACCTAAAATACACAAAATTGCACAAAACTCAAAGTAGCATCCATAGTGGCTAAAAGATAATGAATTCTTGATTAAACTCAATAATTTAAATGCAAATTCATTAGGAAAAGACAAAAAAGATGCTCATGCATCACATGCTTTTCAATTTTTTTTGTTTTAACCCAAACGCAGCCTGCGTTTTGTGATGGGTTTAGTATTTTTTTTCGTAATAACAAAATGCAGCTTGCGTTTTGTGTTGTATCTCAATTTTTTTTGGGAAATACAAAACGCAGGCTACATTTTTTGTGGTGTCAGATTATTTTTTTGGAAAATAAAAAATGCAGGTTGCGTTTTGTGAAAAAAATATTTTAATCAAGAGGCCTGCCTATAAATACGAAGCAAGCTCGCCCAAATGGCCTCACTCCACTTCTACTCATCCTATTCTTCTTTCTTGTACATATGTGGTAGTTCTTAGTTTTTTTGGCAGTTAGGTGTGTCAAAAAATCGGATTATGTGAGATTGAAGTTATGGAAAATATTGCAAATTTGCGAGTATATTATAACGGTGAGATTATACGAAACACACATGAAGGAGTGACTTTTGTTTGTGAATGTCCATTGTCATTTGCTATTCCATGTACCATGAGTTTTGTCGAGTTGTAAAATAGGCTTTGTAATAACATTCAAAGCCACATTTTGAAAAAGGGTGAGCAACCTTTTATACAGAAGTCCTGTGCAAGTATTTGGTGGGTGATGTGGGAAAATCATCGGTAAAGAATTTAACAAAATTAAGCGCGTTGCAAGTATAGTTCTAAACCAACAATTTATCCTCAATCAAATTTAATTTGTTTGTCACAATGCAAATCCAATAAAAATAAACCGAAGTATTTAAACCTCGGGTCGTCTCTCAAAGAATTGCAGGGAGGTGTACTTATAATTGGTTATAGAAAAGCATATTTTTGGGTTTTGAAATAAGAAACAAGAAAGTAAAATGGCAAGAAACTAATTCAGTAACTAAGAAAGCTTCTAGCAAGGAAAGAGAATTAGAAGCCCTATCCTAATTATTATTATCAATTGTGATGGTAATTACCTTTTGCTTGTACTTAGTTAACCTCTAACAATGAAGGAAAGTCAAGTGAGCAAAATCAACTTAGGTTCACAAGTCCTAATCAAAGATTAGATTTAGTGAAGCCTAAGCCAACTAGCAATACTCAATTATCAATCAACAAAAGACTTTTGATAACTCAAGAGTCTCTAAATAATCAATCCAAGTTAAGAACATAAAAGTCTAATTTGAAACCCTCCCAAGCGTTTTATCAAACACTTGGAAGGCACAAAATAAAACATAGAAAACTAACAAGGAAAAATAAATCTAAACAACAAAGTGCAAGGAATCAATAACAACAAATAAAGAAAGAAGTAATAAACATAAAGTACCTCAACTTGCATTAATAGGAACTTGAATATGACATGAAGAGTACATAAACTAAATTAGGAAAATAAGAAATCAACAAGAGAAGATAAACTGAAATACTAGAACAATAGAATGTAGAATAGAAACTAAATTAAAGCAAGATGAAATCTGAAATTGAAAAGAAATAAAACTAAAAACCTAAAACCTAAACTACATCTAAAACCTAAAATTATGTGTATGAGAAGTGTATGATCGATTCTCCCACTCTGCAGCCTCTAATCTGTATTTTTGGACTTGGAACTGGGCCAAAAACAGCCCAGAAATCGCCCCCAACAATTTCTGATACGTCTAGCACGTGGCTCTGTCAAGCATACGCGTGATCCACGCCTGTGCGTCACCTAACTGCATGCCAACTATGGCAAATTGAATATCATTTTGAAGCCCCAGATGTTAGCTTTCCAACGCAACTAGAACCGCCTCATTCGGACCTTTGTAGCTCAAGTTATGGTCGATTAGTACGAAAAAGTCAGGGTTGATAGCTTAGCAATTCCTTCAATTTCTTGTATTCCTTCCACTTTTGCATGCTTCCTTTCCATCCTCTAAGTTATTCCTGCCCTATAAACCCTGAAATCACTTAACACACATATCAAGGCATCGAATGGTAATGAGAAAGGATTAAAATTAGCAAATTTAAGGCCAAAGAAGCATGTTTTCAATCATAGCACAAAATTAGGAAGATAAATGTAAAACATGCTATTTCTATGAATAAGTGTGAGAATAGTGAATAAAATCCACTAAATTAAGCACAAGATAAACCCTAAAAATAGAGTTTATCAGTGGGCTAATATAGTTTCAAATAATGTCCATTACTAATAATGCCAGTATGCAGCCGATGTTGTGTATTTATCAATAAATCCGATTTCACGTGTCGATGATAGAGCTGTACATTGAGTTTGAACAGCATTTAGGGTTGGGCGCGGTTGTCTAGGAGGTCAATGTTGATGAGCTCGAAAATATAGATTGGGAAGAAGATAATAATGACAGTGAAGAGGAGTTCAAAGCTAACTATGAAGTCGATGACGAAAACGATGACGGAGACTTGGCAGGCAATCCGGTGGTGCAAAATAAAGCGAATGCGATTGTAAGCAGCACCCGTTTGGTGTTCCGTATTTTATGCGGACTCTAGATCTCGAAGCCATGCATGCCCCGAAATTTCATGAGTATGCGAATATGGATATGTTATGATTATTAACTCAAGTTTTCTATAGTGTTTATTTTATTTGCCTTGTCTGACTGATGGTGGTGCGCTTGTCGTAGGTGAAGGCAACGCTACAACGGAAGATGGCGAGTTTAGTGTTGGAATGAAATTTAGTTAGAGAGTTTCGGTGATATCTGCAATCAAAAGCTACATTATCTCTAGAGGAGTTGATTACATTGTGTATGAGTCTGAGCCGTAGACATTCTATGCAAAATGCAAGGGGTATGGTGCAGGGTGCGATTGACTTATCCGAACTAGCTTGATTCGAAAGAAAGCTTGTTGGGAGATCAGGAGATACAATGGCAAGCACACGTGTACCGTGGGCACGATTTCACAAGATCATGCCAAGTTGGACTCGGACACAATTGTAGATGCCATTAGGCCGTTGGTCGAAGCAGACCCCTCGATAAAGGTGAAGTTTGTTATTGCAGAAGTTCAATCCAGGTTCAACTACACTGTGAGTTACCGCAAGGCTTGGTTGGCAAAGCAGAAAGTTGTCACAAAGGTTTTCGGTGATTGGGAAGTTTCTTACCAGACTCTGCCAGTATGGTTGAAAGCAATGACGGTGAAGATGCCAAGATCTCGTGTTCAAATTAAAACGCTCCCCGTTTACCGTGAGAGTGAGGAGGTTCAAGGTGTAAGAGTTCTGCACTGCGTTTTTTGGATCTTTTATCCGTGTATTGTAGCATTCAGATACTGCAAGCCACTGGTGCAGGTTGATGGCATGCACCTGTACAGAAAATATAAAGATGCACTTCTGATAGCGGTTGCACAAATGGGAATTAAAACATTGTGCCTATTACATTTACGATAGTCGAGGGCGAGAAGGCAGACGCACGAGAGTTTTTCCTAACCAATTTGCGAAAATATGTTGTTACCATTGATGGTGTGGGTATTATTTCGGACCGCCATACCTCCATCGACGCTGCAATAGCTCGCAGTAACGGTGCATGGTCACCACCAAGGGCGTGGCACATGTACTACATCAAGCATATCGGGTCCAACTTCTTAAGGAGGTTCAAGACTCCATATTTGCATAAACTCGTGGTGAACACAGGTATTTCAACTCACTGTTATGGTTCTATTCATAGTAAATTTGTGGCATCTGCTTATGATTAAATGGTTTGTTCAACAAGCTATTCTAGGACAGAGCATGAGTACAACAAAAACTACCAAAGACTTAAAAAGCGAGGTGAGGCATATACTCAATGGTGCGATGACATCGGTGATGAGAGATGGGTGTTGGCATTCGATGATGGTCATCGTTGGGGACATATGACAACGAACTTGGTAAAGTGCATAAATTCTATCCTAAGGATACACGCAACCTTCCTGTGACTACCATTATTCGGTCAACTTTCTATCGGCTGAATGAATTGTTCACTCGGACCCATGCAATATTAATCTTTCCCAACACGTGAATCTTGCGGACCGGGCTCCCGACCAAAACACGCAATGCAATTCTCCGCTAAAAACTAGTGGCTGCTGTCTGATCTACCCGTAATCGCCTCCCCATTAATCGAGAGACTAAGAATATAGCTCACATCTTCCAGCGTCACCATCACTTCACCGACCGGAAGATGAAATGTGTGAGTCTCCGGCCTCCAGCGTTCCACCAAAGCACTCAGTTGTGCAGAATGACCTCTCATTTTGCCTACTCGCGAAACGTGTTGAAACCCAATCAATGCCAGTGCCGCTGCAGCTACCTCGTTAAAGGTATCTGGCGAATTGAGTTTTCTGGACAACAAATTCCTGATAGCTTGAAAAAAAAATTATAATTATTAAATTCTAAATAATATCAGTTAATAATTTATTCAAAAAAATTAACAACAATAATTAAACAGTATTATTATTATTATCTTAAAAAATAATAATAAATTATTAAATAATCATAAATATTTATTTATTATTTATTACTAGAAAATAATTATAACTATTATACAGTATTCTATAATGGCTAATAATAATAATAATAATAATAATAATAATAATAATAATAAACAATATTCTATTATTAAATAATATTATTTATTATTACAAAATATTAGTTAACTATTAAAATTAATAAATTTTTTTACTAAACAGTGTTAAAAAAATACCTTTTACTAAACTGTATTATTATCATTATTATGAATGAAAAATAATAATAAATCACTAAAAATTAATAATAAATTATTAAACAGTATTATTAATTATTAAAAATTAATAATAACTTATTCTCACTATCATAACCAGTATTATAAACAAATAATAATATACTAATCATAATAATAATTACTCAAATATAACAATAATAACAATAATAATAACCATTTATTTTATTATCATTATCTTAAACAGTATTTTATTAATAAACAGTATTATTTATTATTAGAAAATATTAATAAATTATTAAAAATTAATAAATTCTTTTTAATTAAACATTGTTAAAAAAATGGTTTTCTAAACAGTATTATTATTATTATCATGAAAAATAATAATAAATCACTAAAAAATATTAATAAATTATTTTCATAATAATAATAATAATAATAATAATAATAATAATAACCACAACAATAACAACGTCACTAATAATACAGAAATTAATTTGCCTAATAATAACAATAATAATATAATAACAATAATAAAAAAATTTAAATCGTAATGAGAAATAAATAATAATATAATATTACTAATAATAATATTAATAAGCACAATAGTACTAATTATAACACAAATAAATAAAATTTGAATAAATATATATATTTATCGTTAAATATTAAAAAAAAAAGTTACTTTTCTATTAAAAATGATCCAAATATTTAATAATATGTTCTTTCAGTTTGATAAAATCACACACCATAATTTTTGTTTCTGTACTTGTACTTATGCTTCTTCTCTCGCATTTTATTTCTTCACTCTTAACCCTCTTTACTCTTATTTTCTCACTCTCTTTCAACTCTTCCTCAGTTTTAGTAACTTCGTTTTTTACTTAGTTCTCCTAGCTATTTAGGTTTTGACTTTTAAAGACCCAAGTGAACACCCTACGTTTTGCAGGAGCTACAAATTTTTTATTTCATCGTGTCACTAAACAACACATATCCACATTTGCCGACAACTCGCCATACATCTATATTCAAACTTATTTTATCCATAACCAAATTAATTTTTGTATAAATGCTATCCTACCGTCAATTTTATTATCCTAACGAAATTTGCACATACGGCTCCCTCCGTGCTCCACCTTGCAAATATAACAGGTATGGCAATGTTTATTCTGCTTTCCCAAGTCCCAACAGAAATAAAAAGACACATTTTTCAATAAAACATCCCAAGATGATGAAACTTATGATTAACAACGATGAAGCCCAAGCACTCATCCGTCATCAATCCATAAAACCATAATTTACCATAAAACCATAATTTACAGTTCTAAAGTTAAAAATAATCATTTCAAAAGTTGCAACACAACCAAAAAAAGCCAGTTAATACTTCCACAGAATCCATCACTCAGATCCCCTTTGACAAAATATTCAAAACACCAGCTGATTGTTTTCAATTTCAGAAAGTGGCACATCACTCACCACTAACATCCCATTTTTTTTTCTCACCGCAAAATCAACATAAAACAAAAATCTCAAACCCTTGAAAAACCCAGGAAAAAAAGGCGATCGGTGAATAAGTAAATAACGCAGCAGCCCCCGTGCAGAGAAGAAGAGAAACCAGGTTGCGAAGAGGAAGTTCAGATTCTTGGAGTCGAAGAGGGAGAAGGTGTGTTGGGGTTGCGGCGGATACGACGGAGGAGGAGTGGTGGCGGGGAATCTGGTTCTGCATTTTTTTTTATTTCTCCTTTTTGCATTTTCTTTTTGGTGAGTTCTCCTTTTTTTTTTTTTTGAATTCTCTAGTCCCAGCGAAGGATCCCCCTCCCCAACCCACTCTCTCACTCTGAAAGTCTGAAACGGGCTAAAGGGGAGAACGTGGCGCCTCAACCTTCTCCCTCTCACCGCACGGTCGCCGGCTCGTCTGCGTCCGCCAGCTCCTGCGCCTTCACTGTTGTCACGTCGTCTGTACCTCCGTCCGCATCTGTCGCCTCCGTTCGCGTCACGTCGACCCTGCGCATTCACTGCGTCACCTTGCCGGTCTGTGCTTCGAGGTGGCTCGCTTCTCTCCCTGCGGTCAAGGCGTCAACCTTCCTGATGTGAGTTTTTTTAATTTTTTTAATTATTCTCTGTTAATTTTTAATGATTTGGGTGATTGTTGCTGTTTATATCTTTTAATGTAGGTTTAAATGGTTAATGATTGATTTTTGTCTTTTTTTTTCTCATGATTGTGGCTGTTTTTTTCATGATTGTTATTGTTTAGGTTTTATTTGTTTTATGTAGTTGCTGTTTTGTGGAATATGTTGATTATTGATTGATGCATTATATATATATATATATATATATATATATATATATATATATATATATATATATATAAAAATACCTTGGTTGATTGAAATATGCAATGGTTGGATAAGCTGTGAATTGCTTTTTTTTGGATGATTGAAATCTGCTGATTGATTAATAGGTTATGTGATAGTGTGATACCATGTGGCCAAATTCTACAAGAAAGCCTGTGACATATTCGACTCTGAGTATAGTCTGTGAGTTATCTAACTATTAATTGATTTTGAGCATGGGCTTCAATGTTTCCTTGATTATGTATAATTTGCTGGTGTTGATTGTGCAGATGTATATTTGGGACTTTTCAGGGCAAACAAACCAGTTATTCATCAATGACAAAGTGACAAATGATTCTCTTTGTCAACTTGGAAAGGAGGTAGATGTTGATTTGTCTTTATCCTTTTTATGTTCCTTTTATGCAATTTTTTTGTTGATGAAATTTTAAGTTGGTGTTCCAAGAAGTTGATAGAAACCTGTTGTTAGTAGATAGTTGGATATTCAAGTGAAAAAAACTTGACAAGAGGGGAAACAATTTAAATTAAATTCAAGGAAAATTTAATGCAACTACAAGTAAGCACTCACCAGGACATTTCCAATGAGCACGCTAACTGTTTGGGAAAATGCCAAAGAAGATTAAATATCTTTTTGTTCATCAATTGTGGCATGAGAATGAGGAATTCGGAAGCCTTAAAGTTTTGAAATTTATGTAGCTTTCACTATTCATTGTGCTGTATTCACTTGGTGTTCTGATAATGTTGAAGCCTCGTAGTTTGTAGCTTCCTCTTTGAAGAAGGGCATGTTTCAGCACGATTTCAAGAAACGAGGCTCCATGATCAGGACCTTATGTGTTGATTCCAGGCACAAGGAAGCCTTGTCCCTTTTCCATCAATACATAAAGGGTTATGCAGATTTTAAACCCGATCACAGTGTTGTTGCTTCGATTCTCAAGTCTTGTTCTGCCCTATTGGCTCTCAAATTGGGCAGCCTCCTTGAAAGAGAGATGTCCTGGACCACTAGACGATGGGGGCCCACTTTCCCGACCGCCGTTATGCTATGTTCTTAGTATAAACAGCTCTCCATGGCTATGTTGTTAAGCAGGGCCATGGTGCTTGCCAGGTTACTAACAAAGCGTTGCTTAACATGTATGCAAAATGTGGCAAGCTTGTTGAATGTAAGAAGATGTTTTATCAGCTCAGCCACCGTGATTCTGTCATTTGGAACATTGTTCTATCTGGGTTTTCAGGGTCCATGAAGTACAATTCGGTTCTGATGAGGATGTTTCAGACAATGCACTCCAATGGGGAGGCTAAGCCCAATGCAGTTACTGTTGCCATTGTCCTTCCTGTTTGTGCTCGTTTAGGGGATGTCGACGCTGGAAGGAGTGTGCATGCTTACGTGATCAAGTCTGGTTTTGAGGCGGACACTGTTGCTGGGAATGCTCTTATGTCAATGTATGCAAAGTGTGGACTGGTATCTCATGATGCATATGCTGTTTTTGACAACATTGGTCACAAAGATGTTGTTTCGTGGAATGCAATGATTGCAGGTCTTGCTGAGAATCTCTTGTTTGAAGATGCATTTACATTGTTCAGTTCAATGGTGAAAGGGCCAACACAACCAAATTATGCCACTACAGCAAATATTCTGCCTGTTTGTGCGTTGCTTGGTGAGAACGTTGCATACCAGTATGGAAGGCAAATCCACTCTTATGTGCTGCAACGGGCTGAACTGTCGGCTGATGTTTCTGTGTCCAATGCTTTGATTAGCTTCTACATAAGAGTTGGTCGGATGATGGAAGCGGAATCTTTATTTTGGGCAATGGATGCAAGGGACTTGGTCTCTTGGAATGCTATTATTGCAGGATTCACATCAAATGGTCAATGGTTTAAAGCGTTGAATCTATTGAGTAATTTAGTATCTCGAGAGATGCTATTGCCTGATTCTGTGACTATTGTTAGCATACTTCCACTTTGTGCTCAATTCAGAAACTTGCAGGTAGGGAAACAGATCCATGCATATATCTTTAGACACCATTATCTTTTTGAAGATACTACTGTTGGGAATGCTTTAGTTAGTTTCTATGCAAAATGTGGCAATACAGAGAAAGCATATCATACTTTCAATATGATACCTAGGAAAGATTTGATTTCATGGAATTCTATTCTTGATGCCTTTGGAGAGAAGAGGCATCATTCAAGATTTCTCAGCTTGTTACATACAATGCTTAAACTTGGAATTAGACCTGACTCAGTTACAGTATTGGCTACCATCCATTTTTGTGCTTCTCTCTTGAGAGTAGAAAAGGTTAAAGAAATACACACCTATTCAATTAAGGCTGGATTTCTAGTTAGTGACACTGCTCCTGCAGTTGGAAATGCAATACTTGATGCATATGCTAAATGTGGTAACATGGACTATGCTAATAGAATGTTTCAGAATCTATCAGAGAAAAGGAATCTGGTCTCGTGCAATTCGATGATTTCAGGTTATGTGGGTTTAGGATCACATCGTGATGCAAATATGATTTTTAGTGGGATGTCTGAGACAGATCTTACCACCTGGAATCTTATGGTTCGAGTATATGCCGAAAATGATTGTCGGGATCAAGCTCTCATACTGTTCTACAAGTTACAAGCTCGAAGGATGAAGCCTGATGAGGTGACTATCATGAGCATCCTTCCGGTATGCACACAAATGGCATCGGCACACTTGCTAACACAATGTCACGGCTATGTCATTCGTTCTTGTCTTGAGGATCTTCACCTAAAAGGAGCCCTCTTAGATGCATATGCAAAATGTGGTATCATAGGCTGTGCGAGTAAGCTATTTCGCGCAAGTGCTACTAAGGACTTGGTTATGTTTACTGCTATGATTGGTGGGTATGCCATGCATGGTATGAGTGAAGAAGCACTTGGAATTTTTTCTGATATGCTTAAAATGGGAATCAAGCCAGATCATGTTATCTTCACTTCTGTATTATCAGCTTGCAGTCATGCTGGCCGTGTAAACGAAGGTCTGAAGATATTTTATTCAATGGAGAAAATCCATGGTATGCAGCCAAATGCAGAACAGTATGCTTGCGTGGTGGATCTCCTTGCTCGAGGTGGCCGAGTTAGGGAAGCATATTCTCTCGTCACCAAGATGCCAATTGAAGCTAATGCCAGTCTTTGGGGGTCATTGCTTGGTGCCTGCAAAATCCATCATGAAGTTGAATTGGGGCGCATTGTAGCCAGCCATCTGTTCAAAATCAAAGCTGATGACATTGGAAACTACATTGTTTTATCGAATTTGTATGCAGCAGATGCTAGATGGGATGGGGTCATGGAGGTTAGAAAGATGATGAAGAATAAAGATTTGAAAAAGCCAGAAGGATGCAGTTGGATTGAAGTTGAGAGGAAACATAACATATTTGTGGCTGGGGATTGTTCCCACCCACATAGAAGCATTATTTACAATACTCTATCTACATTGGATCAACAAATTAAAGATATATGTAATTAAGTACCATAAAACTGTCGGCACTCAAATAATCACATATTCACACCAAGAAAAAGTAGTAGTATGATAAATATACAATTTACATAGAGCAAAGGTTCTTTCATCTTCTAGGCGACCTATATTCACTAGCAAGAGTGAAGGTAAATGCATCATGTTCTCCTTTTTGACCCATATTAATAATTTTTTTGTCCGGGTTGCTTTCTGAATTTTATATATGTTGCAGTTCATGAGTCTTGCCTATGTAATTGGATATGAAACTGAAATCGAAAGAAGTCTTGTCAATAGATACATTTTATACTTCTGTTATCTTATTGTGATCAATTGTCATTCCATTAGTTGATAATCCAATACTTATTACACTACACTTGGCTAGACTCCTTATTTTCATTGTTTGATGATGATTTCTTTCCTTATGAGCAGTTCTAATCTCAGCTTGCTACCTTGGCCTAAGCCAGCAGTTTGGCCTTCATCAGTTCCTACAGATGCCTCAGCACAGGTGCTTGAGAAAGAAAAGGTAATTTGTAACCATTATTATCAACGTAACAGAAGATTGTATTACCCAGAGTATAAACTTAGCAAAATATTATTGATTGCTAATTACATCACTTACTGCTTTTTCTTTCCTAAGGTTAAGTATTTCAATAAAAAGTTAGATTTGAATTCATTAGCCATGAAAGATAAAATTATCCTATCCAAAAATGATATATAATTTTTTAGATCATAGTCATGAAAATTCAGGAGACTTATTCTTGTTATCCAAATTTGTAAAATGATTGATTTTTACTACTTAAGATCTTGAGGTTGGGACTTAAAATATTTTCCTTAAAAATGCATACATTTTACACTAGCCAAAGGTATTAATGCACCAAAAAACTAAATATGCTTATTTTTGTCATGTCAATATTTCAATTCTACATTTTTTCACGAATTCTGTTTATACTTGTTTGGAGGCTTCTTGTCATTTCTTATTCCCTTAGTAAAAGTTAAAAATTAGAGAAAGTACCTTCTATTGCCCTTAATAGAATTAGAACTTTACTCAAAAGTAGAACGAAAAGAATAATTTAGTCATAAAATATTTTCAAAACACCTTTAATTTGTTGAAGCTATCATTTATTTCCCTAGATTTTTATGTATGCAAGTTCTTTTTAAATGATATGATTTTGTCTTTACAAGTGATTCTTCAAACTATGTTTAAAGCCAAGCCTTTTGGTACCCGTGCCTCTTGAACCTATTGTGCTGGTGCAAGAGGCCAACAAACAAAGGGCTTTATAAACAGCTTAATGAAAATGAGTCCCTTCGGAACAAAGTACATTAAGCTGTTCATTTGGAAAATGAGTCCATTCGGAACAAAGAACAAAATCACTTGTAATTCTGAATGGACTCATTTTCATTAAGCTGTTCATTAAGCTCAAAGTCTTTTTCTTCCTAAATTCAGGGCTTGAATTGGGTATCTGGTCGTTTGTTTAATTCGTTTGAGCAACAGATAAAGTTTGATTTTTTTTAAAGTGGTTTACACATAATTTAGAATTCAAATATGGAATATTGTCTATTGAGTTTTGCAAATAAATTATAATGGATGAATATTGTCTTTGAAATTTTTCTTTTTGGTCAAATTAATCGGCAAGAAGTCAATTTGTGCTACTTTCAATGTTTATCAAGCTTGCATCAACCCAAGCCTAGATAAAATATTTCAGGACACCAAGGAATGCTAAAATTTCATTGGTTAGTAAATGGAATTGTGTTTCTCTTTTTATGGACTGTTTGAGTTTGTCTGATACAGATCTCTTTAGAATTTTAGTCCTACTTTTACAAGTGCAAAGAAGTATTGCCAACAAGGAGCTGTAAGATTTCATATATATCCTGTTCTTGGGAAAATTGAATGGCATGTTGTAACGTTTCTCTTCTACTTTTAATGCTGCTGTATCTTGAGTGTTTTTACAGGAAAATGTATTATTATCTATTGTTCGATTGAATCCACATTTTGGTTTTAACTTTTAACTTTTTCTGGTTATTATGCTTTGGATAACTATCTTCTTTATGAGCATTTATCGAAAACTCTGTGGCCAAAAAGCTTTATTGAAATGTTTGTTTCTCTTTAATTATTAAGCTTCTAATTTAGGATCTAGGAACCTCAATTGAGATGGATAGAACATTTTTCAAAAGAATTGTTCTCGTGATTGCTTCTTACCAACCTATGTAACATTTTATTCACAAATCAATCCATAGGCAAAATAGTCTTTCTCATTTTGTATTCCAAACAAACTCATCTCTCTACTCTCTGCCTCCTTCCTCATTTCCATCGTCCTCCATGATCTAATTTAAAATGCGATGGAACAATGAGTAAATATTGATTAATAAGGACAACTCAGTCCTTAAAGGTAAAATAACAACCCATTTTGTAACTTCAAAAAATTTCGGGTTGATTACTAATGACAAGTGTGTTTTACACTCTTTTGTATAGTTGGGAATCAATTTAGAATTTATTTTAGTCAGGGAATAAATATTTATTGGAAGAAATATTTACTCTCCTGTTTCGGTGTTGATTCTTTATTTTTTAAATATGGTGCATGCAGTTTAAGGTAAAAGATGCTGGCAGTGAAAAAACTGCCACCAAAGCAACAGTTTGTACCATCCCTTGAAGACATTGTCAAGCTGCTTAAACTCTCAGCTGATTCCAAATGTTTACCCTTCGGAAAATCCATACATGCACAGTTGCTAATTCGGAACCAAGCTTCACACCACACTCACATATTCCAAATCAATTCTTTGATCAACTTCTACGTCAAATGTGGCCACTTGGTCCTTGCCCGAAAACTGTTCAACGAAATGCCACTTAGAAATGTGGTCTCTTGGAGTGCTCTGATGGCGGGGTATCTCCATAGTGGGAACCATTTGGAACCCCTTGTGCTCTTCAAGAGCATGGTTTCAACGCAAGAAGCGTGCCCCAATGAGTTCGTTTTAACAACCATTGTATCTTCTTGTTCTAGTAGTGGAAGAGTCCATGAAGGTATGCAACTTCATGGGTATTTGGTGAAGTGTGGATTGGTGTCTCATAAATATGTGAGGAGTGCCCTTGTTCACATGTACTCAAGGTGCTCTCATGTGGACTCAGCATTGAAGGTTTTGGATATGGTCCCCAACCATGATGATGATGGTGATAGTGATGTCTTTTCTTATAATTCTGTGTTGAGTGCTCTTCTGGAATCCAGAGAGACGGAAGAGGTTGCTGGGGTTTTGGGGAGAATGGTGAATAGATGTGTGGTGTGGGATAATGTTACATATGTTAGTGTTATGGGCCTTTGTGCTCAAATCGGAGATTTGAAACTGGGTTCGCAAGTCCATGCTCGGTTGTTGAGGAGTTCGACGTTTGATGTCTATGTTAGTAGTGCATTGATCGACATGTATGGCAAATGTGGGGAAGCTTCGGAGGCAAGGAAAGTTTTCAATAGCTTGCAAGAGAGGAATGTGGTTGTGTGGACTGCTCTCATGGCTACTTACTTGCAGAATGGATATTTCGAGGAGACTCTGAATCTGTTTACCAGTATGGATAGAGAAGATACTCCACCCAATGAGTTCACTTTTGCAGTTTTAATTAATGCTTGTGCAGGTATAGCTGCACTGGGACATGGCGATCTATTACATGCCCAGGTTGAGAAGTTTGGTTTCAAGAATCATATCATTGTAAGAAATGCTTTGATCAATATGTATTCCAAGAGTGGCAGCATTGAGTCTTCATCTAATGTGTTCTCAGATATGATACATCGAGATATAATCAGTTGGAATGCTATGATTTGCGGGTACGCCCATCATGGACTTGGTAAACAAGCTTTGCTAGTGTTCCAAGATATGTTGTCTGTTGGAGTGTGTCCTACCTATGTAACCTTCATTGGAGTTCTTTCTGCTTGTGCTCATTTGTCTCTTGTACAAGAAGGGTTTTACTATTTGAATCATCTGATGAGGAAATTCCAGATTGAACCAGGATTGGAGCACTACACCTGTGTGGTTTTGCTTTTGAGCAGGTCTGGTTTGCTTGATGAAGCTGATAACTTTATGAAGACAACTCAGGTGAAGTGGGATGTTGTTGCTTGGCGAACTTTGATTAATGCATGCCATGTTCATCGAAATTATGATCTGGGAAAGCGAATCGCAGAATATGTCATAAAGATGGACCCTCATGATGTGGGGACTTACACGTTACTATCAAATATGTATGCCAAGTCAAGGAGGTGGGATGGAGTAGCAAAGATTCGGAAGATGATGAGAGATAGAAACATCAAGAAGGAACCTGGAGCAAGTTGGCTAGAGATAAGAAACGATATCCATGTCTTTCTTTCAGAAGGCGATAATCATCCGGAATCTGTTCAGATTTATGAGAAAGTTCACGAGTTGTTAGCAATGATCAAGCCACTTGGGTATGTGCCGGATGTTGCTGCTGTGCTGCATGATGTAGAGGATGAACAGAAGGAAGGTTGTCTTGGTTATCACAGTGAGAAGCTAGCTATAGCATATGGCCTCATGAAAATTCCTTCACCTGCACCAATTCGTATAATAAAGAACCTTCGGATGTGTGATGACTGTCACTCCGCTGTGAAACTGATATCGAAGGCCACAAATAGGCTGATAATTGTTAGAGATGCTAATCGTTTTCATCATTTTCAAGATGGGTTCTGCACCTGCATGGATCATTGGTAGAAACAGAGATAAATTTTGTGTATTCTGTAATCTAGCAATGTTTTATCTTGTTCAAGGTATTAGAGGATCTTTTTCTACCCCTTTTTTGCCAAGGTATTAAACAGCACATCTACCGGTTACAGAAAAATAGAATAGAATACCAAGATTTAAAGCAATTAAGTTCCAAAATATAGTTCCTCACTTCTGCACATTGATGTACAATATTTATCTAGGATTCTTACTGTATATGTTATTGATTAGATTCTCATCCGTGGCAAGAAAAATGAAAGAATTTCAGTTTCAGTGGCACTTTGGCATCATGAGTTTCCAAATCCTTGCTCTTCTATGTACTTAGTCTGTAAGAATTACCTTTTCTTCTGCTGAAAACATTTGCAGCTCTTTTATAGTCTCACAATCTTATTTGATCAGATAATGCAAACTTTTGACAGAAAAGAAATTTGATTGTTCATTTCCGAAACACTATTCCATGCTTCTTACTCATCTTGGACTTTTATGAACTAGTTATTCTTCACTTTTCCTATCTTTGTTTCCTTCTAGTATTTTAATTCATACAAAGTATTTAATCAGAGATGAAGCGTCAATGTAAACACAACTTTTCAAATTATTTTCATTATTTATGTTGAGAGACAAGAACTATCAAAGGGAAAAATATATTAAGCAAACTAATATATATTATATAAAATACTGAGGGTAATTCACATAAAGAAATGAGACCCAAACCAATATTAGATGGATGCCCCAAAATTAAATACCTTGCATGTATTTCTGAATTTAGAGTCTATTTTAAGTAAATCGAAGTTATTAAGCTCGATTTAGAGTCATTCCATGTATACATGGAATAAAATAAAGTGGATTTATCCTAGTACGTAGTAAATTAAATAGAATAGATTCGATTTACTATGATGTAGTCGAATGAAGCAGCTTCGATTTATTAGGTGGGGAGATGCAACCTATAGTACTCAGAGTTGTCCAAGGCAAATCGAATGAACAAGTTTTGATTTAGTGGTTTTGATATCCCTAGTAAATTGAATTACATTAATTTACATTAATTAGCTAGCAAGTAAAATTTATATTTTTTGCCATTAATTAGCTAACAATATTTAAAAGTGTGGACTTAAAATGTATTATTGGATTATTAGACTAAAAGAATTGATTTGATATATAAAAATATCGATTAAAAAAATAAAGAATTAGATTGTAAAATTATTTTTTAATTCCCTAATTTTGGAGATTGAATTTAGAGTTTAAATTAAAATTCAGAATTTAAATTAGAAATCAAAATTTAAAGTTTATTATTTAAACTTTATAATAACAATATAATTAAAGAATTTATTGATATTTACTAAAATTTCCTAATTTTTTAATTGAACTCAAAAAATAAAAAATAAAAATATAACATTAATATCCAAAACTGCGAATATTATACTTGCTACAACGAGTATGAAGAAGGATGTCGAATGACCTCACCAATCGAATTATAGAGGATGTTAGGAGTATAAATCGAATCTATTAGATCCGAATTACCATTGTAAATTGAATCCATTAAATTTGATTTACTAGGGGCATCGAAACCACTAAATCGAAGAAGTTTGTTCATTTAATTTACTTTGGACAATATCGAGTACTATGGGTTGCATCACCCCCCTACCCCCCAAGTAAATCAAAGCTACTTGATTGGATTTACTTCACAAATCAAATCTATTCTATTCGATTTACTATGTACTAGGATAAATCGACTTTATTTTATTCGATTTACATGGAGTGACCCTAAATTGAGCTTAATAACTTCGAATAGAGTAAACTCTAAATGTGGACATAGAGTAAGGTATTTGGTTTTAGGACATCCATACAATATTGGTTTGCATTTCATTTCTTTACGTGAATTACCAAATACTTAAACAAGAACAAATAAATCAGCAAAAGCAGTCTTCCATTATTTTTACAAATTCATTGAAATCTATTCTTCCATCTTGATTCACATCATACTTTCTAATCATCTTTTAACAGTTCTCATGTTCTCTTGCTTCCTTCCATCCCAAGATTCTGAGAACTCTCTGCAACTTGCTTGCATCGATAAAGCCGTCTTTGTTCTCATCAAAGACATCGAAAGCATCCTTCAGCTCCTCAAGGCTTGGGCTCCTGTTCCTCAAACATGTTAGAAAGTTTCTTGGAACCAAACTGTTCTTGAAGTTCCTCACTTTCCGAGCTGCAAGAAAGTCTCTTTTCGCCATCACCATTTTCACATGATCCCTCTCAAGTTTCCCAAAATCTATGAAGCCACTTGGCTCATTGTGACAAATCTCAGGTTCAGAACTCAACTTCTCATCGAAACATGCATTTGAGTTACGATAATGAATTTGAGGCAAAAGAAAAAACCAGAGAGCTGAGAAAAACTCATTGTTTATGTTGTAAATTGTACAAAATAGGAAAACGTATTTGAAACCGAAAAATGGAGTTGAGTTGCCATCATTCTGTGATCTCTTCTCCTCAATAAAGCAGTGAAGCTGACCAACAACCATGGTTTCAAATATCCTTACAAAATGAATGAAGTTAGCTCAAATTATTAGTTTGCTATCTAGTTAGCCTAAGAAGATGTGAAATCTATGGTTTGAGGGAAGGATGAAGGGTTGGTTATATATAACATGGTTCTAAAAACTGGACCAAATTGGCCGGTCAAACCAGTCCGACTGGGAATAAGGAGCTTCTTGTCACGGTAAATTTTAGAAAGTTAAATTTAATAATGTTTGTATAGTTTTTTGGAGTATTTGAGAATGCTTTAGATGGTTCCGGAACGTTCTTAGAAGGTCTCGGAATACTCTAGAAGGTTCTAGAAGACTCAGGAAGGTCATAGAGTATTCTAGAAGAGTGTAGATGTATATAGAACTATGAAGAGTAGTATGGAATAATCTAGAAGTATTTAGAAAGTTGAGGTATGACGGATATTTGTAATGAAGGTTCTAGATGATTAATCTAGACCGTTGATTAGATTTAATCCTAACCATCCATTGAAGAAGTGGATGGCTATAAATAGGGGTGAGAGTTAGAGTTTGTGTGTGTGAGTCATGGGTAAGTCATTTGTAACAAACACTTGAGTAATAAAGTGTTCTCTCCACCAAAACTTCCTTTCTCTCGTATTCTTTTGTGTTCTTAACTTTCTTGCTAAATATTGAGGATTAGGCTGACTTGGTCTTAGCTCAAGAGGTTGAGTAAGTCCGAGTGACGGCACGGTAGCGTTGGAGTGTGTCCAAGGCCATGACAATTTGGTATCAGAACTAATGTTCGAGAGGGAGTACAAGTGGTTTGTGGATATGGCTTCTAGTGTAACAATGGAGCATGTTGAGTCTTAAAGGGAAAGAGATACTATTCCTTCTCAACAGGAAAACAAGAAGGTGCGCTCTTCAAGTGAGCCTAGAGGTAAGAACTCTATCTTCTTAGAAGAGAGAGTTTCTACGTTGGAGAATGTTCTATCCTCTATGGATGAGCGCTTCCAAAGGATAGAATATGACAAGGAGACCCTCGAGGCTCACGTGTTGAGAGAACTAGATACTTTCAAAGAAAGTATGCTCCAAATCGAAGAGAAGCTTGAGAATTTCTTGAAACTATTTGAGAAAATTTGAGTTTGGTTTGAAAAGGCAAAATCTCGACCAACCATTATAAGGGAGACGACAAAAATTGATCTCCCCAAGCCAAAGGAGTTCAAGGGCGTGAGGGATGCTTGAGAGGTGGAGAACTTCCTATGACAAATGGAGAGATACTTCGAAGGTCAAGGGGTGGTCGAAGAAGTAATAAAGATACGCACTGCAGCTCTCTACCTTTCTGATAATCCTATTTTATGGTGGCGGAAAAAGTGCATAGATATGAAAAAGGGTACTTGCAAGAACCATGTGAGTACTGTTAAACCGGTCAAAAACCTGTCCGGGACCCGTCTGATTTACATGAAAGAATGCCATTTTATGTTTTGTTTAAAAAGGAAAGCAATCCTTCCTTGTTCTCCCAACGACCAAGCCAGCCAGCCCCTTTCTCCTTTTCTTTCCTTCAGAATTCAGAAGCTTGCACTGCCCTCAACCAAAAAACCCTATCCATCTAACATGTACCATTGCTGCAAAAAGTGGGACACTGCTGCGGTTCGTCGCACTTAGGAGCTTCCCTCTTCGTCCTGTTGGCATGCTCCAAGTCTCTGACCCCTGTTCGTACTCACTGATCACGACTTCTTCCTCGAGGTCAGCTCGGTGTCCGTTGTCTTCATCTGCTCAGTCAATTCTGCCGATGTCTGGTCTCGTGCTTCAACTCTCTAACGCCTCTCCTCATTCACCAATCGTGTGGTCGTCGTCTGCTTGCAATCATCTACTCATTGTCGCGCTCAACTGCTCAAATCGAAGGTCAGTGCTCACTGCCAATGCATGTTCTTCGTTTTTTTATACTCTGTTCAGAAATGAGTACGAAGGTTTAGGATTCTTTGAGTGCTACTCAGATTGGTTTTTTTGTTCTTGGTTCTTAGGTTTAGGATTCTGCTATGGTTACGGCTATGACTACTCATATTGACTTGTTGAACAAATAACCCTGCTCACTATTGCTGTGATGTACTATTTTGTTTCCTTTTTTTGCTGAAAAAAATTTTTGTGCTGAAAGCTTGAAACCTTGAGAATCATTGTTAATCATTGAAAAAGTTTGTTAATTAAAATTATGCTGAAATTTTGTTAAAATGATGAGTAATTACCTAAATAAATCCTAAGAATTTTAAAAGTGGATATTTCCCAAAAAAAATTAATACACACAAACATCTCCAAGATTTTACTCTAGCAGACAAATCAGTCTCCAATTCATTTTTCAGGAGAGTAATTACCCAGATCAGTCCCCAAGAATTTCAAAAGCAGACACTTTATTCCAAAAAAAAAAATTAATACACAAATCAATCTCCAACATTTTTTTCGTTAGACATAACAATCCTCCGTCCAAAAAAAAAATAAAATTATTATTATTATTATTATTATTATTATTATTATTATTATTATTATTGCACAATAATATTGCACCATAATTTTTTGTATTTTTTGGCAAAAGTAATAATAAATTTATTCATTAAGTTCTTATATATATATTTATAATATAAAAAGTGTTAGGATTTTTTATTTAAATAAATTAAAAAATATTTTATTTCTTGAAATAAATAATTTTAAAAATAATTATGAAAATACGTAGGATTACTTATCTCGTACAGTGTAAATGAGATAAGACAGTGTGCATGACACGTGTATATCTCGTTTACAATGTAAACGAGATACGTGCAAGCTTACCTCGTTTACACTATAAACAAGATAAGACTGGGTAACACCTATATATAGGTATCGTTTATAGCGAGGTTCTGGGCCCCATTTTCAACATTTTCACCACTTTCTCCTCTTTTCTATCCCTTTCTGACCATATTATTGAGTAAAACGAAGATGGCGCGCGCAGATGCACGTGATCCGGACATCAATAAATTGAACGCGACATGGCACTACGTCGGGGCAGCCGACTTCGCGGTTAGTTTTGTTATCTTGACATTTATGTTATCCCATATATGTATAGTCATGGTTAGGATACTTGACAAGAACTAGAATACAATTTGTATCGTTAGCAACAAATTATTGATAAGGTATAATTCTAAGAATGTGGTTCTCATTTTTTTTGTAATTTAGTTTCTAACTACATAATTATTAATTTAAATATTAAATACTTGGGTAGATATTTTCCAACCATTGATCTTAGTTTATTGATTACATGTTTCTTAATTTATTAATTTAGTTATTAACTATCCAAATAAAAATTATTTTTTAAGTTATGTGAACAATTATGTAATTTTATATTTACCTAAATTAAATTATTAAGTAAAAATTTGATAATTAGATTATTAATTACTTTAGTGAATGTTTTTATTTTAAGTAACGAATTGAGGAAATTTTTATTAATTAACTAAGTAAATATTAAGGTAAAAAATTTTATTGACATAAATTCAGTTAGTACATACGTGTAAATTTCTGTTAAATAAATGTATATAAAAGTTAACTCGATTTGTTATGTCGATGCATGTGTACAAATTTTTTCTAATTGTGATAACTTATTTTTTATCAGAGGCCTCGCCTACTTCTGCCTCGTCGAGTGAGTCACACACTTCCATCATCGGATGCCATTGTCCCGTATTTGAGGGAGGTTGCCTTTGGTAACACGGTGCCTCTCAGGGACATCGTCTTTGATAACTCCCTGATCAAGATATTCGTGGAGCGCTGCATAGACCATATCTCTTATCCTGCGCTCAACCTCATCCATGTCATTCCGAAACTTAGTAGAGACAGGTCTTTCGGTAGCCTTTCTGTGCACGAGTGGATTAGGACGAAGCAGAATCCCAAACCATTCCGGCCAAAGCGCCTCATCGGGTATCGGTAGAAACTCTATCTCGTTTACCTTGAACACAGCCTCCTACATGTACACTAGATGAATATATGGATCCCACTCGATGCTTGCGGCGGCACAAGCAGCAAGTGCATATTGGCATGGGTAGTGGAGAGATTGGAAAAGTCCGCTGTCACACATACCCGCCGTTAGCCAAACACGGAATGAACCTTGCAACCAACCCTCGAACGACTCTAACTCCTCAACGACAAACACTGAAGCTCGTCTGTCACAATGGGTAACATGCATCTTTGGGATGTCCTCTCTGTTCTTTTCAACAGCTGACATCAGTCTTTGGGAGAAGTGATTTCCAGCCGCCAGCTGTGCCTGTGCCTCCCTATCCTTCGTGACGAACAACTTCTGCAGCCTCTCGTACGTGATGCACATGATGGCAGAATTAAGCAAGTATCGTGTACCCTTCAGCGCTGCATTGATGCACTTCGAGAGATATGTTGCCATGTGACCAAACCAGTGACCACTGTCATAGTGTTGTAGCTATATTTCTTTGTTAAATTTACCAGCCCAGTCTGCCATCTCTCGCGACAAACTTCTCAAGGCTTCCATGTACCACTCGTACCCAACTTTGCTTGGACTGTAAGCAGCGTTTATGAGGTATCGCTTGTCCTCAGTGGACTTGAAACGAGACATGAAGTTTGCGGCCATGTGTCTAACACAATAAGCATGGAACGCCCTGGGAGTTTACCACCCACTATCATCGGCCCTCCATGCAACCTTGATCGCCTGGAACCTATCAGAAATAATCAACAGGCCATTTTGTGGGGTGACATTCCGTCTTAGATTTGTCAGGAAGAAGGACCATGACTCTGTACTCTTGGACTCCACAATTGCAAAAGCAATAGGAAAGATATTACTGTTGTCGTTTTGTGCCATTGCAATAAGTAACACACCATCATATTTGCCATATAAATGCTTGCTATCGCCAGAAACAAACGGCTTGCAATGCTTGAAAGCCTGAACATAGGATGGGAACACCCAGGATACTTTGTCGAACATGCTACAGTTGCAGACCATAAGGTGCCCATCATATTAAAGTAAGTTTCTAAGCTTACATATCGTTCTGGGACAACAACTCTACAGTACTTGTAGTAGCTTCGGCACATTGTTGTATGACTCCTCCCAGTCCCCGTATATCTGTGCAATTGTCTTTTGCTTCGCCATCCAGACCTTTCTATACGAGGGTTTGAAGTGATAGCTTTGTCGAACTGCACTCTGCATGATGACCTTGCAAATAAGGTTATTGTTCAACTGTCAATGGTCTTAGGACATGGTGGGTGCTAAACATGTATGCGCTCCACCAACCCTCTGGACCTCCCTAACAAAATAAAACATTCATTGTTGGAAACTACACTAGATATAGCAATCATAAATGAGCAAATACGATACAATTAAACTTGACCTCACCAGTATCCGAGGTTCTGTCGGAGGGCTATACGGAGGGTCCAGGAACATCCAGTTGCAGATTGCCAGCAATGCACATGGTACTTTAATCGATCCGATTTGACCACTCGGTACTCAGCACTTCTGCGAATGCTGTAGTTCTTCACACCTGCATTACTGCATCTCTATTTTTGACTCTGTGGCTGATCCAAAACTCTACCCCATTGTCTAGGTTGTGATTGTCTTCTTTGGCATTGAAAAATAGAGATTTCTCATGCATCACCTCCAGATCCAATGCAAGATAGTGACTTGGTACATCTGATAGTGCCGGAATCGGGTGGGGGAGAGACAAAACATAACGCACCGCTGCCTCGGTTGGCGTCTCCGGTATAAACTCCTCCTCATCATCATCTTCAGAGGAATCACTATCATTGCTATCCGCCACGTACTCTTCGTCAGAGTCTTCATCACCTACATCCATGTCTTCCACTGGACTAGCAACATGAATCGGTGGTGGTGGGAGAGCTGGGTCATCCTGCACAAAAGTCGAGTGGACGGATACACTGCCACAAACATCACTAACCTCGGCAGAAAGCTCAATCACTTGTTCCGCCATAATTCTCCCATAGATGTCAAACATGAGTCGCACATGCTCGTCGCCCTGGAGCCGAAACAGGCGAAACCGTAAAACTTTAGTACCCAACGGTGCTAGCAACCTATACACCACCCTTTCGATCTCTTTTCTCCCTAAACCACCAAAGTTACTCAATATCGGACTCTTCAACTCGAACAACGAACTTATTCGCCGAATGCACAACAGTAACAGATTATCACACTCAAATATCACCCTATTGTCACTGTTCTTCATACGACAATTGGGATACACACAAACAACCACATATCTGCTACTACTGGATATTTTTGCCTATTTTTTGGAAGAAAAATCGAGGAGAAGAATATATGAAATGTATGTGGAGAATGCCAACGATTGCACATCCTTTTATAGCTGTTGAAAATTTGTCTTAGCGTATCTCTTTTACACTATAAACGTTATAATTTAACATGTATCTCTTTAAAATATAAACGAGATAAACTTGCACGTATCTCGTTTATACTATAAACGAGATATACACGTGTCATGCGCACTGTCTTATCTCGTTTGCATTGCAAACGAGATAAGTAATCCTACGTATTTTTGTAATAATTTTTAAAATTATTTATTTCAGTAAATAAAATATTTTTTAATTTATTTAAATAAAAAATCATATATATATTATATATATATATATATATATATATATATATATATATATACTCAATAATAATAATAATAAAAATAAAATTATTAGAGATTATTCTATAAGAAATTCAAGGTTAAAAGCATTTGATATTTTTGTATTTAATATAATCAAATGATGTCCTATTTTAAAAGACATGTTTGTATTAAAAGAAAATATTTTAATTTGGATTTCAAAGCATCATTATTCATCATTATTCACTTTACTTATTTCTAACGAAAATAGTGTATTAATATGCTAGTGTCATCGTCTACATGCACAAAGCTAAGTTAATAATAATTAAGGTTGATATATAGTAAAAGTAAAATGGACCGGAGACTATTATGTCTGATAGAGAAAAATGTTGGGGGATTAATTTGTGTATTAATTTTTTTTGGGACTAAAATGTCTACTTTTTAAATCTGCTGGGACTAATTTGGGTAATTATTCTGTCAAAAAATAAACTAAAAACTATTTTATCTGCCGGAATAAAATTTTGAGAATTAATCTATGTATTGATTTTTTTTTTAGACTAAAATATCCACTTTTAAAATTGTTGGATATTAATTTGGGTAATTATGCTAAGATTATTTTTAACCCAGCAAAAGTTAACCGATTTGACCAAAAGGTTGAAGTGATCAGAGTCAATCAAATATATATATATATATATATATATATATATATATATTTATTTGTAGGTATAAAGATATATTTTTTTTAATAATAAAAATATATTTATAATATAATTTGGACTGATTTATAAAATACAGACCAGTTATACATATAAACTTTTTTGGTATATAAGTTGTCTCAATCTTAACAAAAACAATCATCAATTTCGATGGCGTGTAAACACGCGCTTCTCTATCTCTTGAATAACGCAAAAACTATTATGACAAACGCTTCTTCTCCCTCAAGTAAAATTGCAACGCTCAAAATTTAAACAAAGATCAAAATCTCTCAAAAATTCTCGCGAAAATGTCAAGGAAGTTTTAAAGTTGTATTCGAAATCTTTAGCGACAAAGAGAGAAAGAAAACATGAAAAATTATTGAAGGTAATGTTCACTAATCTTGCATTTTTCTCACTTTCTCTCTCTCATTCTGATTGCAAAACCCTACATACTCACAAGTCTCTTTATTTAGTACAATCATATCGTGTTCTTGCCTTTCAATGATTACTGTTTTGATTATACGCTTAATTTCGATGTAAAATTGTTAGGTCGGCGTAACTGTTATGTTAGATCAGCGTAAAAATGTTACATAGTTTTTGTCGTATAGTTTAACCAATATCTGTATGTGTTTGAAGCATTTGAATTTATTTTTGTGCATGTTTAAGTGTTTGCATATTTCGAACTACGTTGGTCTCAGAACTTGTTGAAAATTATTTTGGTGTATTTTGTTGCTGTTTCGGTGTATTTGAAAGTTTTTTTGTTGTATTTCGTGTGAATTAAGGTTTACTATATCTGTTGTCCGTTTTATGCTGTAACTAGAGAAAAAAATATTGTTATTTTGTTTCTAATGTTATTTTTGTATATATTTGAGTGATTAGCAATGGTTTTTGTCCATTTTATGCACTGTTTCATTGAATTGCATGTTATCTTGAACTCATATTGTATGATGTAATTCTGGTGTATTTGAAATTTTTTTTGGTGTATTTCGTGTGAATTGAGGTGCACCTGCAGCTCTTGTCACCTATTAACTATTTTTTTATTCCTTACAAAAGAAATGGAAAAAATGAAGCACTAAAATATAATGTAAGCATATATATGTTTGAACAACTCGATTTTTTTAATAAATGTAGTTTATTTACATGATTCTGATTTATTTACAGAAAAATCATGATTTGAGATGCTCGACCAGATTAATTCACAAAACCTTCCAGAACATGAGCGATGAGAAGAAAGCCATTGTTCGAGAACTGGAATTTGGTGGTTTAATGCATATCCTTACGATGAATGTTCAACACAAGCTTTTGAAAGAGTTAGCATATTCTTTTGATCTGTCTCGTAACAAAGTAGACACGCAGTATATTGTGAAAATATAATCAACATCACCCTAGAAAATATAACATCTGCACTAGGCTTGACTGTATCAGGTAAAAAACAATTTTGTAATAAATTGTGAAAATCAACTTTCGGTGTATTTTCAACTTATTTCTATGTTTCTAAGATATTTTTTGCTGCTTTTGCAAGTCCACTCTATCTAGAAAAAATTAACTTTCAAGGAAGTTTTTAGAAGCTTCCAAGGCAAGACTTTGTCCCAATTATCAATACCTATGATGGAGATGAGTGTTGATGGGAAGGAAATCGGCTAAGATTTAAGAGGTTATTCATCCTCTACATTCAGATGTCCTTCTTGTTGCCGACAACGGTAAACAAAGTTTCTCTAGTTCACTTGCCGCCGATTATTGACTTGGGTGCAATACTTGAATATAATTGGGGTGGTCATGTGCTGAACTTCCTCATAAAGGGCATCAGACAGCACATAGTCAAAAAGAAATATGTTGTTAATGGCTGCCTGTTTGCTCTAATGATTGTATATTTTCACGAATCAACATATAAAAATAAATTGGCAGATGCAATTTTTGGACCACCATGGGTCCAACATTGGACCAGGAAACTACTTGTTAAAAGAATACAAGCTGAGATCAAGCAAGATATGGTAACTGAAGAGAATTCCTTCTTCAATTTCAGTGTATTTCTTATAGATATATTGTGTAAATACACGTTTTTTCTATTTTAGAAAATTGTGAAAAGAGTACATGTCAAAAAACAACTAAAACAGAGACAAAAGGTAGAAAAGAAGAAAAAGAAGAGTATGATTGTTGCTGAATCTGAGTATGATTTTGAAAATGACTTGGAGGATGCACAAAAAACAAGAAAACAACCTAGAAGAGCAGCAAAGAAAAAGTAGTCTTTTTAGTGTATTTTTTACCATTTTATTTTGTATTTTTGCTTGATGATTGACTCATTTTCCAGGATGGAGTCCGAGAAAAAAAAGCACATTTACGAGGATTCATCTTCCGAAAAAGAAAGTGAATCTAATAATGTGTAAGATTCAGAAATTGTGTCTTGGTTTTTCGTCAAAATTTTATTTATTAACAGAATTTTTTTAATGTATTGTCAGAGCGAAGAAAGTGAGAAAATAAGAAAACAAAGATTGAAGAAAAAATTCACAAGTCTGCAAAAAAGTAAGTATTAGTTTCACCAATTTTATTATGTTTATTTGCCTGATAATTTTTTGCTTTTCCAGGATGCAATCCAAAAAAAGAAAACAGCTTATTGAGAATTCATCTTAGGAAAAAGAAACTGAATCTTCCAAAAAAGAAACTAAATCTGAGAATGAGTAAGATTCCAAAATTTTTATTGTATTGTGGTGCACGAAATTGTGATCAATACTTTTCACAACTCAAATAATCCCCGGTAATGAATCCAAAAACTTGGTGTTCAATACCATGGCATAAACACAACTTCGCACAACTAACCAGCAAGTGCACTGGGTCGTCCAAGTAATAAACCTTACGCGAGTAAGGGTCGATCCCACGGAGATTGTTGGTATGAAGCAAGCTATGGTCACCTTGTAGATCTCAGTCAGGCAGACTCAAATGGGTATAGTGATAAACGAATAAAGCATAAAGATAAAGATAGGGATACTTATGTATATCATTGGTGAGAACTTCAGATAAGCGTATGAAGACGCCTTCCCTTCCGTCTCTCTGCTTTCCTACTGTCTTCATCCAATCCTTCTTACTCCTTTCCATGGCAAGCTCATGTAGGGTTTCACCGTTGTCAGTGGCTACCTCCCATCCTCTCAGTGAAAACGTTGCCTATGCTCTGTCACAGCATGGATAATCATCTGTCGGTTCTCGGTCAGGCCGGAATAGAATCCATTGATTCTTTTGCGTCTGTCACTAACGCCCCGCCTGCTAGGAGTTTGAAGCACGTCACAGTCATTCAATCATTAAATCCTACTCAGAATACCACAGACAAGGTTAGACCTTCCGGATTCTCTTGAATGCCGCCATCAGTTCTCGCCTATACCACGAAGACTCTGATCTCACGGAATGGCTGGCTCGTTTGTCAGGCGAGCACTCGGTTGTCAGGCGATCAACCATGCATCGTGTATCAGGAATCCAAGAGATATTCACTAAGCCTCATATGCTTGTAGAACAAGAGTGGTTGTCAGTCACTTTGTTCATAAGTGAGAATGATGATGAGTGTCACGGATCATCACATTCATCAAGTTGAAGAACAGGTGATATCTTGGAACAAGAACAAGCGGAATTGAATAGAAGAACAATAGTAATTGCATTAATACTCGAGGTACAGCAGAGCTCCACACCTTAATCTATGGTGTGTAGAAACTCCACCGTTGAAAATACATAAGAACAAGGTCTAGGCATGGCCGTGAGGCCAGCCTCCCAGTGATCAAAAGATTCAAAGATCTCCAGATGTCTAATACAATAGTAAAAGGACCTACTTATAGAAAACTAGTAGCCTAAGGTGTACAAAGATGAGTAAATGACATAAAAATCCACTTCCGGGCCCACTTGGTGTGTGCTTGGGCTGAGCAATGAAGCATTTTCGTGTAGAGACTCTCCTTGGAGTTAAACGCCAGCTTTTATGCCAGTTTGGGCGTTTAACTCCCATTTAGGTGCCAGTTCCGGCGTTTAACGCTGGAATTCCTGAGGGTGACTTTGAACGCCGGTTTGGGCCATCAAATCTTGGGCAAAGTATGGACTATCATATATTGCTGGAAAGCCCAGGATGTCTACTTTCCAACGCCGTTGAGAGCGCGCCAATTGGGCTTCTGTAGCTCCAGAAAATCCACTTCGAGTGCAGGGAGGTCAGAATCCAACAGCATCTGCAGTCCTTTTGAGTCTCTGGATCAGATTTTTGCTCAGATCCCTCAATTTCAGCCAGAAAATCCCTGAAATCACAGAAAAACACACAAACTCATAGTAAAGTCCAGAAAAGTGAATTTTAACTAAAAACTAATAAAAATATACTAAAAACTAACTAAAAGATACCAAAAACATACTAAAAACAATGCCAAAAAGCGTACAAATTATCCGCTCATCATATTGCTATCTTTATTTTTTTATCAATATTTTTTTTATTACCAGAATTTTTCGCATGTATTGTCAGAAGTGAAGAAAGCGAGGAAATAAGAGAAAGAAAATTGAAGAAAAAAATAAAAATCCTACAAAAAAGTAGGTGTTCCTTTATTTATTGAATTTTATTGTATTCATTTGCCTGAGGATTGTTTGCTTTTCCAGAACTGAATCCAGAAAAAAGAAATAGGTGGTTGAGGGCTCATCCTTCCACAAAGAAACTGATTCTGATAATGAGTATGATTGAGAACCTATCATTCTAATGCTATGCTTGTCAATTTTCGGTGTATTTTGGCAATTTTATTGTATATTTTGTTGCCTGATGATTGCTTGCTTTTCCAGAACTAAATCTAGAAAAAGGAAACAGGTCGTTGAAGACTCATCCTCCCACAAAGAAATTGATTCTAATCATGAGTACGATTGGAAACCCATTATTGTAATGCTATGCTTGTCAATTTTCGGTATATTTAGGAAATTCTACTGTGTTTTTGTTGCCTGATGATTGTTTGCTTTTCCAGGATGCAAGAAAAATTCACTAATCTTCCAAAAACTGGGTTCACTCCACCGAAACTCACTATGATCCTTCAGACACGTAAGATTTAATATGTAAAATCCTTTCTTTGCTAAAATTTTCTAAAATTTGATGTAATTAATTACTCTAGTTTTACTGAATAATGTTTATTTTGTCTATAGAATACCATCTGCAAATTTGGCAAGTGAACATGATGTTGTGTTCCAAACATAGACAAGCCTTCAGAGCAGTGTAAATCAACTGAGTAATAACATGTATTCTCTGTTTCTCTTATCATTTGTTTAATTCTTCTGCTACCATATTCTATTTTTGATTTCATATATATATTTTTTAGAAAAAAGCCTTTTAAGATTTTACTCAAGAAAAAAAATGGCAAAAAAGAAAAAAGAAAAATCTGCAACTATGTAAGTTCTCATAAAACAGAAGTTGTGTTTATATCGAATCTTTTTGAGGTGTATTGGTTTCAGTGTATTCATGTTGAAGGAACAAGATGAATCATTAAATGAAGCAGCACCTGTTCTAGAAGCAACAATAGCTAGTGATTCTCAAGAAAAAATGATTGTTCTTTAGAAAGAGACTCATTCTGAATCATAACCACTCGACATATGAGTTTTCCAACTTACTTTCAATCTTCTATGCTTTGAGTTTAATCGTTTCCACCTGAATGTTTACTCAATATTAACTTTTTATTTTTATCTTCATTAGATTTCTACTTCAAATATGTGCACATCCATCAGAAACAACAGCCTCAAGCCCCATCAACCAACTGTTGTAAAGTCTCCCAGCGAGGAATATACAGAAGAAACTATTAATGCATAAGGAATAATAAGTTACATGTCTTTTTAAATAGTAGTGTATTTGGTTCTTATTTCGGTGAATTTCGTGTGAATTGAGGTGCAATTGCTTTTTTTTTTAATTTAATTCTTTTTCTATAATCTTTCAGTACTCCACAACCCCATGACCCTGCTAAAAACACACCAACAGAGCCAGTAGCTCCTTATGTAAGTTCTATACAATATAATTCTCTTTCAATATTTTCTGTCTATTCTTATACTATTTTATATGTCACTAGATAGTCAACCACCATCTCAAGCCAATGCTGGATTAATGATGGTTACCAAGGCAACATCATTTCTAAAGCATGACATTCCTGCATCATCATCCAGCCTTAGCTTTTCTGAATTGAGTTAGGAAGATACACTTACTCAGGAGGGTCAACCAGTAGTTGAAAAGGAAAAATCTCCAGAGAGCCCAATATCCGTTGAAGAATTAGAAGAGTTAGTGGAGTAGTTTGTAAATACTGGGGTTGCAGCGACGTTAAATTTTGCTGAGAATAAAAGTTTCCCATGCCAAAAGGTACAACTTACCATGAGCTTTGTTGACAAGTTCAAAACTCCTGTAAGGCGGAGCGAAATAACCACAACTTTAAGGAAAAATACTTTCTTTGGGCCACAACTGTCAAGACCTATGATGATACAAGCAGTAATGAGCGGGACACAATATTCATCCTGAACCATGAATATCTGCTGGAAATAACAAGATGGCACATTGCATATTTAAAAACCAATACATATGTCGAAAATATGGTAATCTTAGAATAATATTAATGATTTTCTTATGAGTTATTGTGTCATATATGTAATAACTTTAGGTTTTTTGTTTTCCTAGGTTGTCTCTACAATGTGTCTTCTTCTGAACAAAAAAATGAAAGATTTGAAGAATAAATATACTGTCTCACTCCCTGATGTTGTGGTAAGGTATAGTAAATTCAAATTTCGGTGTATTTTTAAAATGTATTGTTTGTTATAACTGTTTCTTTCGGTGTTATACAAATTCTGCATAATTTGGTTTTGAGAAATCATCAAGGAAAGTTCAAACAACCAAGAACTAACAAGCCCTTCGATATTCAAGACTATAAGGACTTCATCCCATATTTAGACAAGAAAAAGTTGGCATCCCATATATTTGTAAGTTTTCGTTTATAAAGCTTCTTAAACAATTCTTTCATTAGGTGCCAATTAAACCAAAAAGTTGTTCTCTCTGGCCAAACTTAAGATATTTGTCCCAGTTTGCTACGCGAAACATTGGTGGATATAGATAGCGGATGTTAAAAAGAAGAAATTCATGTCCTTGACCGATTTCACAAAAAATCTCCTTCGAAAGAAAGAACAACACTTAATAAATTTATTGTAAGTTGCTTCTGTTTTCTCTATAAATTCCTTGGTTTCTATCTATTGTAAGCAATATAAAATTTTGGTGTAGTTCTATTTGAAATAAGATGGACTATTGGTTCATTTTGGTGTAATTTGGTATTAAATATAGTCTTTCTTATATTTTGCTTTTTTGGATTTTAGGGCAAAATGATTTCAAGAATGAGGAAATTTGTCGGAGGACAACCTCTAACAGACAAGGATGATGAAATTGAAGCACCATATGTTAACATCGCTGGGCAACATACCCAGTATAAATCTTTCTAGCTGAGAAATTGTGTTTTTTCTTTTAATGTTCTAATTTATTTTGCTAATATAATTTTGTTTTTGGCTTTAATTGTGCCATTTATGTGATGAAATGGCTCGAGATAATTGAACAAAAAAAATCAAAAAGGGCAAATATGAATTAGAGAATTGGATACAGGTAACTATCTTTAAAAATAGATAACTCTATATTACTAAATTAATGGAGTTTAATAAAAGAAAATTTTTTTAAACTATAGGAAGAAGTGGATCATTTTGGAATTGAATATGCTTTACTGATTCTATTTGATGAAATCAATCGACTCAGAGATAAAGCCATTCAAGAATGTGAAGCCATCAGATTGTCCAAGCCATCTGTGGCCTTATTGAGGACTTATTGTGAATTGCGTTCAGAAGATATCGGTAGTGAATAGTTTGAATGTTGTAGACAGTTAAAAATTGTGTACTAAATTTTCTATTTAAGCACATATTTTCTATCTTTATGAATATTTAATCCAAGCTTTTTATAAGTATTCTTTGCAAAAATAAACTTCTATGAAGATGTCTGTGTTGTATTAAAATGCTGTTAATCTGAATGAATCCAGGTTAAAAAAAATCCAGAAAAATAAGATTAAATTGAGTAATACACCAAATTCCTTTAAGAATACACCAAAAACTATTCGAAATACATCGAAAAATGTGCATACATATTTTTCTGTAAATTATAACTAGAAGATATGAGAATTCTGTAATTTGAATTGTTACTCTCCTTAAATATTGAATTGTCTATGTATTGTATATTTAAAACAAACAAATTCCTTCAGATAGTTGAAGACACTAATTTTCAAACAAACAACAATATGTCAAAATGGAACAAAATAAGAAAATATAAAAAAGAAGAGCATGCATAATACATAGAAATTATTTTGCAATACACCGAAATAGTGTCACACTACACCGAAAAAACTATCTTATGCTACTAAATCTCTGAACTGATAATTCATAACATGTCCATGATATTGGCTGGAATTTGACTGCGCCAGTGAACCACCATAAAAAAGGTTTAACTGCAAAAAATAAATCATATATTAGCAAAACTATTAACAAACAAAAATAAACTCAATTCCACCTGTTTAAAGAACATCACTTTTACCTCACTTAGACCTTTCGTTTTCTTTTTCTTTGAAGCATTTGCAATCTGTTTTTCGGTCTTTGATCCCAGTCTATTTTTGAGACATCCTCTTGTTCTCACGCGTGGAGGCTTTGAAGCTCGTTAATATCTTCCAAAGAAGCATATTCGTGAGATAACGAACATTTTTCTTTGCTTTTGGCTTTGTATTCTTGCATCTCAACCATAACATTATCGTAAGTACAGTGCAGAATTGCAGTCAACTCCTCACATTCTGATGCAAATTCATATATATTTTGTGACCGAAACACCAAATTGTCAAATCTCTTGCTTATTGGCTCCAACAGAGGCTCGTCGTGGCCGCTCTTGATATGTGTTTGCCTCCTCTTTGCATTCTTGCTCCATCGTTCTAATATATATATATCTTGGTGACACTTTATTCACTCGCTCAAAGCTTAGGGCGCTCAGAGAATGACAACAAAATATCCCTCTTGACTCGAATAATAAGCACTGACATTTAACTTCAGCTGATATCCTATCGTATGTAACCGCAAACTTGTTAAATATTGAGTTAGAAACCTGTTCTACAACTTCATATACTATATAGCCTAGAGCAGAGTACGTTGATATTGTGATGCAATGCACCTTTCCTCTGAATTGTGTTTGGACTTTCTTGAACTTCTCGTGAGTATACACATATTGAAATTGAGCTTCTATTGAGGATTTTGTTGCACACGGTATGACGGTATAAAAATCTGGAGCATCCAATTCTCTTTCTCTCTGCTTTCTACTTCCTAGGCAATTATCGTGCTGTTTGACGAATTGAATAAGTAAGTTGTTGCGCGTAATAAACTTGTTTAAAAAAGCATGCATACTCTTACTCCTTTGCGTGCTTCTCATCCTAGTCTAGAAGTAGTGATCGAGATAAACTGGAACCTATAAATGACGATCTTCGAAAAGCTCTGAATAAACACCTAATCAGAACTAAAATACACCAAAAAACATACAATTTGACACCTCTACAACACAAGAAAAATACATACTATAATTAACAGCATCAGTTAATCCTGAAAAAAATATTACCTGAAAGCCATTTGTTGTCCCCAAGACCATACTTCATCAGAAAATCATTCCAATTCCTATCAAATGATTCTTTTGTAAGAGAGTTCTGAACAACATGACTCATCTCGTGTTTAATTTTTTCATGTCATTTGTAGCTATTTAATTTACTTAGGATCTTCTTCATGATATGACAAATACACCACCATTGAATTGTTGTGGGGATACAAGCCTCAACATCCCTTTGGATCGATGCACATTGATCGGTAAGAATGCCTTTCGGAATATTTCCTACCGTGCAATGAAATTAACATTCAAATAACCATTTGAATGATTGAGTATCCTCATTTTTCATCAAAGCACATCAGTAGTGTTGTCTGACCATGGTGATTTATGCCAACAAAAGAACCAAAAACCAAATTATACTTGAATACAACGACACATGAACAAAATCATTAATACACCAAAATAATATCTCTATACATCAAAAATGGTACCAAATACACATAAACTAGAACAACATATTACTTGTTTATATTGTAAGTGATATCGAATGAAATAACATCTCCAAAATACTCAGAGATAGCCATGCTTCTAGTGTTGGCCCAAAAAGCAATCTTAATCAATTGATCAACCTCAAATTCAAGCTCGAAAAAAAATTTTGATTCTTCTCTTTCATTCTTAATAAGTATTTCCCAAATTCTTTTGCATCCTCTAGTTCCGAAATATTTTGTACTTCTCTCGTGATGTAATTTCTCACATCTTTTTCAATAAAACTTAATTCACGATGACTCCGTTGCTGCGACAAATGATTGGTATATTTTGCTTAGTCTAATTCCAACATCCTCGTTATTCTCTATTGTACGTTGTACGGACATGCTTAATTTCCTGTGTTGTTTAAGATCTCTGCTTGATTTAGACAACAGTGGTGTGAATGATGAAATATAACCTTCGAAATTATCCAAACACTAACGTCCTTCAATATGTTTTTATAAATTCTTGCAGGACAATTTAATCCAACTGAGGGATTTATCTTCTTAGTTGGAGATATGTTCGATTTTCATTTTCTCTCTCTGCTACATATAATCAATTGGTTCTTAATTTCATTTCTCTTCTTATTTGTGCTCCGAATTCTTATAGAAAAACCTACAATTTTCGAATAATCTTTGTAGAATTTTGCAGCATCTTCAAGCGTGTTAAAAGTCATCTCAACTTTTGGAACAAGCTGCTCATCAACGTCGCACAGAAACTGCAAAATACATCGAAAATAGTCCACAATACACCATATTAAAAGCTAGCATCATTGAAGTTCATAATAAAAAATAATAAAATTAGATTCAGAGCTCATCATCAAATAGAAACTAAATGATTCAACTACAGAGTCATAAACTACTAACAGACTACATTATCTAGATTCAAATCACACTTCACTAGTTGATTTGATTCAAAACAATAATACAATTCACCCTTGTTCAATTAGACCATCTCCAGTAGGAAACTCATCCCAGTCCCTATTTATGGCCCACCTGTCATAAAGAGTAACTCCACATCAGCTTTTGCGTCATAAACAGTAAATAGGAACTCAAAGCATCTCTCTCTTCTCCATTAGAAGGAACTAACTTTAGTCCCTATTGTAGTCCCACTTAATTAATTAATTTTAATTAAAATTAATATAATCATTATTTTTTTATAATAATATTATTTAAATTTATGATTTAAAATAATTCAATATTATAAAATATTAAAATAGATAACTTAAATTTGATTAGTATTTTAAATTTTACAAATAAAAATAAATAATTCAACCAAAAATTATTTTATAATATATAAAAATTAAATTTATTTTTTATGTAAATAAATTTACTTAATTATGATTCAATATAACAATATAAATAATATTTGATATTGAGTTAATATAATTATTTATATTAATTATGATTTAATATAATTAATTATTAAATAATTAATATAAATAATTAATTAAATATATATATATATATATATCTAATATGTTTTTAATTTTTTTAATTGAAATACCACATGGCATGATTTTATTGGTTGCTACAAGTCCCTCTTTAGAGGGACTCTCAACCTTGGTCCCCGTGAAAAGCCTCCCTTTTCTCTTTGCTCCAACGCCAATTGGGTGCCTGTATGTCAGAAAGGGGACTCTATTTTCCAGTATTGGAGTTGCTCTTAAAAGTCTGAACCTATAATACACCAAAAAGAGTTCTGATATACACCGAAACGAGAAATGAAACATATTCATCAAAATTTTTATATTATATTCAATTCAAACCATCAATGATGAACAATAATTTTCACAAACAAAATATTATTCACCTACAGAATCATCAACAACTAGAATCGAATCACACCTTAGTCACTTCATTAGATTCAAAACAATAATCCACTTCGCTTTGGTTCAATTGACAATCTAAACTTGAATCATTCACTATCTTCAACAAAGATAATAGTTCAAAACTGATTTCAGAACTTGATTTCAAAAATGTACAGAACAAAAAAAATCACGAAAACTAAAGAAAGAGAACATAGAGAACGAAAGAAGAAAAACATAGAGATAGAAGAGAACGTAGATAAAAAACGCTAATAAAATTTGAAAAGAAAACGTAACCCTTTTAAAAAAGGCAATTATATATTCGCGCGTTGATTGAAAAATTGATTAAATAGTGGCACGTAAGGTGAATTAGGTTAAAGAGATTTGTATGAACTTGTGTCAAAAAATAATTTGTATATAAAAAATATTTCTATAAAATAAAAATCAATATATTTTATTATTATTTAGATTGATTTTAATGGTTTATATTTATAACCATTCAAATTTTCAATTTTAAATTAATAACTTTTTCTATACTACTATCAACTAGTTTTTGCACCACTTTTTCTTTCTTAAATATGTTAGAGCTCTCTGTTAAATGTATTAGAAGTAACTAATCTATTTATTTATTATTTCAACTAATTTAATTATTTTAATTATTATTTTTTATTTTTATTTGTTGTATTACATTGAATTATTATTAATAACGAGACAAAACGACTAAAAAAACTACACGATAAATCATAAATTATTCTAAAGTGAATAACATAAGTTTCATAAGCAAAAATATTAAGAAAGCTTTATTAAATAAAGATTAAAACTATGGCAACTAAAAGATAAAGAATATTATTACAATAATATAAATATTTTTTTTTCCATATTAAATGCTCAAATAGTTATCGTAAAAAATTAATTTAATTGACTAATAGTACAATTTAATATTAACAATGAAACATCTTATAAAAATATATAATACTAACTGCAAACTAAAATTAAAATTTTAAAATAAATATTGTCTCTTTTATTTTGATAACTTAATGTTTTTTTTTATAAATTCATATAAATATACAATGAAAAAAATTATATGTAAAATAATATTATTAAAAATAAAAATAGTATTATTATTTTCTATAAATATATTATATTTTCACATTATTAGCCTACTAAAATGATATTTTAAAAGAAAAATGTACACCAATCACCAAATTAAGTTCAAAGAATATATTTTTTCCCAAAGAAAGAGAAGGGTTGAACAAAGTTGACAAAAAGGAAAAAAAAAACTAAATTCAAAGAAAATATATATTTTCCCCCCAAAGAATTGAAACAAAATTGAACAGCCTTCTTTGCTAAGTTTGTTATTTCGTTCGTAACCAAAAAAAATATATATATAAAAAAATAAAATAAAATAAAATAAAATTAAATCAAACTTGATTGAAAACTTCAGGTCCGCAAAGACCTCACATAAGGTCTCCTCTTGTTCTTCTGACACTCACACTCACTCTCACTCTCACTGTAGCGCGTTTGGACCATCAATCTTCCTCGATTTTCCGCCATTTACATTTCAGCGATCCCTGGTGATTCCCTCTTACCTTGGAAACGATGTCGCTTTGCTGTTAGTTGGTGTTTCTTTTGAATGCTCATTTTCTTTTTCGTAGAAGCATTTCATTTTCACTTTCAGTTTCTGGTTTTTTGGATTCTTTTCTATTTCTTGTGTCTGTGTGTTTGTGGGTTTTTTTTTTCGGTTTCAGTTTCTCATAACCATATATTGAGTTATTTATAGCTTTGTGAAATTGAGGGTTTCAAGTTCCATGTGATCATAGCCGGTGTTTTTTTGTTAAAGAATTTTATTTCTTTCCCCCTACTTCTTTTGGTTTCCATTTGGTGTTCTTATTGACGAATGATTTTCATGGCCGCCTCGAAAGCTCTTATTGACCAAAAGAAAGAAAACGAAACTTCCTTGATGAATATTATCAAACCCTTGTTCTAGAATCTAGTTGCTTTCATTTTAAGTTCATGCATTTATTTGTTAACTCAAACAATAAAAGTGTTATCTGAATGTATTTGTGGATGCTGTCCGGTGCCTTATATGACAGAAGAATGAAATTAATTGTTACTTTCATTGTCTTTAATTTCCAATAGCATATGATTACGAATTGTCACATCATGGCAATTGGCATTTGGCAAGCTTCATGTGTTTTGTATCTGGTTTTGTATTAAAATAGCCTTACCCTTACACTGTGTCTTCTGTAAACTATCTTCTAATAATTGTGCATCTCTTTATTATGTGAAAGACCTGAGTTCATAATGGTGTGTTGTTATGCATTTTGTTGGGGGAGTGCGATGTTCAAGTAAATGAATGCTATTGCAGTTTTTAGACTTTTGAGATATACTTGTGTTTGTCATGTAGGTTAATATTTCAATTTCTTCAAATATCTGGGCGGTCTTCCCTTTTCTGTTCTGGATGATGAATACTGAACTGTGTCGACTGATATTTTTGCTGATTCTTTTTGAACTTTGCTAAATCTATGTATAATGTAATCATGCTTGACTGAGTTTTTTTAATCATACACACAGAGCACATAAAATGAGTTCAAGAGGAGGCGGAGGAAGACCTTCTACTACAGTTAACAATGATGATACGCTGTCCAAAGGGAAAAATGTATCCGAATATGATCAAACGTTTGACCAGTTGGCTCAAGGTGTTGCTGACACTACCCTGGATGCAGGAGAAGATGATGGTGGGTGGGAGACATTTACAAGGAAACCCAAGGGCAAAGGTGGAAACAATGCTACAAAACAATGGAATTCTCCATCCCATAATTCTAATCCCAGAGCACGGGGAAACAGAGACATGGCTCAAAAGCAAGGCAATAAAAATTACGGAACTGGACGAGCTTCTGGAAATCCCTGGCAGCAAACTCAAAATGCTAACTATAGGAGACCAGCCGGAAGAGGAAACGGAAGTTTCCAATCAGCTAGCTATGGATATGAAAGCAACTATGTGGTTCCAAATCCTTTAATTCGGCCTCCATTGCAGCAGGGTTGGAATTGGCAATCTAGAGCTGGTGCTGTGCAGTCCCATGTAGATGAAATACCACCACCAGAGGACCCTGAGAAGAATGATGATGTTGAGGATGACGATGAGGGGGAGGAGTCTGATGTTATGGAAGATACTGATGATGATCTAATGAGTGATGATTATGATTCAGATACCAGTCAAAAGAGCCATGAGACACGTAAGAAGTGTAGATGGTTCACGAAGTTCTTTGATATTTTGGATGGCCTGACTGTTGAGCAGATTAATGATCCAGAGAGGCAGTGGCACTGCCCAGCTTGTCAAAATGGTCCTGGTGCCATTGATTGGTATAGAGGGCTGCAGCCTCTAATGACACATGCCAAAACAAAAGGGTCTAAAAGGATGAAGATGCACCGAGAGTTTGCTTTACTTTTGGATGAGGAGTTGCGTAGAAGGGGTACTACGGTAGTTCCGGCCGGGGAAGCTTTTGGTAAATGGAAAGGTTTAGTTGATATGGAGAAAGATCATGAAATAATTTGGCCTCCAATGGTTATCATACAGAATACAAAGCTTGAACAGGATGAAAATGAGAAGGTACGTGCATACCTTTTACTTGTGTCAACTGTTGAATAATTATTACTTGTAATAATCATAAGTAGTACTCTAAAAGTGTAATATAGAAAACCATTCGAAAATTCCCTAAGCATTTGCCAGTTTGAATTAACTCAAGGTTTTTGTTCTTTGTATTTAGTGGATAGGTATGGGAAACCAAGAGCTTCTTGATTATTTTAGTACATATGCAGCTGTGAAAGCGCGACACTCCTATGGTCCACAAGGTCATCGTGGGATGAGTGTTTTGATATTTGAAGCCTCAGCTAGTGGTTATCTAGAGGCAGAGCGTCTGCACAAGCATTTTAAAGATGAAGGAACTGATAGGGATGCATGGTTTCATCGTCGTATTTTATATCTACCTGGTGGGAATCGTCAGCTCTATGGATATTTAGCTACTAAGGAAGACCTGGACGTTTTTAACAGGCATTCCCAAGGTTCCATTTCCCCTTTTGGATCTTTTTTCTTCTACATACTCGCATTCTGCAGTTTGTTAGATGTCTATGAATTGGAGGTTATGGAAGTCAATTTTATGCTGACTCTTTATATGTTTTGTCATTCCATATGAATTTTATAGGTAAATCTAGGCTCAAATATGACTTGAGATCATACCAGGAGATGGTTGTAAACCAAATCAAGCAAATGAGTGAGGACAACCAGCAACTTAACTACTTTAAGAACCGGGCTGAGAAAGAGAAAAAGCATAAAAAAGCTCTGGAAGAATCTTTTGGTATAGTGAGTGAGAAGCTGCGAAGGACAATGGAGGAAAATCGCATTGTGAGGCTCAGAACAAAAAAGCAACATGAAGAAAACAAGGAAGAGGTAATACAAACATCACACATACAGACCTTATGGCTTTTGTGTTTAAACTGTTCCTTGAGGCATATTTGCTTTACTTGTGTTATATGTTTAGCATATGATTGTTTCTTGAGGGTTCAAATATAATTGTGCAATGAACTGTTCTATTGAGAAGTTTCATATGTAATTACTACTTTGTAGTTCATTACAAGAGTGCATGACATGTTTCTCTCACTCCCAAAAAAAGGAAAAGAAAAGAATAGAGATTGTTATGGATTTTTGTACTTGGTTGGTTTCATGCTTAATTTCTTTTTCTTCTGGCGAGGCGTGTTCTGTAATTTTCTCTAGGTCAAAGTGTATTTTTTTCATGTTATGTTTTTTGACTATCGTATCCTGTGTCCCAACTGGAAGATGTATATGCAAGAAAATTTTTTCAAGGATCAGCTCAAGTCAATTCATGAGACGAGGAATGCAAGGGAAGAAGATTTTGAGAGGATGCAGCAGGAAGAACGTCAGAAGGTGATGCAGTCAAGTACTGCTCCTTTAAATGCAGAGGATCGAAGACTCAAGTAAGCAGAGTGTTTTGTTTTCCATTTACATCTGATGTATAGCTATTATGTGTTAAAGTAAATTTTTATGAAGTTAGTATCCTCTAAGATTATTCAAATTGGAAGGTTGAAGGGGATAGATTTGAAAGAAAACCTAACTTCACATGACACTGGAAAAATGAATGTTTTGAGGAGTGAAGGGTTTATGTGATACACTAAAGAATGTGGTCTAATTAATTTGTTAGTGCCGTTTATATTTTCCAATGGCTTGTGGTGAATTTCTATTTTTCTATGGATATAGGGCCGATGAATATCTGAAATTTGTTGAGGTCCAAGACAAAGAAATGGAGAACTTTGTCGCTGAAAAGGAGAAGTTGTTGTATGCTCATGAAGAAAGCATTGCTGCAATGAAGCGCAGGCATTGGGAGGAAGAGGTGCAGATGGAGAAGAACTTCGATGAACAACTTGCAAAACTCATGGAAAAGTATTCGCCGTCTCATTCGGAGACCAAAGCCAGTGGTACCTGATGATTCGGAATGCATAGACTCATACAGCGAGATAACCACAACCAAAAATAGATAAAGATAAAATCACAATTTATAGAATGATTGTTCAATGTTGGGAACTCAGATTTTGGTGCTCTAGATATTTGACTATTTGAGAATCTGAAGATTTAGTACTTTATTTTGGTTTTATTTAGCTGTTGTTTGAAATGTCAATCTTGAAATTATCTTGCTTGCATGCGGTACTAATAACAATATTTTTTAACTTGGTTGATCTTCAAATTTGCATATTGAGAAGCCTAATTTCCTATGGTTGCTCTGTTGCGTTTACCAAATGTGAGTTATGAAACATTGATTGGATGTCAGTTTCTTAATAAATGCATAATCAAGATTACGCTAAAAATGTATTGGTTCTTTAATTTGTTGATCCAATGTACATAGAGTACTGTAAATAATGCTTCTTTGTGGGGTGGAACAATCCCCAGCCACAATATCTTATGTTTCCATCAATACTAAAATTCACCCTTAGAAAATATTACTTTGAATTTGGTTCAATAATTGTTGATAATACGAGAATGTGATCCTTTGTATACCAATTGAAGTTATGATTTGTCCAATAGAAAATATAGGTAGCTAAAACAATAGTGCCATTTGAGTCGCATTAATTGGGTAGCAAGAATGCTCTTTGATCCACATCTTCTGAGGGATCAAAACACATACTAGTCTCTGTTTCTGCATGCTTATCCGTCCTTGACAACTTCCAATTCCACAGCATGCTCTACCAGTCACAACAAAACCTGTAATGAAAAAAATACATCATCATGCCATGATTGATAATGGAAAAGAACGTTGATTCTCTAAGACTAAATGATACCATACATGATATTTCCTCATTTTTGCCTCTCTAATTATGATATTCTTTTATTTGTATTTTGTAAAGATATACACTAACCTCCTTTGAAGTTTAAGCTTTAAGGCATTTTGTGTTATTAGATTTTATAAAATGTGAGAATCACTTTTCTTATAAGCATGACACTAACCTCCCCTAGCCACACGTGCAATATCATTTTACTCCAAGAGAACTCAATATAGTTTACACTAATAATAAATAATAATGTCACTTTTTTATGCAATTTGTCCAAATTACTCTCCATTTTCATTATTTTATGTTTTCGGTAATGAGAAAAGCTCATAGAAATTGAGGACAATTTAGGAATAATAATAAAGGAGTGGCATTATTAATTAAGGGGGAGCAAAATACACTCCCTAGATTAATAACCATATAATTAAGGACATTTCTTACCATAAGCAATTGGGTTTTGTATAATCTGCATGAGAGCTGCATAAGTGTTGCCATAAACAAAAATTGATGAACCACTGTATTGTGTGTTCAGTTCATCAACCAAGGATCTCAATCTAGAATAGTAGCAACTTCCATGTGTTAAGATTAAACAATAAATGTAGAACAGGTTATAGACACTGTTTTATAGTTTCTGTTATATATCCTAGCATCTCTTTTAATTACTCTGTTAGTTATGCATCTTCTTGAAAAAAAACAACAACGTTCGATTGGGTCTTTTCTAATCGTTTTGTATTGCTGTACGAGTATATCAGCACATGTTTTTGGGTCGTAGAGGAAGCTCGATGATTATAGTCCTGACAATAGATAGTTGTTTATGTAGTCATTGCTTCCATGATTCACTATTGCCAATGACTTCGCCAAATACTGACTCAAATTCATGTCGTCCATTGTTGTCTTCAGCTGGTTGAAGGTAATGCCTGCTCCCTGTGTCGTTTAATCCGTTAGTTAAAATCCAGACATAAAGGAATATACACTCTCGTATGAAATTTTCAGATTGCAACATGACACGGGTGAGTGAGTGGGAGAGTAAAAAAATGTCTTTAGATAGATCTGAAAATTTTAGACGCTATCTTTTTCTTCCCCATGTTATTTCTCATTTACTTGTAAGTGACTCTTTTCTAAGTAAATGCATCACGAGATGTGAAAACTTTACATAAAAATTAAAATACATTTTCAGAAACGTGTGGTTACTCACCACAACATGTCTTTTATATGAAGATCATAACTAAAATGTGGATCAATAAAACTCTACATCAAAGTAAAATACTTAATAAGTCTAACTAAATTATTATAACAACTTTTTAAATCATGCACCTTCTTCTCCTTTTCCTTCTCTTTCTCTTTCTCCTTCTCTATTTCCTTCTCTTCCTCCTCCTCCTCTGTTTTCTTCTTTCAAATTTGCGCATGCAGATTCTTCTTCTTCTCTTCTAATGTTGCGACTCCTTCTTTTTCTTTTCTTTTTTTTTTTGTTATCGTCATCACCAATAATACCAACATTTTGCAAACATCTTTATTAGTTTTGATTTTGTCTGATGTCATCATTAAATAATTTCGGTTCATTTATTAATTTATTTCGGTTCATTTGTATGTTAATTAAAGTTCATTTGATGCTACTGATAAGTATTGACCAAATTTTTTATTCTTTGAGTAATTTCGGTTCATTTGGATATAGAAATAAATTTGATGTATTTTTGTTAACAATTGAGTTTTTTAATTGTTTTGTTCAAATTTGAACTAATTTCAGTTCATTTGTGCGCTAATTGAAGTTCACTTGATGCTACTGATAAGTATTGACCAAATTTTTTATTCCTTATGTAATTTCGATTCATCTCTTAGTTTAATTAAAGTTCATTTGGATTCAGAAATGAATTTGATGTGTTTTTGTTGATGATTGAGTTTTTTTTACTGCTTGTTCAAATATAAACTAATTGAATGGAATAGAATGAAATCTAATGCAATTGAATAAAGTGATAAAGAATAATTTCATTTTTCTTTGCTAAAAACTTTGGTCAATACTTATCACCAGTATCAAGTGAACCTCAATTAACACAAACACATCAAATTTATTTTTGGATCCAAGTAAATCTCAAATAAACTAAGAAATGAACCGAAATTACTTAATGAATAAAAAATTTGATTAATACTTATCACCAGTATCACGTGAACTTCAATTAACACACAAATGAACCGAAATTAGTTCCGTTTTGAACAAGTAGTCAAAAAGACTCAATCATCAACAAAAATACATACAATTTGTTTTTGGATTCAAATAAACCTCAATTAAATTAAGAAATAAACTGAAATTACTTAAGGAATAAAAAATTTGGTCAATACTTAGCAGCATCAAGTGAACTTCACAATTAATTCACAAATGAATCGAAATAAACTAAAAAATGAATCGAAATTATTTAATGATGACACTAGAGAAAATCAAAACCATTAAAGATATTAGCAAAATGTTGGTGTTATTAGTGATGACCTGCGTGCGCGAAGGAGGAAGAGGAGGATGAGACAAAGACAAAGAAGGATATGTTTTACATTATTGAAACGCGTGTGTAGGGGTGGCAAACGGGTCTAAACCCACCAAAAAGGCGGGTCGAGCTGGAAAATTGGGACCGTCAAAGAATAAAAGCCCGCCTAAATCGCACCACTTAAACCGCGAACTCTTTTTTTTTGCAAGAGGGTTTTTTGTAATTTTTTAACCAAAACTCAACTTTCCCCAATCCAACTTATAAGAGTATGATGAAAATTGAGTGCTTTGGATTATGCTTATGTTGCTTTGGAGACAATATTTATAATTATGTTTTGGATGAAAACTTAGTTTATAATTATGTTTATTAGATATTTATAATTACAAAGACTTTAATGTTGTGAATATAAAAAATATATTTTTTTATGCTTTTAGAAATTCTAAATTTATTAACATAGTTGTGAAATTATATATATTATTTAGTAGTTAATAATAAAAAAAATAGAGAAGCTTTGGCAGATTTAGCCTTCCAGCTCACAATTAGGTAGAGTAGGGTAGGATTCTAGGACCATCTCATTAGATGGGACCGGAGGGCCAAAGGGCGAGTTTCTAGCAGAACGGGGTGGACTTCCTCGCTTGTCACCCCCTACGCGCATGTATATTTACTGGTATGATAAAAATAGTTTTTGTTGATTTTAAGCCAATTTCATTATACTTGATTGCCAAAAAAAAAAAAAATACTTAAATGTATAACTGTACTATTTTCCTTATTCACTTTTTCTTCCCTTTCAGTAGTGCCATATCATGTTCTGTTTGTTGGATTATGTGCAATTCTCTACATATTGGGAAATGGATTTTCTTCAATTTTTTTAACACTTAAGAAAATGAAGTGTGATTTTTTATTATTAACTTTATAAGTGAGACTAAAATTAAATATGAGAGATCAATAAAGAGTGAAAGATCATAATTAACACCATCCAATTTTTTTTATTGGAGAGGATCCACTCCCGATAGATAATTGTATGTATAACTCAAGGTTTTAAAATAGACAATAAATAATTCATTTAAAAAATATAAAAAATAAAAAATCAACTTTTAATAAGCCAACATTAATCAATTTTAAAATTTTGGATTAAAAATTTATGATTTAAAATATAAAATTTAAAATATATAAAATAATTTTAAAAAGTCAGCTAATGTTTGTTTAATTGTTATTTTGTGATTTATTTTGTAATTTTTTAAATATTTTAGACCGATTGTATATTTATCTGCAAGTATTTATTTTGTTTTACACAATGACTATGGGTTTTAATTTATTTTTTTAATTATCTTTTAATTTTAAATGAAAAAATATTAATATATATTTTTCAAAAAAATTAAAAATAATAACTTAAAAATTTATTTAAATGTTAAAAAGATAATTACTTCTAATAATTTTTTTTGGTGTTTGTTTTCGTACGATGATAAATTTATACGTACCGATACATTTAAAATATAGACAAATTATAACAAGTCATGTGAAATTTATTTTTCACGTTAGTATCAGTTTTTTTTAAATATATTTCATATCATTAATTTGCTAAAATACCCTTATAATTTAATAAAAATAAAAAATATTTTTTATTTAATTTTATAAAAAGATTTAAACATATTCTAATTTTATATTTTCAAATAATTGAAACCACAGAACAAAAACATAGGAGAAACAAAAAAGAATTGTTCTTTCATTTAGATTTCAAAAACCCTCTCTTCCATCACCGTCTCTAAAGATTTTCTAATGTTTTTCCATCTTCTTAAGGTTTTCTACTCTCTCTCTCTCTCTCTCTCTCTCTGGCGTCACACTCAAGCTCTCTCTCTCTCCTCTACGGTCTTGCAATCAAGGTAGTCATCGCGTCAGAGAGCGTCACCATCTTGTGCGTTCTAGAGAGCGTCGCAGAGAGCGTCGCCGTCTTCCTCGTTCTTCATCACCGTCATTAGTCTCTCCCTTCCGATAATTTTCTTCCTGTGATTTCTGTGATTTTAATTATTATATCATTGGTATGATTTTTGTAATTAGTGTAATTTGGTTTAATTTCTGTGACTTTATATTAGTTATTGTTAATTTTGACAAAATGAAAAACTTAAGAAAATTGTACGCGATAATCAACAAAGTTGGACATGAGTTTCATGTGAGATATTTTGGTGGCCAACCTTTAGTTTTATTTTGGAGGAATGATATGGTTTAGGTTTCTCATCCTAATTGAATTCTTATTTTATCAATAAAAAACAAATTCTCTATTTGGGAACAATTAAACCAATAGCTACTCTTCTAAAAATTCTTGGTAAATTCTCCGTTTGAATAATTCTTTCTTGACATTGAGAGCTATTTTTTTTATTTAATTATTCTCCAATATGAACCGCTTTTACCAAAATTTTTTAAAAGAGTAGCTATTGGTTTAATTGTTCCTAAATAGCGAATTCTTTCTTTTTTATTGATAAAATAAGAATTCAATTAGGATGAAAAACTTAAACCATATCATTTCCTCAAAATAAAACTAAAGACCGGTCACTAAGATATCTCACATGAATCTCATGTTCAACTTTGTCGATTGCCACGCACAATTTTCTTAAGTTTTTCATTTTGTCAAAATTAACAACAACTAATAGAAAATCATAAAAATCAAACCAAATTACATTAATTACAAAAATCACATGGATGCTATAATAATTAAAATCACAAAAATTAGAGGGAAGAAATTACCAGAAGGGAGAGGCTGACGACGGTGATGAAAAATGAGAAAGACAGCAAGGAAGACGGCGACGCCCTCTGGAACGCACAAGATGACGACGACCTTGATTGCAACGATGACCTTGATTGCGAGACCGGAGAGGAGAGAGGGAGAGAGTTTGAGTGCGACGCCACAGTGAGATAGATGAGAGAGATCGAGCTCCAACGGAAGAGAGAAAGAGAATAGAAAGAGGAGAGAAGAACACTAAAAAATCTTGAGATGATGAACACTAGAAAATCTTCAAAGACAGTAATGGAAAGAGAGAATTTCTGAAACTAAGATGAAAACAATCTTTTGATTTTTTTGTTTAAATTATTTGAAAATATAACATTAGAATTAGTTGAATTTTAAAATTTGATTAATTTAAAATGATATTTCTGTCTAATCAAATAGAGTAAAGATGTTTAAGTTTTTTTTATAAAATTAAATAAAAAATATTTTTTATTTTTATTAAATTATAAGAATATTTTAGTAAAAATAGTGATATGATATATGTATATTTTTAAAAAGATATGATGTTGACATAGAAAAAAAATTTCATATGACTTATTGTTATTTATCTATATTTTTTACGTATCATATGAATTTATCATGGTACCGAATCAAACACCATTTTTTTTTGTCTATTGAAAAAAGAAAACAAAAGAAGGGTGAGGTGGCGTATTTTTTATTTTTAATTTTTGGACATAGGGAGGGGGCGTTTTAAAGGCATAGAAAGTGGGGAATGGATCCTCTTCAGTGGAAAAAAAACTGGATGATATCCAGTGGAAGATCTCACCCTTCATTGTATTCTCTCTCTTATTTATTTCTGGTCCCACTTATAGAATTAAAAGTGGGAGATTACACTTTATTCTCTCCAGGCACAAAAAAAATGGAAAGAATCCATTTCCTAGAAAGTGTGTGTATGATTTGGAGTCTTGATCGAGTGTAGAGTGTAGAGTGTAATTGAGAAATGGTTGACAACCAAGACAGCACCCTTTTTTGAATATTGTGGGAAAACAAAAACAAATTACAAAAAAAAAGAAAATCTCACGCACAGACGCACAGTAGTCAATACAAAAGGAAAAGGGGAACAAAAAAAAAAAAAAAAAGAAAGCTCGTCACGCTTCACTTGTGCTTACAGTTACAATAACTGAGAGAAAGATGGAAGGTGGTAAGAGGGCAGAGGAAGCAGCAGGACCATCATGTGCAGGAACCAACCAAGAAATGCCTCATCACCCAAATGAAGAAGAAGATGAAGAAACTGAGGACGAGAAAGAAGAGGATGAACATGACTTTGAAACTGATCACCATCAAAATACCACCTTTCAACCTGGCCCTCTTCTTCCTCTCAAGGACCAAATCGAACGGGACAAGGTTTTCCTTTTTCTTTTCTTTTTCATTTTTCAAAAAAATTTTGCTGTATTCTTTTCGAAAATCAAATACTGGGTTGAAGAAAAATGTGTTTGGTTGAAGGAAAAAAAAAAAAAAAACCCTTTGGGATTGCGGAATGCTCAATTAGAAGAATTTTTGTGATGAAGTAAAAGTTGTCTGAGCTACTTTTATATATGGAACATGTCACATCATTCTTGAAGATAAATTCTGAAGGGGAAAGGAAGGTTCACCACCTTAACTATGTAGAAATTAGAATAGATGAAAGGGAGAGAAGCATTTCAGAAGCTGTATATAAGATGGTTCAGCTAAGTGGAAGGAGTGTTTGTAAAAATGTATCTTAACAAACCCTTTTATAGAGTTCTTTTAATAAGCATTGTGTAAGATCGAACATTTTCATGGTTTATAAGACAGTGAGTTAATGCTTGTGATTTGCTGATATGAATGGTGGTTGTGCTGTGCAGGAGGATGAAAGCCTAAGGAGGTGGAAGGAGAAGCTGTTGGGGTGCTTAGAAAGTGATTTTGACGGTTTGTTTATTGATCTTGCTTATTATCATTGTCACTGTTGATAAATCACAGAAGTTTCAGTTGGATTTGTTTAACTTGTTTACTTTATCAACAGGTCAAGTGGATCCTGAAGTGAAATTCCACTCTATTGGCATAGTCTCTGAGGATTTTGGCGAAGTTGTGACTCCTTTACCATTGAATGAAAATCAAAATGCTCGTGTTCTATTCACTCTCCGGGAAGGGTCTCATTATCAGCTTAAGCTAAAATTTAGTGTTCTTCACAACATTGTGTCTGGCTTGAAATACTCCAACACTGTTTGGAAAGGAGGGATTCAAGGTATTAGTTTGAACTTTTTCTCTGTCAAAACCTTGCTTGATAATCTTGAGTTCGAAACAGAATATTATTGTTGTCGTAATTAATTGTTGTCTAAGAACCGAAGTTCTAATAACTATAAAAGTCATATCTCATGACTCTGCATAACTCTGACTCTTAACTTTTAGAATAATGCAAAGAATAATCATATGATATTTGCTAACATAAGTTCATTTGTTTTTGGATCCTGAATTACGCGATATTTGGCTTCTGGAGCTAATGCATTATGTAACTTTATTTATTGACATTCATGTCAATTTGCATTATTGGCTCCCTCTATCTTCATAAGAAATATTTTACGCGAAAGATGACATTAGTCAATAAAGTACAATTCAATTTTTCGCGCATTGCATCGACAATTCAATTATTCTTCGGCATTTCAGTTGATCAGAGCAAAGGAATGCTGGGTACGTTCGCGCCTCAAAAAGAACCTTATGAACATGCATTGAAAGAGGAGGTCACTCCGTCTGGTGTACTTGCAAGGGGTGTATACTCAGCCAAACTTAAGGTATGAGAAGTAAAAACACTCATGTATCATGTATGCTATGCTTTATAAAGTGAATTAGCAGTGCCTGTTTTTTGTAGGTAATATATTTTCCGTATAAACATTTAAAGCAAAGTTTTATTATGGTTTCAGTTTTTCCATCACAAAATCATGAAATGATGCGGAAGCACGGAATGTAAATAAGACGACATTTTTTGTAGTTAAAAAACTTTGAAACGTGAAATGAAAGTAGAATTTGTTTTCTTAAACACATATCCCTAAGATTTTCACCCTCATCACAACCATCGAACTAGTCTGGCATCAACTATGTAGGGATTAGTTATATAATTTGACTTGTATATTTTCACAATCACTATATCTCAATTTGCCAATGGCTTGTACATTTTTTCTGTCTGTTTGGAAATTTGGTACATTTTTAACTCAATCTGTCTGCTTACGATTTATATCCGAATACATAGAATTGTATTGTCCAAGTTTTTTGTGTAATTTGCACTACTAGATAGATGAACTTAGTAAAATTTTGTTTGCTATGTTACAGTTTGAAGATGATGATAGAAGGTGTCACATGGAACTCAAATATTCATTCGAGATCAAAAAGTGCATCTAGCCTTGGTTCTTGCCACATTCATGCCCCATTTTGGAAAAGGAAAAAAATGCTCCCTCTCAAAATTCTTATAGTTTGGATATTGAAATTCCATCAGTGCATGTTAGTGATGTTGCTTAGTGACATTATTGTTTTATTACTTGTATGCTTGCTTATTAATCATAGAAGATGAGCACTGTGGTGAACTGGTGATGGCTTATTCTGTGGTTGATAAATCATGTTAGGAACAAGAAATATCTGCACAAACACAATTTCGCAAGCTGAAACAGATGCTTTTCTTAATCTGAAAATTGTTTATGTACAAAATTCAATGTCTATGATTTGTATGTTTATTATATATATATAAAGAAAAGTGCTTGCATCTCTATCAATGTAGCATGATTGAGGTCCCACTATGTGACTGCAAGATAAACCCAATGTTTCAAAGTTGGCATGAAAAAGAAGTGCCACCATAACAAGTTTGATTACAATTAAAGAACACAACATATGCATTGGGAGGATGACAGGTATTCATTAATTTTAGGGGTAAAATATGCTTTTGTTTCTGAAGTTTTGCAAGAGTTTGAGACAACTTTAATATTTAGTTTAGTTTGAGTTAATTTTATTCTCAAAATGTACGTTTTAGTAGTTACGGAACTAGCTCTTTTTATCAATAGAGGCCTGCTACACATACAAGTCTTTTTGACTTACAAGTCTTACAAGTCCAATAAAACACACGCATTACACTTAATTAACGCATTACACACTTTCATATTCAAGAGTAAATAAAACGCACGTTATTCAACAACTTCCTGTTTCCAAAGCGCGCTACTCACCATGCATTATGAACGACTCTTCTTCTTCTTCCTCTATGAAAATAATTTTCTTGCCAAATTTGAAGATAATGGAACTTCAGAAATATACCCAAACGATTACAGAAATACACCCAAAGGATTACAGAAATACACCCAAACGGTTACAGGAATTCACCCAAACGATTATAGAAATACACCCAAAGGATTACAGAAATACACCCAAAGGATTTAAGAAATACACCCAAAATTCGTTGAAGTACACCTTATGCATATTTCAGAACTCTTTCTCCGTCTCCTCCTCATCTTCTGCTGCTTCTTCTTCTTCAAAAACAATTTCAGAGCTTGATGTAAAAAAATGGAAATCGAGAATAACAAAAAAAGAAAACAGAGAGAAAAGCACGTAAATGAAGAAGAACAGAAAGAGGAAGAGGAACGTGCAGCAAGAAGAAGAAGAAGGAGAAAAAGAAGGCAAGAAACGAAAGAAAAGAAGAAGAGGAAGAGGAAGAAGAACGTGCAAGAAGAAGAACGAGCAAGAGAAAGCAAGAAACGAAAGAAAAGAAGAAGAAGAACGTGTAGCAAGAAGAAGAAGAAGGAGAAAAAGAAGGCAAGAAATGAAAGAAAAGAAGAAGAAGAAGAGGAAGAGGAAGAAGAAGAAGAACGTAGACCTTGCATCGCGTTTTTGGGGTTTATTCGTTAATTAACTTGTAAAGCATACAAGCTCTAATGACTTGTATGCAGAGCTTTTCTCTTATCAATATTAGATTATTAGCCAACACTTTAGGCCAACATAGTATTTTTATACTATTAGGGTTTAGGGTCTAGAGATTAGAATTTAGAATTTAAGGTCACTATATTTGTTAGATATTATGTACGAGAATACGTTTGTTAGTTAGGTGTTGTCTCAAAAAATGATAAATTTTGTTAGTTATTTAGCATTGTTTTTATTTTTATATTCTAGTTTTGTTGTCATCTTTCTCCTTCACTTTCATTATCTCATTCAATTCCTCTGTCACCACGGCTTACAAAATCAAACTACCATCACCAAACGCACCACTACACATCAATATTTTCATTCTCAACCTTCACCACCATATGAACCTGAATATCCCAAGTGACTTCACGGGGAGCCTCGTCGAGATATCAAAGACGATCCTAGCCAGAAAAGCATCTAGCGGCGGTACAAACTGTAGCGAGGTTGATGATGTCGGCAGCACTTGTAAAGTAGTCGGCATCTCGATTGCCACTGTTTGCCGCCATTATAGGAGAAACCAGAAATAATTAAGCTAAGGTTTTGAAAGAATGTGTATGAAGTATGAACTTATAAGTGAAAGCAACAATTATTTTGAGATGGATGGAGTATATAATTTATCTTTTTCTCTTTTTTTTTTGGTGTCCTCTATATAATATCTGAGATAATTGCTATTTGGTGGAGATACCAATGATACTACTCATAACTGAAGTACAAGTTTTGATTCTAATAACGACACCATCAACGACAAAATAAAGAATGAAAACCTCATAGTGTGAATCGGAAATACCAAAGCACCAATAAAAAACACTGTATATATCTCATAGATTTCTTAGTTACTTGATTCCCTTTCATTTTCTCCATTTTCCGAAATATCTCATTTTGAGCTTTCAATGGAATCTTCATCAAAAACACAAAGAAGGTTCAGATTCAGAGACCACTCCCAACCTGAATCTCAGAACTCTGTGCCATCATCAGAGCCTAGCTCTGATGTTTCTGCACTCTCACTGCATGATTCTGATGAACCCGAAATTGAGTCCATGACTGGAAGGGTAGTTTTAATTTTCCAAACGCTTTTTGTAACCTAAATGTGCCAATTTTAGATTTTGTCGAAATCTTTATGATGTCGATAAAAGATGTAGTAACGCGGTCTGATCCATGTAGTTGAACTTAGTTGATAGAACAAAACTTAATTGCTGTTGTTATTCTTGATTCACTTTTTTTTTTTCTTTTTTAAATAAGAAAATTTGATTTATTGATGATTAGGGAATCAAGCATCTGTGTGATGAACTTTTAGAGCTTAAGGAAGCAGCAAGTGAGGATTTGCAGAAAAACATCTTTGCTAATTATTCTTCCTTCCTTAGGTAATGTTTTGTTTTTATTTTCCACAATATTTGCTCCATCTTAAACAATTCTACAAAATCACAAAAATAATGTGGCATACTTGTTGAATCTTGTGCAAAGGAGTGATTCTTCTAACAAATAACAATAATTGTTAGTGTTAGGTTACGTCAAATATATTGTGGAGAGAACTAACTTGGTTGGTCTAGTCGTTAACTTATTAGGGTTTGTTTGGACGCTATTTTCGAAAAAATATTTTTTTAAATAATATTTTTTAAAAGATTTTTTATAAAAATAAAAGTGATTTTATGTTTGGATGTTTTATATAAAAAGATTTTTTTATTTATCAATTATGTGTGAATAAAATAAAATAAAAGTATTTTTTTGTTTATTTATTATATGAAAAATATTTTTTTTAAGAAAAAAAGAACTTTTAAAAAAAGATGTAAATTATAACTTCTCAAAAAAGATGTTTTTTTTTTTTAATTTTTCTAGTGCTTTTACTTATACTATTAGAAATTTGCTAAACATACTAAAAAATAAAAAAAGATGAAAAATGATTTTTTTTTATCGATTTAATAGCGCCCAAACAAGCACTTAACCTGCTTAAGCAAATATGGAGGGTTCAAATCCCGTCTTGTGCATGCAATAATCCATTGGTCAACCACAAATCCTTAAATGGAGTTCCGATCTGCGACGGATTAGTCTTTAACCCGGGTTGGGGATTCCCTAGGAAACCAAATGTATTGTGGAGAATTCCTTCCAAATAAGCAACTTTTGTTGAAAGTATATACATTTAAGTGGAAAAATCCAAAATAAAAATTAGTTGCTACTTTTAGTGGTTACTAACTCATTATGTGTAATACATTGATTGATTTTCTCAAAGAAAGAAATGAAGAAGTATTGAAAAATCTTAACCTATTTGGAGGAGACAGTAATAGAATAGAAACAGTAAAATATCCCTATTCAAGGACAATATATAGCAAGTTTTATTGGGAAACAGAATTTGGTGAAAAACGAGTCGTCCATTCTGATGCTGAGCTCAATATATATACATGTACAATGGCTGAGTTGGCATAATAAGAAAACAGAAAGCTAACTAACTGGAAAACTAATTAATTAACTTGATACATTATCACCAACTAAATTAACAAGATGAATAACTAACTAATCACAATTATCTAATAGGTTTTCAATCATGCTAGATATACACTAAAAATCAGTCATCAAATTAGTCACTCGTATAGAATACATATTGAAATACAAAATATACATTAAAAATAAAATAAACAATACATGTATTTATAAATAAATATATGGTGCCTGATTTAATGGCTTCTTTCTGATGTGCACATGCATTTTTTATAAGCTTTTATCTACCCAAACACTATACCTGGGGATAGAGACATAACTTTTCGTCTTGCTTTTGTTTTGTGTCTCTGACTTACTGAGCATAATTGTTGATGTACCTTTTAGATACTGATATTGCAAAATTGAATTGCTTATTATTATTATTATTATTGAGGTTCTGTAATTTATAGATGCTCTCATATGTGTAGAATTCTAGAGGAAGTGACAGGAGTGGAAAATGAACTTGTGCAACTAGAAAACCATTTTGTATCACATAAAAGACTAGTGAGGGATCTTATAGACCGTATATATCCAAATATACTGTCCTTAAGCTCAAACATTGAAGATCACATAGATAATGAACCTTCATTAATCCGTAGTGAATTTGAAGCTCATATTAACGATGTTTCGGATAAGCTTGATCTTCTCATGTCAGAAAACAAGGTAGATGAAGCCTTGGAGCTTCTAGAATCTGCTGATGCACATTACCATGGAATCCAGTTCGAAGACTACTCGGATTCTGACATAAACTTATACAACTCTGTGATTTCTGAGAAGATGTCAATGCTGAAACAAAGATTGATACAGATAGCTGAGAATGATAGAATAGTTGGACCGGAGCTGCAAAAGGCGCTAACAGGGCTATGCAGGCTTGGAGAGACTCAACTCGCTATAGAATTGTTGCTAAAATATTACCATTCGAGGATTATGGATGGAACAAAAGATTTGCAGTGGTCTAAATCTTCTTCAAACGAAGCATATATAAGAGAACTTGCAAGGTTTGTGTTTTCTATGATTTCACAAGCAGCTAAGAGCTTTGTGATGTTATGCGGAGAGAGTTCTCCTTATGCCTCAGAACTTATGATGTGGTCATGTGAGGAAACAAAGTCATTTGTTGCTTGGTTCGATGAGTATGTTAAGAAGATCTCGGCGACTAATGGTAGCTTGTCATATGCCATAAAAGCTGTGAAGTTCGCGGTGTTGTATTGTTCCTTGTTGGAGGATCAAAGTTTGGTTTTGCAGCCTTACTTGGTGATGCTTCTATGTCCCTGCATTGAAGAAGTTCTGAATACACATGTAAACCATTTTAAGAAAGTTGTTGGTATCTTCTCAGTAAGTGATTCTTGGGGTTTGGAGAAATACCTTGTTTCTGGAGTGTTGGGGGGAGGATCCTTAAATCTTGATGTCGAGGAGCAACCGGAATATTGCGTGCTAACTACCAGCGGCCGGAAATTTCTCACACTTTTACAGGTATGTTCTGCTTCTCCCATTCCCTTTATCTGTCACCTTCATTGTTTCGGTCACTTTTGGTATATTCTTGAATCAATGTATCTGAATCAAACTCATGTGATAAAAATAGAGAAAAAGAAACTAATGCATAGTGCATTATTGGTCAACTAACTTTATGAACCAGTAAATTTAGAAATTTTGTCCTTGATAAAATATGTAAAAGTTGAGAAATACCTACTTTCTAACCAAAAAGAGTAACTGCCATGAGAAATTTTGAACCATGTTAATGCCACATTGGCAAGACATGTTTGATCAGATATGTATAACCAAAAGAGGAACTGCCATGGAATTCCGTAGCCATAAAGTTATATCTTTGGTCTACATAAATGCCAACAGTTCTTAAGACCTATGTTTATCATATTCATGTCTTCTCAGGGTAAGAAATCTAAAACTGCAATATTCCCCTGCCCTTATTACATTGATTCAACTCAAATTTTTCTTTGTACCAAAGAAAAGTAGTTTTGTTGGATCAGTTGCTTATTACGGCTAGGCCAAAAGGCAAAAGCTATACAACAATGTTTGCGAGACAATAGAAATTTAGCACAAAACATCTCAAAATGACCTTATTTTGCATTCCTCAATTACTGCTTACCTTATTTTACTTTCCTTAGTTACCACTGGAATAATTGAATAATTTTAGATGTAATAAGTGTGTAATTATAGATGTTACATGCATGAAATTATGAATGATAATTTAAATAAAGTAACTTTGGGTTATTGTCTCTCTAGCATTACTAAAAGCTATAATTGTTAGTAAGAGTGCAACTTTATTTTGTTATAGTTTCTCATAACATCATCCAAAATAAAACCATAAAGCTTGTTATTTATGCACATGAGACATGACATATCTCAGTGACTATGCTAGTTAGGCCATTGTGGAAGATATTTCTCCTTTAGTTGCTCTTCAAATGGGAAGTTCAATCATTGGTGCACTCAGCAACCTCATCACAGAGTATGTCACCATTCTTGAAAGAGCTCTTACCTATGAAACAAGAGGAGGAGATCATCAAGTTAGTCCAAGAATCAAGTTAGCCGTGTCGGTTGCGCAGCCAGTTTCGATTTTGGCTAATATGTTGACGCTAACAAAGCTTCTCTTCGTCATGGTTAAGGGAATATATAGCAGCAATGATGGTGGCAAAGATTCTAATGAAATGGAAGAAAATTTAGATGTTGATCAGCATCAAGAACTTGAAGAGTTCATGCTGTTTCTTGAAGAGAGCTCACATAAGCTGAGAACTGTGTTTTGCCAGCAATTAATTGCGCGAGTATCGGCTACTTACCATAGCCATGAGATTTTCTCGGCTATTCAAAATGTTGATCAATTTGATGATAACAGAATCCAATATACCACGCCCTCTGGTATCTTTCAGGTATTATCTTTACACATAACATCCTAAGACTTCTCAAAGTGTGAAAAGAGTGATTCTATAATAAAAATATTGAAATGCATAGAGTTGAACATAGTGAGATAATGAATGATTTCATTGAAGTGGTTTATTTGGAAATTTTCGAAGAAGCTAATCATAGGTTCTTTTGCTTAGTGTATAGAATTTCTTGTTCTCCTACTTAAAACAAGTTTGAAACTGAAAAATAGTACAAATGTATATATATATTTAATTTTTATTCAGCTTGCTAGTATGCTTATGCAAGATCCCTTATATTTTGGTCCTTGGCAGGTTCTATTTCTCGAACTGAGGAAAATAGAAAGACTTGATGAAGAGAATATGTTTGAAGTGAATTGGTTGATAGGCTTACTGAGAGAGCTGATGGAATCTATGTTTATTTGGATTTCCAACAACAAAGACATCTATGCAACTCAAGAAACCAACCAGGTTTTTTTTTTTTTTTCATTTTCCTATTTTCTGTCCAATCTTTGTGTATTTTTTTTATTTTATTTTATTTTATACTGAAGATAGGGAGACTCAAACCCGCAACCTCTTAAGTGAGTTTGAGAAGACTATACCATTTGAGCTATAACTTATTAGTCTAATCTTTGTGTATTTGCTGACAGGTTAAAGAAGAAAACGCATAAGTGTAATTTGCATGCTTTTCATTTCCAAAATAGCATATTATATAAGGGTAATTATATGGAAAACAGTAAATTTTAATAAAAGAGTGAAGATTATTAATTTTATAATAAAAAAATAAAGACATCATAAGTAATATACACACTTCTCTAAAATATATAGTTACAATCTTCATTTTTTATCCAACTTTAGTCTTCATTGAAGAAATTTCTATGATATAATTTATCCTATTTCTCCTTAAAAGAGTGTATTTTCTCCGATCCATTTGAAATAACTATCTAGTTATAATTAGGTACATACCTAAATTCAAAAAAAATACAAAAATATTATTTGTATACTAAAATTAGTCACCAATGTATTTTCGTATAAATATATGTGTTGTTCATTTCATTTTTTCTATTTGTATTTATATTTCAATATATATTTTATACTATTGGTTAATTTTAGTGACTGATTTTAAAATACACCTATTATTTTATTTTTATATTTACTTTTTTCTTTCCATTTATTCTCTCTCTCTCTCCCCCATCTTTTAATAAAGTTGCTAGTAGAAAAAAATTAATTAACATTGTATAGGATTTTCAATGAACAACTATTTTGGATCAAATTGAATTTGAAAAATGTAACATTTATTTTGAATGGAAAAACTATCTATTTAGACATAATAAGCATAGATTTTTATACAAACACATGGTTGGTTAAGGCAGCAAATACTCCTTTTTGTCAGTGGTTTCGAGTTCGAGTCTTAGAGTATGGAAAAATTGGTGCTAAGAAAGTCATGTTCCTATAAAATCTTAAACTTTCGAATAGAGTTGTCTTTAACAAGAGAATATTTAGTAAGAGGCTATGAACTAAAGGCATGGCAATTGGGAAGACAACTAATATCAATATTTGTTTCCTCTAATTTTAAGTGGTTCTCATCCATTTCATTGTTCCATGTACAGTTTGTTATGGATGTTCAGTTCCTGGTGGAGATTGGAATGCATGGAGGATACTTCTCCAATGATCCTTTGCTTCTTCTCACTCTCATGAAGTCAACCTTTAATTCTGCAGGACTTGACCCTTTCAAGTAATGCTTTCTTAGTTACAGAGACTGAAAAATTCGGAATCATTTATTGTTCATAGTTTTGCAAATTTAAACTTAAAAATCTCAGGCCACATATGTTTCTTAAACTGAAAAAATAATGGAAATATAGCTTCATGTAAAAAGGGACCAACAATTTTCAAATGCACTAATTTGATTTCATCCTTTATTAGTTTTCAAGTCCTTCTCAATTCTATTTCATGCAATTGTGATTACATTTGTACTACTCCTTCATTTAATTTCTTGTGTAAAAGATAAGCATGCAATAATCAAAAGAGGTTATATCATGATCTTTAAGGCAAACTAGACTTCACACCACCTTGACCTTGAGCAACAAATTTGTTTCATTATGTTATTTTCCAGAGATGCAGATAATGATGGATGGGCCATTGATGCAGCCACTAAAACAATTCAAAAGCTTCTAGAGATTGAGAAAACAACAACTATGCAACCAAAAGAGAGTGTAGTTAACAATGAAGAAGAAGGAGAATTACATGAGAGCCAATCCAACCAATCAGCATATCTCTCTGAAGAAGGTGATTTGAGTTCCTCAGAGAATAATAATAACAACAATATTGATGCTTTGGATTTTGATGAGGAAGATGAGTTAGAAGTTGCTATTGATACAAACACATTGACGGAACATAGTGTTAGTACCATGCAATCAGCTCCAACAATTGCCATTGATGAGAAAGGACAAAATTCTGAGGAAATTAAATCAAAATGAAACGAGTGACCCACCCACCTTGTTATAAATTTCATATGTTTACAATTACATGATTTATTGATTTTTGGAAAATTATGTTGTGGCTAAATGAGTAAATGTACCACATTTTTTATCATTCAGAATCTATGTGAGGAAAATTATACTCTCTGAAATTTTCTCCAATTTATAGATAAGCTTTAATTTGTCGCCAAGTAATAGGTGAATTGCTCATATATTCTTTACAATTTATTATATTCATATATTTGTTTACAATTTCCTCTCTGCCTCTCCTAAATAAGAAACTTGAACAACACCATATTGCTTTGTTTTATCTTACAAAAGCTAATTTTCTTCTTTGATCATATAAGATCAAAGTCCAAATATAAATCAGAACATAGAACAACAGATCAAAAGGTAAATTTATTCCATCAACTTAACTTGATACTTTTCAAAATACACCAAAAAATAAAATGCAGAACCAGTAAATTCTGCACACATTCCCCAATCGAAAACACTGTTAGCAATCTCAGTTCAAAACAAACCACGGTTGTTCTTCCGAGCTTAATTAACCGCACAAGATAACTTTGGTAACTGCAAGAACCAAACAAGCCATAGAAAACAAGAAAAAGGAGACGAAATCTCTGGAAGACCATTTCCGAATCTCTTGATGTTTCCCTTCAACAACCCTCAAACTCTTTGCTCTTCTGAGAGCATCAACTTCTTTCAACAGATCGAATTCCAGACCCTTCTTCTTCAGCTCTTCCACGCACTTCCCCAAAAGAATCTTGTCTTCTTTCTCTCTCTGAAGCGCCTTCTCCATGTGACTCTCCACGTCGCTCTTGTACCTCACGGCCCAAATCAGGCCCAACGAGAACACGAAGGAGCACAGCGAAGGGATCCACCAGCGCTGGCACGCGGACGAAGAAGATTCGGATTCTGAGAAAGACACAGAGGAAGAGGATGTGAAGAGGAGCATGAGGGTCAGGGAGTGGAAGAGGAAGAAGAAGATGTGGAGCATTGTGATTTCTTTGCGAACCGAGTCGATTTGGGTTTCTTTCAGTGCGATTCGGCCATGGATGAGTTCTTCTTCTTTCAGCCATTGCTTTAGTAGGAGTTTGTGCGTTGGTGTCTCTGCGATTTGGTGTAGTGGGTGCATTTGCTTCCACTCCATTATCGACGCGTTTCTTCTTACTGTGTAGTTCTGTTCTGTATCAGCCATTGAAGAGAGAGGAAGAGAGGGATTCTGAATTTGACAGTGTAACAGTGTGAGGGAAAAGAAAGTTTTGTGAAGTTATAGGAGGAAGAGGGTTCTAGGGGTTTTTTGAATATAATTTAGAAGTAACGGTCGAATTTCGTGGTGAGTTTCCCGAAATACCCTTTCTCTCCATTGATTGTGAATTTCTGATCTAGAAGACTAAAACAAAGCAGGAGCGTCGGAGAAAAGATGTTAATAACGGCTAAGTTGGAATCTAATATGTGAAGATCCAGCTTTCTATTGTTTATTGTAAAAGGTAAAGCAATAGATTCATGAACAATGGTACACAACTAGTAAATATTATTATTTTTTATTAATATTTAATTAATAATAATTTACATTTATATTTATAAATATTTTAAATATAAAAAATATATAATTTATATTTATATTTATTAAAATTTTATATACATCAATTAATATAATTTGTATTCATATTTTTTTAGAATTTACACTTATAAATTAATAAAATTAATTTGTTAAAAACAATTTTAATATTTGTTCTAGATAAATAATAACTAAAATTATTAAAAATTGTTGATCTCAAGAATTTTTTTAAATTTATTATACTCTTTTATAATTAAGGATTTAGTTAACACATGATAAACTTATTATTAATAAAAAATTTTAAATATTTTTATTTAATAAATATAAAATAAATACATAAAAATTTAAATTTTTTATATTTTTAATAAAAAAAATTTTATTTTATAATTTTAATGTGTGAATACATAATAGATAAATTCTATAATTAATTAGCAAATTTACCCAACCTACCACCCCCTTCATTTTCTTTTGTGATTAGTGTTGCTAGACTCTGTACACAATAAATTTAATATCTTTGGATTTGTCGGATATATATATATATATATATATATATAATCTAAATAAAAAAAATAAATTATAACATATATAAGAAAAAAAAGAAAAGTATGGGGAGCCAAAGGAATATTTGTACAATACGTACAATGGAGGTTTAGGGAGTATTAGAGATATAACCATTAGTGTTACTTTTTCCTATTAACGTAAGCTTCTAGGATGAGTAGTATCATGACATGGTATTAGAGTTCCCCCTAGTACGCGGATGGTTATTCTGAATATTATAGGTGATGTTTATTTTGTAATTCATATAGCCCATTACCTATTGTACACATCGTACAAATAAGCCATTGTCTTCCTAGTGGAACTCAAAGAAAAATTATCAATTATATATATTGTCTATCTATCAATTATAATTTAAAACATCCATTATAATTATATATAAAAATTATATGCGTATGTAATTAAAATGATATATTATTACTATAAATTAAAAGTATACATTCATATTATATTATTAATATAAATAATTATAATAAGCAATATATAAGTGAATCAGCTCCCCGACAATAAGCTGAATTTACCTAAGTTAAAACTCCACTCATTTAATATGCTAGCTCAAATTCCGACTAAAGTTAAGGTCACAAACTCATGAGCTCAATTTATTGAGCTATTAAGGAATCTAAGTTCGAGTTGACTCACGAATCGGTTTAATTCACTTTCTGTCTTACTGACAATGTCTAACCAAGAATTAGACCAAATTTCTGTCATCCCTAAATTAGCAGAACTAGTTTGATAAATGAGCAAAGTTCAATACTCCATGGAGACAGTTGTATTTTAATCTTTTAATGATTTAACTCTACTAAAGTGCATGGCAACTCATCATAAGATAACTATCCCCATACACCTTATTCTCGAAATTACAGTAACACTATAACAAAATGAAATCCGTTTCTTGAAACATAGGGGTATATGGCGGTTTGGGGTTGGATAACTTTTCCATCTCATCTAACGCAAGCAACTTAGGAAGGGGTGGCATTAGGCTCATTGGGTCTGGTGTTTCATTCAAACTGCAATGAAAAATAAAAGCAGAACAGAAAAGTTTATGAGTAACATTGGTCTTAAGCATAGTCAAAATGCTGTTTATAACTTACTCTTTCATAATTTTATTGAAGTTCTCTCTCACTTGGTGGAAAATCTCAATATTCTTCCCATGCTGTAAACAAATTTGAAAAGAATAGAAAAAAATTATATGTTAATTTTGCAGCCAACAAGAATGGAAATGATGAACTAATCAACTAGAAAATTAAGTCTCATAAATAAAACTATATTACAACTCTCAGCAGTTTTCACAGGGGAATATATTAGAGTATACATAAACATTGATATAAACATTAAATAGAAAAAATGCTTTAATAACCCTTTTAATCCATAGGATTCAGACACCTTAGGTTGTTCAACAAGTTACAAACACCCTTGACTCACCATACGAGAAGCAAGATTTTTTGAGATTTGGTTGAAGGCCTGTGCATTTTGCTCCATGAGTGTACCTATTAGACCTCCAATTGCTGCAAAAAACAGCAAAGTTCAGAAGAGGTTCTTTATGCTTGAACATTAAAGCAAGGAAATGCAAATACAGAACATTTCTAGAGGCAACTAAAATGAAAAATGATATGGAAACTGACCTTTGTAAGAAGTACAATCAGTACTTTTCATCGTAGCCATTCGTGGCACTGATGAGGCAACATCGGATTGAGCAACAAGGCGAGAAGAAGGCACTGCACGGCCTGAAACTTTCTCCTGCAAAAGAAACAAAAAAAAGAGGGAAACTTGAGTTTCCACTGCTACAAAATAAAATTATGAAAGTAAGATAATTAAGTAAGATAAACAACAATGCATGATGCTTGATCTATTTCAAAAAGTAAGATAATTATATAAATATTAACAGCGTCTCCACTAAAAACAAAAACTAAAAAGAGCTAGAGCTATATAATAACCAAACAAAAAGAAGGTAAAATGAAAAAGAGGATCCAGTGATGCAATACCTTTCTATTTCTACTTTTCTTGGTTAACTTAAGATCATCCTTCCTCTTCTTGCTATTTTGAATGTTTTCTTCTTTCTGTAAAATATAAACTAAGCATGTCACTATAGAACTGGCTCTTAAAAAAAAGCATTTATCTTCAATTAAATCAAAACCAGCAAAAAGTAATTCTAAAGCAATCTCATGAAATTCTCATGCCTTCTATAACAATCTTTGATAAAAAAAAGGATCATCATCATCAAAATTGTCAATTACATAAACCATTGACAGAAAAAAATATTACATAGCTTACTTCCTTCATCCACCGAACTCGAAGCGCTACATCCCTAACTGTCTTATCTTGCAGCTGTTGTGCTATGGTCGCATAGACTGTTACGTTAGAACCAACACCAGCATACCTACAACAAAATAAATGAATTTGACATAAGCTCAAAATGCAATTCAAACTTGGAGGCTACAAAAGATGATAATTAAGATGTTAACAGGCATTATATTAAGCAATTTAATTATATTAAGCAATTTAGTCAAACGTATCGAACCACTTAACAAATATTAACTATCATGGTCACATGAAACAATAATATTCATCTTAAGCAACCAAAATAAGTTACAAGAATTCCGCTGGAAAGCACGGATATAGGACTCACAGGTGTCTGCTGGCTGTTTATTTTGTTCCATCCTTCAGGGATGTTCGGTAGGTGTCCGGGCTTCCTAAAAAATCAAAGAGAAGCTTTTTCCTAGAGTATAGAAAAAAGCCAACGAGTAATCTTGACAATGTGTATAATGGGTTTTAAATTTGGCCCAATACAAAAAATTAACAATCCCAACCTTAATTTACCAATGAAATTTATCCAAATATCCTCTTCTCCCAATCTAACAAAAAATTAAGAAATAAAATAAGTATCTAAGTTCGTCCGTTGATGTATATACTTTGAAGACGTAAGTGGAGTGAAATCCACGAAAATAAAGTTGGCCGAAAATCTCCACAACACCATGAAACAAAGCACTCACCTTCTTGATATCTTGAATCCGATACACCAGCCTTCCCGCCACATATCTTTGCCTCACTCCACCATGAAACTGTTTTTAGATTCAAGACATCTGGGAAGTACACTGCACTTGGCCACAATTGACCCAAGAAGGGATCCCCATCGTGCTTGATGAAAACATCATTGGCCATTCCTCTTTGGTATACGCCATAGCTTGCATTAATGGCAATTCCGGAATCAACGATCACAACGTACTTCATTCCAATGATGTGTATCTTGTCCAAGAACTCTAGAAGCTTCGGACGAGGGTAGTTCACTGGGTTCAGCGTGAAGTCCTTCTTCCCATCCATGTGATCATCGTCCGTCCATATCACATCAAGTGGGATTTTAGCGGGTGTTGCAGCGGCAAGGGGGAGGTACCGGTGTGGCTGCGGATGGATCCGTCCCCGCTACGGATGAACACGTGCACGAGGCTGGCTTCGGTGTTGTCAGCATTCTCCTCCGGCGGCGGCGGCACGGTCGGCGTGGAGGGGTGGAATGGCAAGGGCAAGACACGATAGGGAGGAGATATTCGGTGGTTAATATGAGATTAGAGTTATCATTTGTAGTGGGAATGAATTTAACTACTAATCCTAATTTTTAAAATTTTAAAATTTGAATTTAAATAATTATTAAATAGTTCACAAAAGTCATTGGTTTTTCGTACGTTTTCAAGTTACAAAGTTGCATATATTTTTGGTTCTCTCCAAGTTTAAACACAACTTCATACCCAGCACTTGAATCCCAAATTGCATATAAATTAGGAAAATCACTCTAAACATAGATACGTATATTAATTATCATACCAAAACAAAAAACCATAGATATGATCATAAAGGGTAACATAATCACTCACCTAGCAAGTCCATCTTCAAGAATAGCTTGTTCTTCAAGGTTCCATTCAACTGCTACACCAGGAATGTGCCTCGGAGTCTGCTCTATGGCCGAAGCAGAAGCGGTCGGAGCCATGGAATTCCCGCCATAGCTGCATGAGGAAGATGGTGATGGAACAACATGGTTCCAAGCACTGAAGTGCGAGAAGGAGGAGGAAGGAGGAGGATAGGTAGCCATTGAAACGAAACGCACCCTTTTCTTAGAAGATTCCAAGAATGAATCTTTAGAGGCCAACCTTGTGAATGGAATCAAAGGGTATAGGAATCCACAGTTGGTTCCCGCCAATTGTCGCCAAAAGCAGTGAAACAGAGAAACATGAAAGAAAAGAAAGAAAGGAAATTGAAGCGAATATCGAAGGCGGAGAAGTGGTTGAGAGAAGAGAGGGATTGGGATTGGGATTGGAGACAAAGTGAATCAGAATCAGAATCTGAGAGCTTGGTAATGGTGGGAGAAGCAGAAAGCTAAGACTTGTTATAACACACAATTTGAAATTTAGTCAAATATTCTAAATTTTTTTCCTTTTCAAAAAGTTAATATATTCCTTTTGAAATTAATAATTTTATTCTATTATTCTATTGTTATGCTCTATCTTTAATCTTTATCCTATTATTAGTGTTTTATCTACGTGCAAAAGGTAGAGGAAATCTAGATAGAATAAATTAAATGCATAAATTATAAAATTATAATAAGATTTAAATAGTAAAATTATTTAATCTAATAAAAAATTTAAAATTTATTGATTTATTATATTAAAAAGAGCTATATAATTAATAAATATTATTATTTTTTATTAATAATTAGTCAGTAATAATTTGTATCTATATTTATAGATATTTTATATACAAAAGCATATAATTTACACTTATATTTACCAAAAATTTTATACATATATTTGCACTTAAATTTTTTAAATTTTACACATATAAATTAATAAAATTTATTTATTAAAAAAATTTGATATTTATATTGATCAAATAATAATTAAAAATATTAAAAATTACTAACCCTCAAAACTTTTTCTCTTAAAAATATAATACCCATAATTTATTAACTCAAAAATTATTAACTCATATAAATGGTCTCTCAAATTTACTAACACATAAAAAAACAAATTTTTTTTACTTCATGACCATTTTTATTATATGAAATACACATTACAATTTACAAGCATATAACTACCACCTATTTATAGATATCATAGGCGGTTATTTACAATACAACTTGGAGCTAAAACACTTTTTAAAACCTTGTAAATAATAAACTATTCCTAAGTATTGGCAATAAGAAGTTTGTGGATGTTCCTCTTCCATGATTTCTTTTACCTTCTTTGACTTTTCAAACTTTTCAGCACATATATCAACCAATTAAAATTGAACTACTAACCAAGTTACTCTTGTCTCGTGTTCTAGTTATTTTTTTATCTTTGTATCTATACACCTGTGACTACTTGCTTACTTAGTAATCAATTCATGATAATTCTAATGTGGCTATGTAATACAAGTTGATTTATTTTTTTTAAATTAATATTATCTCCCTTAAATCATACTTATATAATTAATTATTCTAAACATCTTTTTTAATTTGTAAATAATTTGATCTTTAACGATTTTGTAAATAAATCTGTAATTTATTCTTTGATAGGACAGTACTTAATCACAACTTTTTTCTCATTTACCAACTCTCTAATTTTATAAAACCGAATGTCAATATAAAACCGAATGTCAATATGCTTCGATCTTCCATGGAACAGTGAATTTTCGCAAAATATAATAACTAACTTGTTATCACAAAATATCGTTGTTGGAGTACTTTATTTCTCATTTAATTCCTCAAGAATTCTTCTTAGCCAAACTATTTGCGTTGCACAACTTGCTACTATGTATTTTGTTTCTGCTATAGAGAGTGTTACTACTGGTTGTTTTTTTTTTGTGACCATGAAATTATACCAGAATCAAGATGAAATGCAAATTAGAACGTACCTTTTCTTGTTTTAATTTCTCCAACCCAATCACTATCAGTGTAGTCGACAAAATTTACTTCATTAGTATTTTCATAAAAAATACCATCATTTAAAGTACATTTGATATATCGAAGAATTCTTTTTGTCGCTTACAAATGGTGGGTACAAGGCTCCTCCATAAATTTACTAAGAAAACCAACTCCAAACACAATATTTGGTCTAGCCGCAGTCAAGTACCTTAGACATTCAATCAAACTTTTGTAATAAGTAGGATTTACTGTTCTTTATTTATCTTCTCTTAATAACTTAAACTTTTCTTCGACTGGAGTAGGAACTGGTTTTGATTGCTTCATCTGAAAGTAAGAAATCAAACTCATATCTGTCATTTCAAAGTATTTTAGTATAGGCTACCTGAATTCTACAATTATTAAATTGTTGCCAGTAAAAATTAAATCATCAACATAAAGGCACACGATCAAGATATCTTCATATTCGGTAAACTTGATGTAAAGAGTATGTTCAAATGGAAATCTTCTGAAATCATTCTCAGCGAAATAAGAATCAATCTTCTTGTATCACGCTTTTGGCGCTTAATTTAATCCGTACAAAGTTTTTTTCAACATGTAAACTTTATCTTCTTCTCTTGGAACTTCATATCCTGCACTTGCAGGTTGCTTAATATACACTTCTTCTTATAAAGTTTCATTTATAAATGTAGACTTTACATCCATTTGATGTATCTTCTACTTATTTTGGACCGAGAGTGAAATAATTATACGAATAGTGTCTAATCTAACAACAGGAGCAAATACTTTAAAGTAATCGATACCTGGCTTTTGTTTGTATTTCTTAGTAACTAATCTTGTCTTGAAACGATCAACTTCACTATTAAATTTGTACTTAGTTTTGTAAACCCACTTTACTCCAATCGACTTCTTATTTGCTGGTAAATCTGCCATCTCCCCATGTGTCATTCTTTTTAATGGCAAGAATATCCTCATCCATTGCTTTCTTCTAATTGTTGTCTCTAAGGCTTCTTCAAATTCAATGGCTCACAATATGAAAATAGAGCAAAATTTATGGTTTTTTCATCGGACGGATCATTGTCATTGCTAACTTTATAATACGCTAATCTAGTAGGTAATCTCTACTCTCTTTGAGGTCTTCTAGATAATTTTAGCTGTTTAGTTGTGTTAGGTTGAGTTTTTCTACTTCATCACACGTATTTGGAATTATAATCAGTTGTTTTTCTGTCTTTGTTCTCCAGTCCCACATGTCTTTCTCATCAAATGTCACGTCTCTGTTGATGATCACCTTTTTTGTTTCTGGATTATACAACTTGTATGCTTTTGAGTCTGTGCTATAATTGATAAAGATATACTTCTCACCTTTGTCATCTAACTTTTTCCTTAATTGATCTAGAACATGAGCAATACACCCAAATACTCTAAAATAATGAATGGAAGGTTGCTTTTCACTCCAAACTTCTTCTGGAGTCTTATCATGAACACTCTTTGTTGGACACTTGTTCAAAATATAAACTGTTGTTGTGGCTGCTTCTGCCCAACACTCTTTAGGCATTTATTGACTTGAGCATGCATTTGATCATATCCATGATGGTTCTGTACTTTCTTTTAGCAACTCCATTAAGGAGTATATATGATTATTAGTTGGTTGAATTCCATATTACTTAAAGTAATTTGAACATCCAAGATATTTTGTCTCTCTGTCTATTCTAAAAATTTTAATTTTACAGCCACTTTATTTTTCGACAAGTGCCTTGAATGTCTTGAAGATATTACATGCTTTTTATTTCTACTTGAAAAAGTATACCTATGTATATCTACTAAAATCATCAATAAAAGTGATAAAGTACCTGCTACCACCATTGTTTGGAACTTTAACCGAACAAAGATCTGAATGCACAATTTTAAGTTATCTTCTAACTCTTCATGATTTTCCTGTAGGGAATGAATCTCTGTGCTTCTTTCCTAATTAACAAAGCTCACAAACACCATTAGGAATATGAATTCATGGTAGACCAGAAACAAGTCCTTTTTTTAACAGGTAGTTCAAGCCAGAAAAATAAAAATATTCAAACCTCATATGATACAGCCAGTTATCATCAAGTATCACAGAACTCATGCAAGAGGGATTAACATGTTAAATTTTTAATAAAAACATTCTGTTTGAAGTCATATTTGCTTTATCTATGAACCTTCCGTTATTATCAAACACAATACAATATCCACGATATGTTATCATCTTAGTAAATGGTAATCAAGTTCAAGAACATAAAAAATATCCGAAATATAACTTAGAGAACCTTCCTTCAATCTAATTGGCATTTGCTCTTTTCCTTCAATAGTAATCTTTGTACTATTACCAAACTTCAATAATAGTTTAACTAAATCATCTAGTGAAGAAAATAATTCTTTTATACTAAACATTTGATTATTGCAAGCATTATCCAAGTACCATATATTTTTATTTATAGCACATGAATTACTTGTAAAAAATAAAGTTTGAGTACCGGATTATCATCAGTATTTTGATGCTGATTTTCTGCAATGTGTGCTTGATTATTATTCATCATTTTGAATATACAATCTGCTGTTTTGTGTCCATGTTTTCACAATAAAAGCAGTTGAAATTAGTTCGTTCTTGATAAAAATTATCTCGACCTCTTTCTTAATTGGCATGTCTGAAATTTGTTCCACCTTTTCCTTAATTAGGCAGCGTAAAATTATTATAACTTCCATGGTTATAATTTTCGCGACCTCTTCCTCTAAAACTTTCTCTGCTTCTGCTTTGAAAATTAAAACATTAACCTCGTCCTTCTTATATACGACTTGATTATGCAACATTGTTTAAATTCACCCGACTTTTCAGGACTTCTTCGATTAATTTTTCTGACTTCTCCAATATTCTGCTGATATGGCGTTCCATGGTTCTTTGCAACTCTACAATCGTCATGGTATCCATATCGTGGGACTCTAGTATTGTAGTCACCACATGATCATATTTCATCGGTATGGTGCGAAAAGTTTTTTCCACCACTTTACTATCGGACATGTCTTTTCCATAGACTCCCATCTTATTGACAAGATCTGTAACACGAGTAAAATATTGCTCCACAGTTTTTGAATTAGACATCTCATACCTTTCATATTCTCTTCGTAAAGACTAGCTTTGCTTTCTGGGCTTTATCTACATCTTTGTATGACAGATCTAACATGTTCTATGCTTTTTTTTGTACTTTTGGCATTTGCTATTTTGTCAAACATAGTATAATCTACACCTTGGTGAATTTGAGACGGACGGACCCAATAACAACAATGAGGGGGCAAATAGTGTTTTTAATTTTTTTAAAAATTTGTTATATATAATGTGCCCCCATTTCAAATTTTAAATGACCCCATTACAAATAAATTAAATTCAATTGGCCAAAATTCAAATTTATTTTTTTATTTTTATATCATTTTGACTATTATTTAACCTATTTAAATTTAGTTTTTGTGCCGTCACTCCTTTATTCTCTTAAACCTTTTTATTATTTTTTTTATATTTTTAACCTTCTTTTCCTATTCTTTGTCTAGTGGTCATCTTCTCTTCATCAAAAGGTAAATTTCAAAATCTCTTTGTTTTTTTATATAGCTCTCCATAACTCTATGTATCTTCCAATTTTATTGTTTCTCTTTTTGATATTATCAATTGCAAATTTTAATTCAAATAATTATAATTTAGGTATTAATATGATATTTTATTCTCTTCATGACTTTATTCTCTTCCCATTTTGGTTCTCAAAAAAATTTCGGACCAGACACTTTAGTCCCCAACTAAAATTAATTACTCGATTGGTCCATAACAATTAATTCTGTCAGTCACTTAGGTCCTTGGTTCCGTCAACTTTAACAGAAGACAAAATGGTCCCTGACAACTCTAACAGGGATAAAATGATCCCTTACTCCTTAATTCGAAAACGACGTTGTTCTTCCCCAATTTTTATCATATCTCGCGTAACCCTAACATTCATACTCTCCTTCTTTACATTCACAGTCTTCTTTTTCATCTTTTCCTTCCTCATCTTTAACTCCAAGATTAAGCCATTGTGTAATTGCCACACATGTCGCACCTACCTCAACATGTCCTGGACCACACAGTTCCTAAATCTCTATGACTGGTACATCCACCTTCTCTGCACTTCACCCACCAGAAGCATACTCTTCCACGTCCTCGATAACATCACCTCCAACCCCGACAACGTCCACAACATCCTCAAGACCAAGTTCCACAACTATCCCAAGGGCACGCCTTTCTCCACTCTCTGGCAAGCAATATAGATTGTTGGACATTAGGACATCATGAGAAGATTATCCTTCGACATCATATGCAAATTCTCATTTGAAATATTGACATTGAGTACTTCATTCCTTCTTTTTTGGAGTCTAAGTTGGCAGAGAGTTTCGACCTCACATCCAAGCTATCAGTACAATCAGCAATGTCGTCGTTGCCGCTCATATGAAAATTGAAGCGATTACTGAATATTGATTTGGAGAAGAAACGATCAAAGTGGTGGACAATGTGGTCATGGAGATGATAGGACAGAAGAGGAGGGAGATGGCAACGACGATAACGGGTCTTGACAAATAAGACTTGTTGTCTAGATTCATGGGATCCATCGAAGACGACAAGTAGTTGAGAGACATAGTCATTAGTTTTTTGAGTATGAATTGGTTGAGAACAAGTTGAGAATTTTTTTTTCTTGTGAACATTGAAGTTGTAGAGTGTGCATTGTGTAGCTTGAAATTACAGTGTTGAACTATTAGTGTTATGCGAGATATGATGAAAATTGGAAGAGAATAGTATCGTTTTGGGTTAAGTATGATTTTGGTCCCTAACGTAGGGGCCAAAAATCGATTTCGTCCCTCGGCTTTTTTTCGCTTCAAAAAGGTCCCTGATGTTCCGGTTTGTTTTAAAATCGTCCCTCGGACGATTTTGCCCCTGTGGTCGTTAGGTTTAGATATGACCGTTTTAACGGAAATGGGAAACGTTAATTAATATAAATAAATAATAATAGAAGGATTAAATCAAGAAGGTGAACGAATCTGAAGTGCAGGGGAGGGAGGAGTAACGACGGGAGAAGCTGCTGAAGGTGGACGGCTAGGGTTCAAGACACAGTGGCGTGGATGGCTTCCCAGAGCTCAAGAGCCTCACGTTTTCGTTCAGATGCAAAGGAGTTTCTTTGTGGCCATGGTGAGAGGCCGATTTTGCGAACTTCATCGACGAAGGATAACCCTGGACGAAGATTCTGGGGTTGTGTATACTATAAGGTAAAGTGTTCTTCCAATTTTGGTATTGTGGGTCTGAGAATTTGGGATTTCTTCATATGTTTCTATGGCTCCTATTAGGTTCAGGATGGGTGTGATTTCTTCAGATGGGCAGATCCGGAACCTGGTGGTGTTCACGAAGAGGTTGAAGTTGCAAGAAATAGGAGGAAGATAACGAAGTTGAAGGCAAGATTGAAGGAGATGGAGACGAAGCTTTGGGTTGTGGCTGCTCTATGTATTGCTGGGTGGGTGGGATTTTTGTTCTTATTCCTGCAGAATTATTTCAAGTTAAAGCACCCAAATGGAATGCACTTAGGTTATAGATGATTTGGTAGGGAATGTTATGAGGTTTCCTGTGTTGTGTGGGTAGAGTTTGAGAGTATTCTGTGATGTTACAATGGTTTGATTTAATGAAACTGTTTGAATTAATGAAGGAAAGTGTTGTTCACTGTTGCCCAAATTGTCACCTTCTTGAAGGGTGGAGTTGTGTTATTTTGTAATGTAAAAATAGTTTATGAGCAAAGAAGAAAAGCATTCAATACAAGATCTGAAATTTGGATAACTAGTAATGGAATATTTCATTTGATGAGTAGTTAAAACATACAAAAAACAGTGAAGCAACACTTCAAGTTATCTCAGGAACTTAATGCCAAAATACAGTTCTCAAACCAAAAAACAGAGGAGCAATACTTCAAGTCTCCTCAGGAACCTAATAACAGAATTACAGTTCTCAAACCAAAAAACAGAGAAGCAATAAACTTCAAGGTTCCTCAGGAACTTAATAACAGAATTACAGTTCTCAAACCAAAAAACAGAGAAGCAATAAACTTCAAGGTTCCTCAGGAACTTAATAACAGAATTACAGTTCTCAAACCAAAAAACAGAGAAGCAACAGTTCAAGTTTCCTCAAGAACTTAATTCCAAAACACAGTTCTCAAACCAAAAAACAGAGAAGCAACATTTCAAGTGTCCTAAGGCACTTAATACCAAAATAAAGTAGCAAGACTAAAAACACTGCTTGCAAGTCATCAATACAAAAGTCACAAAATATTCCACACTCAATTCCTAAATATTTCCCCACTGAGATGGGGGTAACTTGGCCATCAACCTCAACTTCTGCAGGGGTAGATGAGGTGCACTGCATTGAATGACAGAAAAGGGCCTCTTCCTGACAGGTGGCTGGCTAGGAGGCTGTTTGTTGCTGGTGGAGGTTGCAGCAGTTAAAGGGTTGTTGTTGGGCTGGGCCACGGTGTTGGGCTTAGTGGATGCTTTCTTGGGCTTGGTGGAAGCTTTCTTGGGCTTAGGTGCTTCTGTGGTGGGCCGGGCTTCACGTTTCTTGGGCCTTGTGGGGGGTTTTCCTGGTATGAGATGCAGAAAAATTGGGTGGTGATAGTGTAGTATTCCTGTTTCTCCCTCCCAAAACTGTCTGACCAGGTGCCAGCTTAGGTGCATTTTTGTTGGCTCTTTTGGTTGAAGTTTGGGCCTACAATGAAAATGTAAAGCATAGAGAAAGTTACACACATATCATATAGCAGTTAAAGTATATAGATGGCTTAAATAATGGTAGTTGAACCCTAGAATAGCATGTCACAACCCCTCTTACCCTCTTCTTAGGCTGCTTGCAGCCGCTCTTCTTGTGACCAACTCCACCACAATTTGAGCATCTTTGGACTTCTCCCCTCCGTGACACATGAGTCTGGCTTCTGTTGTCTTCATCTGCAGCCCCTCTTTTCCTCTTCTTCACCGGTCTGTGGCTTGGCCTCCTGTATGGAGGTGGGATGACGTCATCATATTGAGTCCTCTCCCATAGCTCCGGGCCGTTTACAGGGTGTATCACCTCCTGGTAGCACCTGATGTAGGCTTCTTTCTTGTAGCAGTCATCCACGTATGACTCCAAATTAAGGCCTTTGAAGGTGATGCAGCTGATGGCATGAGGACAAGGAATCCCACTCATTTGCCATTTCCTGCAAGAACATTCACCAGCAGCAAGATCCACAACATACTTATCTAGACCACACATTACCTCGTAGTTGCTAGCAGATGACCAATAAGGCCTCCAGTCCCTAGCTAAGCTTGCCCGTTTTTCTAATTTCTTTCTAATAATTGGCATAATGTTTCCTGGATAATTAAGAACCCTTTCCCTATTTGCAGCCCATCTAGTCATCATATAAACCCTAATGTCCTCTAACATGCTCACAATTGGTTTCTCTCTTGCTTCTACTAACACAGCATTGAAACTCTCACTCATATTATTAACAAGACTATCACATTTAGATAGGAAGGTAAACCTGGATCTTGACCAGAACCTTGGCGGAATGCTATTCAGATGTCTAAATGCTCCCTCATTCAGAACTCGCAAATTTTTCATCTCCTTCTCCCAGCTCTGCCAATGACTTGCTTTAGCACACCTCCACATCTTGTTCTTTAGCTCTAAACCAGGAAACTTCTTCCTGAAGTTGCTATAGAGATGCCTAACACAGAACCTGTTATCCACCCCTGGAATGACCTCTTCAAACGCCGGCAATAAGCCCTGTTTTCAAGAAGGTAAGATTTCAATTTGTTAGTTCATTTATAAATGTATTCAAGGGCAACAAGCATAGGCTTATATATGGTGAGTTACCTTTTGCTGATCAGACATAAATGTGCACTTTGCAAGATTGTGTGGGCCTAAGTCATCGGACAGATGACGCAGAAACCATACCCAGGAGTCCTTAGTCTCCGCCTCAACAACCGCATATGCAATTGGAAGAATCTGGTCATTTGGGTCTCTTCCGACTGCAGTTAACAGTTGACCACCTTGAGGGGTTTTCAAGAAGCAACCGTCCAGCCCAATGAACCTTCTGCAGTGTTGAAAACTCTTCTTGCAAGCATCAAAGCATACATACATTCTTTGGAAAACACAATAGTTCATAAGTTCTGCGTTCTGTCGCTCTTGAGCAAAATCTGGTGATCGAATTACCTTCAGAATCACTGTGGAACCTGGGTTTGTTCTTAGGAGTTCATGGCAGTAGTCGTTTATTCGCTTGTACTGCTCCCTAAAGGCGCCCTGTATCTCATTCAAAGCCTCCTGTTTTGAATTAGCTGCCATTGTCTTTGTAAGGGTCAGGTTCCATTTTTTGTGAGCCTTTGCAACCAGCTCCTTCACCTTGATCTTAGGATTGGATTCAACTTTCTTCTTAAACTGGCGACCCAATCATTTGCTGTGCATAATCCCAACCCGGTGTGTCTGCATGCAAGAATGTTGAAGATTCATGCTTCTTAGTTGCCAAGTAGACTCCTCACCGACCCTGTGTGCATATAACCAAAAGGGGCAACCTTCCTGACAAACAGCTCGGACCCTCACCAAGTCGCACTTCTTGAATTTAATGTTCCTAGCTGTGTTTACTGCATAGGCCGCCACTGTATCCTTGAACTCTTGCCGAGATTCATACAATGTCCCCACCTTCCATTGGTACTTTCCCATGTCCTTTTGTGTCTTGTGCACTGGAAACCTCTGCCCCCCCTCCTCAGCATCATACTCCCCATCATCAGCACCCATCTCTGCTCCTCCAATGACATGGTCCTGCTCCAGTTCATCACTGTCAACTGCATCCTCATCATCCAAGTCACTTGTGACAACCTTTTTGCCCTTCTCCACATTACAGTCCCTTGGCACAGCATTATCTTCACTGAATCCACTTTCATAGTGGTACACTTCATCACTGTCAGTGAAGTGGATGTCTTCCACACTGTTTTCCTCTTCATTAGATGGCAAGTATGTTGGGTCATCACTGTCTTCACCACTGCTAACATCATCACTAACCGCCTCACGTCCCTCTTGGCCTAATTCCACTCCAGCATCCTTATTCTCGCATTCTTGTTCACTAGCAACCCTAGCTCCATCACTGTCATCTACATTGCCTTCGAACACCACTATATCCATACAACCACCCAAGGGTTTCTCACTCTGGCCCCCTACCTTCTCTCCCCCCACGTCCAGAAAACCCACCTCCGGAAATCCCTCCGCATCCTCAACCTCATGCACCACAAACAGATCAACAAAGCCTCTCCTCCCTGCTATGGTAGACATTTCAATTGCCTCTGTGTCACCTACCAACAGCTTCGAGTGACGCTCAAAATCCTCCTCAGTCGGGTCTTTGTACCATAACGCAGAAATGTTGGATTTCATATATCCAAGCTGTCTCAGTTCCTCGTATGCCTCAAACACACTCCACCGATCCCCGTCAATGTCCTCCACAACTGTACATTGACCCTTCAGGTACTTGAGCACACCATTTTCATATCCAAATAACCCTCCATGGTGCACCCGCATGTTGAAGAGTGCCATCTCCTTCCCGAAAAACCCTATTAATCAACACATGGACTTAGTCAACCAAATATGAACAACAACAACTATAATCAATTCAAACCCTATTAAGAATCGAGACATTATATTCACATAATGCTTACCCGGGAAGTTTTCCGGCAACCTCTCTGAAGCTACCAACGCCGGACGTCGCAGGAAGGCCTTCCAAGGGTTTCACACAATCGTTTCACACAAACGTTACACTCTGGCTACTCTCAGGCAATGCGTGGCTTGGGAAAGGAAAATTTTCTTTCGCGGGAAGTAATACCAACCATCAAGGGCATTTTCGTATTAAAAATTTATTTTTGGTGGCAAAGGACGATTTTAAAACAAACCGGAACATCAGGGACCTTTTTGAAGCGAAAAAAAGCCGAGGGACGAAATCGATTTTTGGCCTTAACGTTAGGGACCAAAATCATACTTAACCCTATCGTTTTCGAACAGAGGAGATCAGGAACTATTTTGTCCCATGTTAGCGTTGTCAGGGACTATTTTGTCCTCCGTTAGAGTTGACGGAGTAAAGGACCTAAGTGATTGACGGAGTTAATTAAGGACCAATCAAATAATTAATTTTAGTTGGGGACTAAAATGTCTGGTCTGAAATTCTTTGAGGACCAAAATGGGTATATACTCTATTTTATTTTATTCTCGATTTATTCATCCTTATTACTTGTTTATTTTATCTTATGTTCTATTATATGTACCTATGTTGTATATAAAATTTTAAAATAAATTGATTAATTTACTAATTTAGAATATATTTTTATTTTTAGAAATAGTAATGAATAAATATTCACCTTTAAGGTGAATTCTATCCAACCCTCTCTAAAATAACATGTAAGTTACCCTTCATGATGTGTCACACTTTAATTGGTTATTATCTTAACTATAGTTGGGTTATTTTATAATTTATTATTTGAGATGGGTAATTATATAATAAATATTAAAAGTCTACCCCTTAACTGCGATCTACTGCCTCTCACGCAATCTCTTTCTACAGTGCATCATTCCTTAACGAGTCGTTGAATTCCCATGGTTTGTAACTTTCCCGTTCTTCCAGTATAGCCAGCGCCGACTTCATTGCTATCTCCTATCCTCTCACTCAAATTTTTTTTTTGCCATAGATCACTCCTTACCAACATAATTAATGGTTAGTTCGATTATTAAAAATTTTTCATTAAAAATAATATATGGAATATATATTCATATGTAGAATATAATATAATAAAATAAATCTATTCAGAGTACTTAAAAGTATAATTAAAATTAGGAATATACAAATATAATAATAAAATTTGTACTCTAAACAAGTAAACATATCTTTTATCATATATAAATTATTTAAAAAAATATAAATAGTTAAAATTAATAACACAAATTTAAAATGATAAAATTTAACTTTCTTACAAGTATTTTTTATAGTATTTTTATTTTTTTAATTTTTAATTTATTAATATTTTATTATTTAATTAATGATTAAACAAATTATTTTTATGAGAAATTACTTTTTGTATAATCTTAAAGAAGAAACCAATATAACAGTTTAAAAATTAATGTAAAAATGATATTTTAAATAAAAATAGTTAATATTAAAATTTTTAAATACAAAAGCAAATTGTATAGATATTCAAGATATAAATATGAAATACATGTTTAAAATAAATAAAGAAGACAAAAATAATTATTTATTTCTCATGAGTACTCTCATTTTATCTGTTTTATTTATTTTATGCATATATTTATATTTATCTTTTAAATATTTATACAAATTATTTTTGTATTTAAAAATTTTAATATTTATTTAAAATTTTATTTTTAAGTTATTTTTTAAACTATTATATTAGTCTCTTCTCTAAGATAATACAAAAAATAATTTTTTATAAAAATAATTTGTTTAATCATTAATTAAATAATAAAATATTAATAAATTGTAAATTAAAAAAATAAAAATATTATAAAAAATACAATAAGAAAGTTGGATTTTATTATTTTAAATTTGTATTATTAATTTTAATAATATATTTATTTTTAAATAATTTATGTATAATAAAAAATATGTTTACTTGGTTAGAGTATAAATTTTATTATTATATTTATATGTTCATAATTTTAATTATACTTTTAAGTATTTTGAATAGATTTATTTTACATATGAATATATATTCTATCATGTAATTAAATAAAGGTATATTTTTTTAATAAAAAAAATTTAATAATCGAACTAACCATTAATGATGTTGATGTTGGTTAAGGAGTGATTCATGGCTAAAAAAAAGGGATTGAGTGAGAGGACAAGAGATAGAAATTAAGTCGGCGCTGGCTATACGGGGAAGGTACGAGCCATGGAAATTCAACGACCTGTTAAAGAATGATGCACTGTAGAAAGAAATTGCGTGAGAACGTGCTTCAATTAACGAGGTAGAATTTTAATATTTTAAGAAATTATATAATTACCCATTTCAAATAATAAATTACAAAATAATCTAACTATAGTTAAGATAATAACCAATTAAAGTGTGACACATCATGAAGGGTAACTTACATGTTATTTTAGAGGGGGTTGGATAGAATTCACCTTTAATTATAATACATAATTAAACAGATGTATAAAATTTTTCTTCTAATATTATATCAAAATTAAATAAAAAAGTATATAACAAATTTAATTATTTTAAAAAAAATTGTAAATTAAGTTTCTATTATTTTATATAAACGTACTTTTTATATACAGATTTAATTTTTTTTTGTATTTATATATAATTCTAGTTTCAAATTATAAACACTAGTGTATCATTAGGCGCAAATGTGCCAATTGATTCCGTCTTTTATTATTAAATATGTATAAAAAAATTAGTTAGAATAACAAATTATCTATAATTTAACTAAAATGTTTTAAGTTCAAGTTTTAGAAATAAAAAATATTTGTTTATAAATTTTATATAATGAATAGTATTTTAAAAATAAAAGTGTTTACTTACTCTTTTTAATTTTTATATCTCTATATAATTAATAATGTTCAACAAAACTTATTGCAAACTAAAATTTTCTGGGTTCGTCACTGACACCAATTGATCTCTCTTTTATTGACAGCATCTGTTTCTTCTTACAAACTGATTTAATAAAATTTCACAGGTCTTAAGCTTTCAAATGGATAGATATTAAAGTTTCTCAATAACTATAATAGAGTTTTCATCTAATTTAGAATTAGACCATACAACATTAAAAATATTTATCATATTAATTTTATGATCAAATAATTATATAAAAATTCTCTTATACCTCACAAACTCTCAAATACCAGACATTAAATTAACCAACTCTAATATTAAATATAAATATAATACTCACAATTTATTAATTCCAAAATCTCTAACTCACGTAAATAATACTACTGTATCTTTCATCTCTCAACTTACTAACACTCATGAAAAAGAACAATAGAGTTTTTAATTCGTGACCTTTCTCATTATATGGAACACACATTACAAGCATAAAACTGCCACCTGGCTTATTTATAAATGTCGTAGGCGGTGATTTGCACTACAACTTACAGTGAAAACACTTTCTAAAACCTTGTAGATAATAAACTATTCCTAAGTATTGGCCGTAAGAAACTTGTGGATGTACCTTTTGCATGAATTTTTTTACCTTATTTGACTTTTCAAACTTTTCGACACATATATTAACCAATCAAAATTAAACTATTAACCAAGTTGTTCTTGTCTCATGTGTTCTAGTTATTTCTGGATCTTTGTACCCATACATCTCTAACTACTTGCTTAATTAGTCATCATTCATGATAAGACTAATGTAGCAGTGTAATACAAGTTTATTTTTTTTGTAATTTACTAGAGAGACAATGAGATATTTCTATAATATATACAATCAGCTATTTATTTAGTCCAACATAAATTAAACATGAAAACCAACCCACATTTTTAACCTAATTTTGAAATTCCACCTAATTCCTAATTTAATTTTCCCTTTACCCTTGTGTTGTTTCCCGACGACAGTCCTTTTGCATCCAACCCTCCTGGTCTCTGACCATTCCACTGCCACATCTCTATAAGGCCCGACTAAAACTCTGCGATGGGTTCTTTGATAGCGCCGACCAGCCACCGGCAACGCACCCTCCCTCAGCCCCTATTCCGGGAACCCACAGCGCACCCTCCCTTAGTGCCGTACCAGGAACCAGCCACGCACCTTCCGATAGCGCCGTTTTGGAACCCATCCACGCACCTTCCGACAGCGTCGAGAAGAACAACGCGGCTCTACCTCCATCTGCGCCAGTCTGGAACACCGCAGCCAACCGTTCATCAGTGTCGTACCAGACCTCCGGCGCTTACACTCCAGCAGCGCCGTACTAGACCCCACGGCTCACCCTTCGGTGCGCTTGATGAGCGGATAATTTATACGCTTTTTGGCATTGTTTTTAGGTAGTTTTTAGTATGATCTAGTTACTTTTAGGGATGTTTTCGTTAGTTTTATGCTAAATTCACATTTCTGGACTTTACTATGAGTTTATGTGTTTTTATGTGATTTCAGGTATTTTCTGGCTGAAATTGAGGGACCTGAGCAAAACTCTGATAGGAGGCTGACAAAGGACTGGTGATGCTATTGGAATCTGACCTCCCTGCACTCAAAATGGATTTTCTGGAGTTACAGAACTTCAAATGGTGCGCTCTCAACGGCATTGGAAAGTAGACATCCATAGCTTTCCAGTAATATATAATAGTCCATACTTTATTCGTAATTAGATGACGTAAACTGGCGCTCAACGCTAGTTCCATGCTGCATTCTGGAGTCAAATGCCAGAAACACGTCACGAACCAGAGTTGAACGCCCAAAACACGTTACAACTTGGGGTTCAACTCCAAGAGAAGCCTCAGCTCGTGGATAGATCAAGCTCAACCCAAGCACACACCAAGTGGGCCCCGGAAGTGAATTTATGCATCAATTACTTACTTCTGTAAATCCTAGTAGCTAGTTTAGTATAAATAGAACTTTTTACTAGTTTATTAGAAGTCTTGGACTATCTAGTTCCTTTGACCATTCGGTCTTTCATGGGGGCTGGCCATTCGGCCATGCCTGGACCTTCATCACTTATGTATTTTTAACGGTGGAGTTTCTACACACCATAGATTAAGGGTGTGGAGCTCTGCTGTACCTCAAGTTTCAATGCAAGTACTATTATTTTCTATTCAATTCGACTTATTCTTATTCTAAGATATTCGTTGCACTTCAACATGATGAATGTGATGATCCGTGACACTCATCATCATTCTCACCTATGAACGCGTGACTGACAACCACTTCCGTTCTACCTTAGACCGGGCGCATATCTCTTGGATTCCTTAATCAGAATCTTTGTGGTATAAGCTAGAATTGATGGCGGCATTCATGGGAATCCGGAAAGTCTAACCTTGTCTGTGGTATTCCGAGTAGGATTCCGAAATTGAATGATTGTGACGAGCTTCAAACTCGCGATTGCTGGGCGTGATGACAAACGCAAAAGAATCAAGGGATTCTATTCCAACATGATCGAGAACCGACAGATGATTAGACGTGCTGTGACAGAACATTTGGACCATTTTCACTGAGAGGATGAGATGTAGCCATTGACAACAGTGATGCCCTACATACAGCTTGCCATAGAAAGGAGTGACAAAGATTGGATAAAAGCAGTAGGAAAGCAGAGATTCGGAAGAAACACAACACCTCCATACACTTATCTGAAATTCCCATCATTGAATTACATGAGTAACTCTATCTTTATTTTCTGTTTAAATTTATTATTATTATTCGAAAATCCAATAATCTCTTAATATAGTTGAATCCGCCTGACTGGGATTTACAAGATGACCATAGCTTGCTTCATACCAACAATCTCTGTGGGATCGACCCTTACTCACGTAAGGTATTAGTTGGACGACCCAGTACACTTGCTGGTTAGTTGTGCGGAGTTGTGACAAAGTGTGATTTATGTTTGAGAGCACCAAGTCTTTGGAGCCATTGTTGATGATCACAATTTCGTCCACCAAGTTTTTGGCGCCGTTGCCGGGGATTGTTCGAGTTTGGACAACTAACAGTTCATCTTGTTGCTCAGATTAGGTAATTTTATTTTCAAAAAAAAAAAGTTTTCAAAAATTTTTCAAAATTTTTCTTTGTTTTCATTTTTTTCCCAAAAATTATTTTCAAAAAAAAAATAATAAAATAAAATACAAAAAAATCTTAAAATCATAAAAAAAAATAAAAAATATTTTGTGTTTCTTGTTTGAGTTTTGAGTCAATTTTTAAATTTGGTGTCAATTGCATGCTTTAAAAATCTCTTGTATTTTTCGAAAATTCATGCATTCATAGTGTTCTTCATGATCTTCAAGTTGTTCTTGGTAAGTCTTCTTGTTTGATCTTGATGTTTTCTTGTTTTGTATCTTTTGTTGTTTTTCATATGCATTTTTTGTTTGTTAGAGTCCAAGCATTAAAGAATTCTAAGTTTGGTGTCTTGCATGTTTTCTTTGCATCAAAAATTTTTCAAAAATATGTTCTTGATGTTCATCATGATCTTCAAAGTGTTTTTGGTGTTCATCTTGACATTCATAGTGTTCTTGCATGCATCTTGTGTTTTGATCCAAAATTTTTATGTTTTGGGTCATATTTGTGTTTTTTCTCTCTCATCATTAAAAAAAAATTTCTTTTCCTTAATTTTCTCATAATTTTCGAAAATTTGAGTTGACTTAGTCAAAATTTTTTAAAATTAGTTGTTTCTTACAAGTCAAGTCAAATTTTCAATCTTAAAAATCTTATCTTTTCAAAACTTTTTCAAAAATCAAATATTTTTCATTTTTCTTATTAATTTTTGAAATTTTCTTTTTAAAAAAATGTTTTTCAAAAAATCTTTTTCTTAGTTTTATCTTTATTTTCAAAAATTATGCTAACAATTAATGTGATTGATTTAAAAATTTGAAGTTGTTAATTTCTTGTTAAGAAATGTTCAATCTTTAAATTCTAGAATCTTATCTTTTAGTTTCTTTTTAGTCAAGTAATTAATTTTAATTTTAAAAAATTAAATCTATCTTATCTTATCTTTTATATCATATCTTTTTCAAAATTTTATCTTTTTCAAAAATTTGATTTTAAAATATCTTTTCTAACTTCTTATCTTCTTATCTTTTCAAATTTGATTTTCAAATCTTTTTCAACTAACTATTTGACTTTTTTGTTTGTTTCTTATATTTTTCAAAACCACCTAACAATTTTTCTCTCTCTAATTTTCGAAAATACCTCCCTCTTTTTCAAAAAAATTCTTTTTAATTAACTAATTGTTTTAAATTTTAATTTTAATTCTATCTCATCTTTAATTTTCGAAAATCATTAACTCCTTTTCAAAATTAATTTTCGAATTCTCTCTCTCATCTTCCTCTATTTATTTATTCATTTACTAACACTTCTCTTCACCTCTCTTCATCTCCAATCACTACCTCTATCCTTACCCTTGTGTTTGGATTCTCCTTTCTTTATTCTTTTCTTCTTCTACTAATAATAAGGATCCTCTTTACTGTGACATAGAGGATTCCTCTTCTTTTCTTGTTCTCTTCTCTTTCATATGAGTAGGAACAAGGAAAAAAGCACTCTTGTTGAAGCTGATCCTGAACCTGAAAGGACTCTGAAGAGGAAACTAAGATAAGCTAAATTACAACAATCCAGAGGCAACCTTTCTGAAATTTTTGAACAAGAGAAGGAGATGGTAGCTGAACCCAACAACAATAATGCAAGGAGGATGCTTGCTGATTTTACTAAACCCACGTCCAAGTTTGATGGAAGAAGCATCTCAATTCCTGCCATTGGAGCAAATAATTTTGAGCTGAAACCTCAATTCGTTGCTCTAATGCAACAGAACTACAAGTTTCATGGACTTCCATCTGAAGATCTTTACCAGTTTTTAACTGAGTTCTTGCAGATTTGTGAGACTGCTAAGACGAATGGAGTAGATCATGAAGTCTACAGGCTCATGCTTTTTCCTTTTGCTATAAGAGACAGAGCTAGAACATGGTTGGACTCACAATCTAAAGATAGCTTGGACTCCTCGGATAAGCTGGTCACGACCTTCTTGGATAAATTCTTTCCTCCTCAAAAGCTGAGCAAGCTTAGAGTGGATGTTCAGACCTTCAAGCAAAAAGATGGTGAATCCCTCTATGAAGCTTGGGAAAGATACAAGCAGATGACCAAAAAGTGTCCTTCTTACATGTTTTCAGAGTGGACCATATTAGATATATTCTATTATGGTCTATCTGAGTTTTTCAAGATGTCATTGGACCACTCTGCAGGTGGATCCATTCACCTAAAGAAAACGCCTGCAAAAGCTCAAGAACTTATTGACATGGTTGCAAATAACCAATTCATGTACACTTCTGAGAGAAATTCCGTGAATAATGGGACGACTCAGAGGAAGGGAGTTCTTGAAATTGATGCTCTGAATGCCATATTGGCTCAGAACAAAGTGTTGACTCAGCAAGTCAACATAATTTCTGAAACTCTGAATGGATGGCAAAATGCATCCAACAGTACTAAAGAGACATCTTCTGAAGAAGAAGCTTATGATCCTGAAAACCCTGCAATGGCAGAGGTAAATTACATGGGTGAACCTTATGCAAACACCTATAATTCATCATCGAGAAATCATCTGAATTTCTCATGAAAGGATCAATAAAAGCCTCAACAAGGCTTTAATAATGGTGGAAGAAATAGGCTCAGCAATATCAAGCCTTATCCATCATCTTCTCAGCAACAGACAGAGAATTATGAACAGAATACCTCTAACTTAGCAAATTTATTCTCTGATCTGTCTAAGGCCACTTTAAGTTTCATGAATGAAACAAGATCCTCCATCCGAAATCTGGAGGCACAAGTAGGCCAGCTGAGTAAGAAAATCACTGAAACTCCTCCTAGTACTCTCCCAAGCAATACAGAAGAGAATCCAAAAAGAGAGTGCAAGGCCATTGATATAATCAATATGGCCGAATGCAAGGAGGAGGGAGAGGATGCGAATCCCAATGAGGAAGATCTCATGGGACGTCTCTCAAGCAGGAAGGAGTTCCCTATTGAGAATCCAAAGGAATCTGAGGCTCATATAGAGACCATAGAGATTCCATTAAATCTCCTTCTGCCATTCATGAGCTCTGAAGATTATTCTTCCTCTGAAGGGGATGAAGAGGTAACTGGAGAGCAAGTTGCTCAATATCTAGGAGCCATCATGAAGCTGAATGCCAAGTTATTTGGTAATGAGACTTGGGAAGGTGAACCTCCCTTGCTCATTAGTGAACTTGATACATGGGTTCAGCAAACTTTACCTCAAAAGAAACAAGATCCTGGGAAATTCTTAATACCCTGTATCATAGGCACCATGACCTTTGAAAAAGCTCTGTGTGACCTAGGGTCAGGCATAAATCTTATGCCACTCTCTGTAATGGAGAAGCTGGGGATCATTGAGGTACAACCTACCTTATTCTCATTACAATTCGCAGACAAGTCAGTAAGACAAGCTTATGGATTAGTAGAGGACGTGTTGGTAAAGGTTAAAGGCCTTTACATTCCTGCTGATTTCATAATCTTAGACACTAGGAAGGAGAAGGATGAATACATCATCCTTGGAAGACCTTTCCTAGCCACAACAGAAGCTGTGATAGTTGTTAACAGAGGAGAATTAGTCCTTCAATTGAATGGGGACTACCTTGTGTTTAAGACACACGGCTATCCTTCTGTAACAAGGGAGAGTAAGCATGCAGAGCTTCTCTCAGTACAGAGTCAAACAGAGCCCCCACAATCAAACTCTAAGTTTGGTGTTGGGAGGCCACAACCAAACTCTAAGTTTGGTGTTGAATCCCCACAACCAAACTCTAAGTTTGGTGTTGGGACTATACAACATTGACCTGATCACCTGTGAGGCTCCATGAGAGCCCACTGTCAAGCTATTGACATTAAAGAAGCGCTTATTGGGAGGCAACCTAATTTTTATTTATCTAATTTTATTTTTTATTTTATTGTTCTTTTATGTTTTATTAGGTTCATGATCATGTGAAGTCACGAAAAAAATATTAAAATTAAAAATAGAATAAAAAACAGCAGAAGAAAAATACACCCTGGAGGAAGGACTTACTGGCGTTTAAACGCCAGTAAGGAGCATCTGGCTGGCGTTCAATGCCAGAACAGAGCATGGATCTGGTGCTGAACACCAGAAACAAGCAACATCCCGGCGTTCAAACGCCAGGAATGCACCCTGAGGAGAGTGGTGCACGAAATTGTGATCAATACTTTTCAAAGCTCAAATAATCCCTAGTAATGGCTCCAAAGACTTGGTGCTCAATACCATGGCATAAACACAACTTCGCACAACTAACCAGCAAGTGCACTGGGTCGTCCAAGTAATAAACCTTACGCGAGTAAGGGTCGATCCCACGGAGATTGGTGGTATGAAGCAAGCTATGGTCATCTTGTAAATCTCAGTCAGGCAGACTCAAATGTATAATGGTGATGAACGAAAATAACATAAAAGATAAAGATAGAGATACTTATGTAATTCATTGGTAGGAACTTCAGATAAGCGCATGAAGATGCCTTCCCTTCCGTCTCTCTGCTTTCCTACTGCCTTCATCCAGCCCTTCTTACTCCTTTCCATGGCAAGCTCGTGTAGGGTTTCACCGTTGTCAGCAGCTACCTCCCATCCGCGCAGTGAAAGCTAATGCACGCACTCTGTCACAGTGCTGCCAATCACCGGTTTGGTTCCCTCCCCTACCGGAATAGAATCACTCTTTTGCGTCTGTCACTAACGCCCAGTAGGTTACAGGTTTGAAGCACGTCACAGTCATTCAATCATTGAATCCTACTCAGAATACCACAGACAAGGTTAGACCTTCCGGATTCTCTTGAATGCCGCCATCAGTTCTTGCCTATACCACGAAGACTCCGATTAAAGAATCCAAGAGATATTCACTAAGCCTTGAATGCTTGTAGAACAAGAATGGTTGTCAGTCACCTTGTTCATAGGTGAGAATGATGATGAATGTCAATCATCACCTTCATCAAGTTGAAGAACAAGTGATATCTTGGTAAAAGAACAAGCGGAATTGAATAGAAGAACAATAGTAATTGCATTAATACTCGAGGTACAGCAGAGCTCCACACCTTAATCTATGGTGTGTAGAAACTCCACCGTTGAAAATACATAAGAACAAGGTCTAGGCATGGCCGTGAGGCCAGCCCTCAAATGATCTAAGAACTAGATGTCCGAAGATGAAAATACAATAGTAAAAGGTCCTACTTATAGAAAACTAGTAGCCTAGGGTGTACAGAGATGAGTAAATGACATAAAAATCCACTTCCGGGCCCACTTGGTGTGTGCTTGGGCTGAGCAATGAAGCATTTTCGTGTAGAGACGTTTTCTGGAGTTAAACGCCAGCTTTTATGCCAGTTTGGGCGTTTAACTCCCATTTAGGTGCCAGTTCCGGCGTTTAACGCTGGAATTTCTTGAGGTGACTTTGAACGCCGGTTTGGGCCATCAAATCTTGGGCAAAGTATGGACTATTATATATTGCTGGAAAGCCCAGGATGTCTACTTTCCAATGCCGTTGAGAGCGCGCCAATTGGGCTTCTGTAGCTCCAGAAAATCCACTTCGAGTGCAGGGAGGTCAGAATCCAACAGCATCTGCAGTCCTTTTCAGTCTCTGAATCAGATTTTTGCTCAGAACCTTCAATTTCAGCCAGAAAATACCTGAAATCACAGAAAAACACACAAACTCATAGTAAAGTCCAAAAAAGTGAATTTTAACTAAAAACTAATAAAAATATAATAAAAACTAACTAAAAGATACTAAAAACATACTAAAAACAATGCCAAAAAGCGTACAATTTATCCGCTCATCACAACACCAAACTTAAATTGTTGCTTGTCCCCAAGCAACTGAAAATCAAATAAGATAAAAAGAAGAGAATATACTATAGACTCCAAATTATCAATGAAACATAGCTCCAAATTAGATGAGCGGGACTAGTAGCTTTTTGCCTCCAAACAGTTTTGGCATCTCACTTTATCCTCTGAGGTTCAGAACGATTGGCTTCTTTAGGAACTTAGAATCCAGATAGTGTTATTGATTCTCCTAGTTAAGTATGATGATTCTTGAACACAGCTACTTTATGAGTCTTGGCCGTGGCCCAAAGCACTCTGTCTTCCAGTATTACCACCGGATACATACATGCCACAGACACATAATTGGGTGAACCTTTTCAGATTGTGACTCAGCTTTGCTAAAGTCCCCAATTAGAGGTGTCCAGGGTTCTTAAGCACACTCTTTTTGCCTTGGATCACAACTTTATTTCTTTCTTTTTCTTTCTTTTTCTCTTTCTCCCTTTTTTCGTTTTTCTCCCTCTTTTTCTCCTTTTTTTTTGTATTCACTGCTTTTTCTTGCTTCAAGAATCATTTTTATGATTTTTCAGATCCTCAGTAACATGTCTCCTTTTTCATCATTCTTTCAAGAGCCAACAATTTTAACATTCATGAACCACAAATTCAAAAGACATATGCACTGTTCAAGCATACATTCAGAAAACAAAAGCATTGCCACCACATCAAACTAATTAAGCTAGTTTTAAAGATGAATTTAAAATCCTGTACTTCTTGTTCTTTTGTGATAAAAACAGTTTTCATTTAAGAAAGGTGATGGATTCATATTCATAGCTTTAAGGCATAGACACTAAGACACTAATGATCATAAGACATAAACATGGATAAACATAAAGCACTAAAATTCGAAAAATAGAAAAATAAAGAACAAGGAGATTAAAGAACGGGTCCACCTTAGTGATGGCGGCTCTTTCTTTCTCTTGAAGATCCTATGGAGTGCTTGAGCTCCTCAATGTCTCTTCCTTGTCTTTGTTGCTCCTCTCTCATGATCCTTTGATCTTCTCCAATTTCATGGAGGAGGATGGCATGTTCTTGGTGCTCCACCCTTAGTTGTCCCATGTTAGAACTTAATTTTCCTAGGGAGGTGTTAATTTGCTCCCAGTAGTCTTGTGGAGGAAAGTGCATCCCTTGAGGTATCTCAGAGATTTCTTGATGAGAGGGGTCTCTTGTTTGCTCCATCTTCTTCTTAGTGATGGGCTTGAGGTCATGCCTTCTCAGTTGAACCGGCTTTGGATGCCATAAATGGTTATGGAAAAACAAAAAGCAATGCTTTTACCACACCAAACTTAAAAGGTTTGCTCGTCCTCGAGCAAAAGAAGAAAGAAGAGAGTAGAAGAAGAAGAAATGGGGGAGAGGGAGATGGCTTTGTGGTTCGGCCAAAAAGGGGGAGAAGTGGTGGTTTATGAAGGATGGATGTGAGTGGTGAAGAGAAAGAGATGTTGAGGTGATTGGTGAATGGGTGAAGAAGAAGAGAGAGAGTGGCGGGGTTGGTGGGGATCCTGTGGGGTCCACAGATCCTGAGGTGTCAAGGAAAAGTCATCCCTGCACCAAATGGCATCAAAATCCACGTTTTGAGCCATTTCTGGCGTTAAACGCCGGGCTGGTGCCCATTTCTGGCGTTTAACGCCAGGTTCTAGCCCTTTTCTGGCGTTTAACGCCAGTCTGGTGCCCCTTTCTGGCGTTAAACGCCCAGAATGGTGCCAGACTGGGCGTTAAACGCCCAACTGCTAGCCTCACTGGCGTTTAAACGCCAGTGAGTTCTTCCTCCAGGGTGTGCTGTTTTTCTTCCTGTTTTTCATTCTGTTTTTGCTTTTTCAATGGATTTTGTGACTTCTTATGATCATCAACCTACAAAAAAGATAAAATAACAAAAGGAAATAGTTAATTATAAAACATTGGGTTGCCTCCCAACAAGCGCTTCTTTAATGTCATTAGCTTGACAGAGGACTCTCATGGAGCCTCACAAATGATCAGAGCAATGTTGAAACCTCCCAACACCAAACTTAGAGTTTGAATGTGGGGGTTCAACACCAAACTTAGAGTTTGGTTGTGGCCTCCCAACACCAAACTTAGAGTTTGACTCTGGGGGCTCTGTTTGTCTCTGATTTGAGGGAAGCTCTTCAAGCTTCCTCTCCATGGTGACAGAGGGATATCCTTGAGCCTTAAACACATAGGATTCTTCATTCACTTGAATGATCAGTTCACCTCCATCAACATCAATCACAGCCTTTGCTGTGGCTAGGAAGGGTCTGCCAAGGATGATGGATTCATCCATGCACTTCCCAGTCTCTAGGACTATGAAGTCAGTAGGGATGTAATGGTCTTCAATCTTCACCAAAACATTCTCTACAAGTCCATGAGCTTGTTTTCTTGAATTGTCTGCCATATCTAATGAGATTCTTGCAGCTTGTACCTCAAAGATCCCTAATTTCTCCATTACAGAGAGGGGCATGAGGTTTACACTTGACCCTAAGTCACACAAGGCCTTCTTGAAGGTCATGGTGCCTATGGTACAAGGTATAGAAAACTTCCCAGGATCCTGCCTCTTTTGAGGCAGTTTCTGCCTAGACAAGTCATCCAGTTCTTTGGTGAGCAAAGGTGGTTCATCCTCCCAAGTCTCATTTCCAAATAACCTGTCATTTAGCTTCATGATTGCTTCAAGGTATTTAGCAACTTGCTCTTCAGTGACATACTCATCCTATTCAGAGGAAGAATACTCATCAGAGCTCATGAATGGCAGAAGTAAGTCCAATGGAATCTCTATGGTCTCATTTTGAGCCTCAGATTCCCATTGTTCCTCATTGAGGAACTCAGAGGAGATTGGTGCACGCCCATTGGGGTCTTCCTCAATGGCGTCCACCTCCTCTCTTTCCTCTCCATATTCGGCCATGGTTATGGCTTTGCACTCTCCTTTTGGATTTTCTTCTGTATTACTTGGGAGAGTGCTAGGAGGGAGTTCAGAAATTTTCTTGCTCAGCTGTCCCACTTGTCCTTCCAAATTTCTGATGGAGGACCTTGTTTCATTCATGAAACTTTGGGTGGTTTTGATTAGATCAGAGACCATTGTTGCTAAGTCAGAAGTACTCTGCTTAGAACTCTCTGTCTGTTGCTGAGAAGATGATGAAAAAGGCTTGTTATTGCCAGGCCTATTTCTTCCACCATTATTGTTGTTGAAACCTTGTTGAGGTCTCTCTTGATTCTTCCATGAGAAATTTGGGTGATTTCTCCATGAAGAATTATAGGTGTTTCCATAGGGTTCTCCTAGGTAATTCACCTCTTCCATGGAAGGGTTCTCAGGATCATAAGCTTCTTCTTCAGATGAAGCATCCTTAGTACTGCTTGGTGCATTTTGCATTCCAGACAGACTTTGAGAAATCAAATTGACTTGTTGAGTCAATATTTTATTCTGAGCCAAAATGGCATTCAGAGTATCAATCTCAAGAACTCCTTTCTTCTGACTTGTCCCATTGTTCACAGGATTTCTCTCAGAAGTGTACATGAATTGGTTATTTGCAACCATTTCAATGAGCTCTTGAGCTTCTGTAGGCGTCTTCTTCAGATGAAGAGATCCTCCAGCAGAGCTATCCAAGGACATCTTGGATAGTTCAGAGAGACCATCATAGAAAATACCTATGATGCTCCATTCAGAAAGCATGTCAGAAGGACATTTTCTGATTAATTGTTTGTATCTTTCCCAAGCTTCATAGAGGGATTCTCCATCCTTCTGTTTGAAGGTTTGGACTTCCACTCTAAGCTTACTCCATCTTTGAGGTGGAAAGAACTTTGCCAAGAAGGCATTGACTAGCTTTTCCCAAGAGTCCAGGCTTTCTTTAGGTTGAGAGTCCAACCATATTCTAGCTCTGTCTCTTACAGCAAAAGGGAATAGCATCAGTCTATAGACCTCAGGGTCAACCCCATTAGTCTTGACTGTGTCACAGATTTGCAAGAATTCAGCTAAAAACTGATGAGGATCTTCCATTGGAAGTCCATGGAACTTGCAATTCTGTTGCATTAGAGAAACTAATTGAGGCTTAAGCTCAAAGTTGTTTGCTCCAATGGCAGGGATAGAGATGCTTCTCCCATAGAAGTCGGGAGTAGGTGCAGTAAAGTCACCCAGCACCTTCCTTGCATTGTTGGCATTGTTGTTGTTTTCGGCTGCCATGGGTTCTTCTTCTTTGAAGAATTCGGTCAGGTCCTCAATACAGAGTTGTGCCTTAGCTTCTCTTAGCTTTCGCTTCAAGGTCCTTTCGGGTTCAGGGTCAGCTTCAACAAGAATGCCTTTGTCTTTGTTCCTGCTCATATGAAAGAGAAGAAAACAAGAAAATATGGAATCCTCTATGTCACAGTATAGAGATTCCTTGAGGTGTCAGAGGAAGAAAAATGGAAGACAGAGGTAGAAAATTCGAACTTATCAAAGAAGATGGAGTTCGAATTTTGCATTAAGGAATAGTGTTAGTCCATAAATAGAAGGATGTGAGAAGAAGGGAAGTAATTTTCGAAAATTTAAGTAAAAGATTTTGAAAACATTTTGAAAAACACTTAATTGATTTTCGAAAATAAGAGTGGAAAAGAAATCAAGTAATTTTTGAAAAAGATTTTAAATTAGAAATCAAAAAGATATGATTGAAAATTTATTTTGAAAAAGATGTGATTGAAAAATTATGGTTTTAAAAAGATATGATTGAAAAGATATGATTTGAAAACAATTTTAAAAAGATATGATTTGAAAACAATTTTAAAAGATATGAATTGAAAACAATTTTAAAAAGATTTGATTTTAAAAATTAATGACTTGCCTAACAAGAAAAGATATGATTCAAACATAAAACCTTCCTCAACAGAAAAGGCAAAAAATGTTCAATCAAATCATTAATTGTTAGTAAGTATCTTTGAAAAAGGAAAGAAATTGATTTTGAAAACATTTGATTGAAAAGATATGATTTGAAAAAGATTTGATTTTGAAAAACTTTGAAAACTTGAAAAAAAAATTGATTTTGAAAACAAAATCTTCCCTCTTTGCCATCCTGGCGTTAAACGCCCAGAATGGTGCACATTCTGGCGTTTAACGCCCAAACTACTACCCTTTTGGGCGTTAAACGCCCAACCAGGCACCCTGGCTGGCGTTTAAACGCCAGTCTGTCTTCTTCACTGGGCATTTTGAATGCCCAGCTTTTTCTGTGTGATTCCTCTGCAGTATGTTCTGAATCTTCAATTCTCTGTATTATTGACTTGAAAAGACACAAATAAAAAATATTTTTGGATTTTTAATAATGAGGAATAATCAAAATGCAACTAAAATCAAATAACAATGCATGCAAGACACCAAACTTAGCAGTTTGTATATATGGGAAACAACAAAATACTCAAGTCAATAGAATTCAAAGATTAAAACAAGAAAATCATCAAGAACAACTTGAAGATCAATGAGGACACATGCATGAATGTAGTAAGAACAGAAACATGCAATTGACACTAAACTTAAGATGAGACTCTAGACTCAAACAAGACATATTTTTGGATTTTATGATTTTGTAATTTTTTTGGTTATTTTTCGAAAATTAGGTGAAAAGGAAAATAAAGGTATCAAAATTCTTAATGAGAATTCCAGGAATCATGCAATGTTAGTCTAAAGCTTTAGTCTAAAGGAATTAGACATAGCTAGCTAAGCTTCAGCAAGACATTGCATTCAAGAGCTAAATTGATGATGATCAATCAGCTTTGGTGATGATAGGAACATCACCTTGAAACACTAGAATTCATTCTTAAGAACTCTGAAAAAAAATACCTAATCTAAGCAACAAGATGAACCGTCAGTTGTCCATACACAAGAACAATCCCCGGCAACGGCGCCAAAAACTTGGTGCACGAAATTGTGATCAATACTTTTCAAAGCTCAAATAATCCCTAGTAATGGCTCCAAAGACTTGGTGCTCAATACCATGGCATAAACACAACTTCGCACAACTAACCAGCAAGTACACTGGGTCGTCCAAGTAATAAACCTTACGCGAGTAAGGGTCGATCCCACGGAGATTGGTGGTATGAAGCAAGCTATGGTCATCTTGTAAATCTCAGTCAGGCAGACTCAAATGTATAATGGTGATGAACGAAAATAACATAAAAGATAAAGATAGAGATACTTATGTAATTCATTGGTAGGAACTTCAGATAAGCGCATGAAGATGCCTTCCCTTCCGTCTCTCTGCTTTCCTACTGCCTTCATCCAGCCCTTCTTACTCCTTTCCATGGCAAGATCGTGTAGGGTTTCACCGTTGTCAGCAGCTACCTCCCATCCGCGCAGTGAAAGCTAATGCACGCACTCTGTCACAGTGCTGCCAATCACCGGTTTGGTTCCCTCCCCTACCGGAATAGAATCACTCTTTTGCGTCTGTCACTAACGCCCAGTAGGTTACAGGTTTGAAGCACGTCACAGTCATTCAATCATTGAATCCTACTCAGAATACCACAGACAAGGTTAGACCTTCCGGATTCTCTTGAATGCCGCCATCAGTTCTTGCCTATACCACGAAGACTCCGATTAAAGAATCCAAGAGATATTCACTAAGCCTTGAATGCTTGTAGAACAAGAATGGTTGTCAGTCACCTTGTTCATAGGTGAGAATGATGATGAGTGTCAATCATCACCTTCATCAAGTTGAAGAACAAGTGATATCTTGGTAAAAGAACAAGCGGAATTGAATAGAAGAACAATAGTAATTGCATTAATACTCGAGGTACAGCAGAGCTCCACACCTTAATCTATGGTGTGTAGAAACTCCACCGTTGAAAATACATAAGAACAAGGTCTAGGCATGGCCGTGAGGCCAGCCCTCAAATGATCTAAGAACTAGATGTCCGAAGATGAAAATACAATAGTAAAAGGTCCTACTTATAGAAAACTAGTAGCCTAGGGTGTACAGAGATGAGTAAATGACATAAAAATCCACTTCCGGGCCCACTTGGTGTGTGCTTGGGCTGAGCAATGAAGCATTTTCGTGTAGAGACGTTTTCTGGAGTTAAACGCCAGCTTTTATGCCAGTTTGGGCGTTTAACTCCCATTTAGGTGCCAGTTCCGGCGTTTAACGCTGGAATTTCTTGAGGTGACTTTGAACGCCGATTTGGGCCATCAAATCTTGGGCAAAGTATGGACTATTATATATTGCTGGAAAGCCCAGGATGTCTACTTTCCAATGCCGTTGAGAGCGCGCCAATTGGGCTTCTGTAGCTCCAGAAAATCCACTTTGAGTGCAGGGAGGTCAGAATCCAACAGCATCTGCAGTCCTTTTCAGTCTCTGAATCAGATTTTTGCTCAGAACCTTCAATTTCAGCCAGAAAATACCTGAAATCACAGAAAAACACACAAACTCATAGTAAAGTCCAAAAAAGTGAATTTTAACTAAAAACTAATAAAAATATAATAAAAACTAACTAAAAGATACTAAAAACATACTAAAAACAATGCCAAAAAGCGTACAATTTATCCGCTCATCAGAGAGCTGGCGCTGAACGCCAGAAACAAGCATGGAACTGGCGTTCAACGCCAGAAACATGCTGCACATGGGCGTTGAACGCCTAGAACATGCATCACTTCGGCGGTTAAACGCCAGAATTGCATGGAAAGGCATTTTACATGCCTAATTGGTGCAGGAATGTAAATCCTTGACACCTCAGGATCTGTGGACCCCATAGGATCATCTCAGGATCTATGGATCCCACAGGATCCCCACCTACCATATTCTCCCCTCTTCTCAACATTCATTCTCTCTTTCCAATAAACACTCTTTCCCAAAACCCTTCACCAATCACCTCAATCTCTCTTCCCAATTACCCCCTTCACCACTCACATCCATCCACTCTTCCCCATAAACCCCACCTACCTTCAAAATTCAAATTTCTTTCCCACCCAAATCCACCCTAAATGGCCGAACCTACCCCCTCTCCTGTCCCTATATAAACCCCTCCATTCTCCTTAATTTTCACACAACACAACCCCCTATTCTACACCTTGGCCGAATACACCTCCCCCTCACTCTCCTCCATATTTTCTCTTCTTCTTCTTCTTTTCTTTCTTCTCTTGCTCGAGGGCGAGCAATATTTTAAGTTTGGTGTGGTAAAAGCATAAGCTATTTGTTTTTCCATTATCATTGATGGCACCTAAGGCCGGAGAAACCTTTAGAAAAGGGAAAGGGAAGACAAAAGCTTCCACCTCCAAGTCATGGGAGATGGAAAGATTCATCTCCAAAGCCCATCAAGACCACTTCTATGATGTTGTGGCCAAGAAGAAGGTGATCCCCGAGGTCCCTTTCAAGCTCAAGAAAAATGAGTATCCGGAGATCCGACATGAGATCCAAAGAAGAGGTTGGGAAGTTCTAACCAACCCCATCCAACAAGTCAGAATCTCAATGGTTCAAGAGTTCTATGCCAATGCATGGATCACTAGGAACCATGATCAAAGTAAGAACCCGAACCCAAAGAATTATCTTACAATGGTTCGGGGGAAATACTTAGATTTTAGTCCGAAAAATGTGAGGTTGGTGTTCAACTTGCCCATGATGCAAGGAGATACACGCCCCTACACTAGAAGGGTCAACTTTAATCAAAGGTTGGACCAAGTCCTTATGGACATATGTGTGGAAGGAGCTCAATGGAAAAGAGATTCCAAAGGCAAGCCAGTTCAACTAAGAAGACTGGACCTCAAGCCTGTGGCTAGAGGATGGTTGGAGTTCATCCAACGCTCCCTCATCCCCACTAGCAACCGATCTGAAGTTACTGTGGATCGGGCCATCATGATTCATAGCATCATGAATGGAGAGAAAGTAGAAGTTCATGAAGTCATCTCCCATGAATTCTACAAAATAGCCGATAAGCTTTCTACTTTGGCAAGGCTAGCTTTTTCTCATCTTATTTGCCATCTATGTTACTCAGCTGGAGTTATCATAGAAGGAGACATCCTCATTGAGGAGGACAAGCCCATCACTAAGAAAAGGATGGAGCAAACAAGAGAGCCCCACTCATGGAACCCAAGAGATGCATGAGGAAGCTCATCACCAAGAAATCCCGGAGATGCCTCAAGGGATGCACTTTCCTCCCAATAACTATTGGGAATAACTCAACACTTTCTTAGAAGATTTGAGTTACAATGTGGATCAATTAAGGGTGGAACATCAAGAGCACTCCATCATTCTTCATGAAATTAGAGAAGATCAAAGAACAATGAGGGAGGAGCAACAAAGGCAAGGAAGGGACATAGAAGAGCTTAAGGACATCATTGGTCCTTCAAGAAGAAGACGCCACTAAGGTGGATTCATTCCTTGTTCTTAATTTTTCTGTTTTTCGTTTTTATCTATGTTTTGTGTCTCTACTTCATGATCATTAGTATGTAGTAACTATGTCTTAAAGCTATGAATAAATTCCATAAATCCTTCACCTCTCTTAAATGAAAAATATTTTTAATTCAAAAGAACAAGAAGTACATAAATTCCGAAAATTGTCCTTGAATTTAGTTTAATTATATTGATGTAGTGACAATACTTTTTATTTTCTGAATGAATGATTGAACAGTGCATAATTTTGATCTTGTTGTTTATGAATGTTAAAATTGTTGGCTCTTGAAAGAATGATGAACAAAGAGAAATGTTATTGACAATCTGAAAAATCATGAAAATTGATTCTTGAAGCAAGAAAAAGCAGTGAAAAAGCAAAAGCTTGAGAGAAAAAAAAAGAAAGAAAAAAAAGGGGCGAAAAAAAATTTAGAAAGAAAAAGAAAAAGCAAGCAGAAAAAGCCAATAGCCCTTAAAACCAAAAGACAAGGGTAAAAAAGATCCAAGGCTTTGAGCATCAATGGATAGGAGGGCCCAAGGAAATAAAATCCAGGCCTAAGCGGCTAAATCAAGCTGTCCCTAACCATGTGCTTGTGGCATGCAGGTCCAAGTGAAAAGCTTGAGACTGAGTAGTTAAAGTCGTGATCCAAAGCAAAAAGAGTGTGCTTAAGAGCTCTGGACACCTCTAACTGGGGACTTTAGCAAAGCTGAGTCACAATCTGAAAAGGTTCACCCAGTTATGTGTCTGTGGCATTTATGTATCCGGTGGTAATATTGGAAAACAAAATGCTTAGGGCCGCGGCCAAGACTCATAAAAGTAGCTGTGTTCAAGAATCAACAAACTTAACTAGGAGAATCAATAACACTATCTGAAATTCTAAGTTCCTATAGAAGCCAATCATTCTAAACTTCAAAGGAAAAAGTGAGATGCCAAAACTGTTCAGAAGCAAAAAGCTACAAGTCCCGCTCATCTAATTAGAATTAATATTCATTGATATTTTGAGATTTATATTATATTCTCTTCTTTTTATCCTAATTAATCTTCAGTTGCTTGGGGACAAGCAATAATTTAAGTTTGGTGTTGTGATAAGCAGATAATTTATACGCTTTTTGGCATTGTTTTTAGGTAGTTTTTAGTATGATCTAGTTACTTTTAGGGATGTTTTCATTAGTTTTTATGCTAAATTTACATTTCTAGACTTTACTATGAGTTTGTGTATTTTTCTGTGATTTTAGGTATTTTCTGGCTGAAATTGAGGAACCTGAGCAAAACTCTGATAGGAGGCTGACAAAGGACTGCTGATGCTGTTGGAATCTGACCTCCCTGCACTCAAAATGGATTTTCTGGAGCTACAGAACTTCAAATGGCGCGCTCTCAACGGCGTTGGAAAGTAGACATCCAGATATTTTCATCAATATATAATAGTCCATACTTTATTCGTAATTAGACGACATAAACTGGGCTCAACGCCAGTTCTATGCTGCATTCTGGAGTCAAACGCCAGAAATACGTCACGAACCAGAGTTGAACGCCCAAAACACGTTACAACTTGGCGTTCAACTCCAAGAGAAGCCTCAGCTCGTGGATAGATCAAGCTCAGCCCAAGCACACACCAAGTGGGCCCCGAAAGTGAATTTATGCATCAATTACTTACTTCTGTAAACCCTAGTAGCTAGTTTAGTATAAATAGAACTTTTTACTAGTTTATTAGAAGTCTTGGACTATCTAGTTCCTTTGACCATTCGGTCTTTCATGGGGGCTAGCCATTCGGCCATGCCTAGACCTTCATCACTTATGTATTTTTAACGGTGGAGTTTCTACACACCATATATTAAGGGTGTGGAGCTCTGCTATACCTCAAGTTTCAATGCAAGTACTACTATTTTCTATTCAATTCGACTTATTCTTATTCTAAGATATTCGTTGCACTTCAACATGATGAATGTGATGATCCGTGACACTCATCATCATTCTCACCTATGAACGCGTGACTGACAACCACTTCCGTTCTACCTTAGACCGGGCGCATATCTCTTGGATTCCTTAATCAGAATCTTCGTGGTATAAGCTAGAATTGATGGCGGCATTCATGGGAATCTGGAAAGTCTAACCTTGTCTGTGGTATTCCGAGTAGGATTCCGGAATTGAATGACTGTGACGAGCTTCAAACTCGCGATTGCTGGGCGTGATGACAAACGCAAAAGAATCAAGGGATTCTATTCCAACATGATCGAGAACCGACATATGATTAGACGTGCTGTGACAGAGCATTTAGACCATTTTCACTGAGAGGATGGGATGTAGCCATTGACAACAGTGATGCCCTACATACAGCTTGCCATAGAAAGGAGTGACAAATATTGGATAAAAGCAGTAGGAAAGCAGAGATTCGGAAGAAACACAGCACCTCCATACACTTATCTGAAATTCCCATCATTGAATTACATGAGTAACTCTATCTTTATTTTCTGTTTAAATTTATTATTATTATTCGAAAAATCCAATAATCTCTTAATATAGTTGAATCCGCCTGACTGGGATTTACAAGATGACCATAGCTTGCTTCATACCAACAATCTCTGTGGGATTGACCCTTACTCACGTAAGGTATTAGTTGGACGACCCAGTACACTTGCTGGTTAGTTGTGCGGAGTTGTGACAAAGTGTGATTTATGTTTGAGAGCACCAAGTCTTTGGAGCCATTGTTGATGATCACAATTTCGTCCACCAGTGCTCCGCTTCCGCCTTTAGCAGAGCTCAGTGTCATTGTTCCGTGTTTTCCGTTGCGGGTGTCGTAGCTACGGCCCCCAGACGCCTAACATTGTTAACAAACAACCAGAGGTTAGTGGGTTATTTTTTGTTATGCGCTTATAACTGTTCCTGTTGCTAATAGTTTCACATGCAATGAATTTGGTTGAGGTGTTTGATTGTTGATGGTGAAAAAATCAGTGGTTGTAATTTCACTATACCGGATCATGTATAAGGAGTTGTTGTTGTAGATGTTTGATGGTTTTAGTTTCAATGTGTAGTTGCATCTAATTAGATGGTTACTTTAGTATGTTTTTGGATTGTTGGTTTTTAATATACGGACTGATTTTCAGTTTTATAAAGGTTATATCTTGCTTGACTGAGGTGGGATTTGATGTGTCGATTTATGGTTGGTTTCTAGTTAGTCTACTATGCCCGAAATTTGAGTCACATTCATGATTCCGTCAATTACATCAAATGTATATATGCTGATCAAGGCAAACTAGGTATTGCATCAATCAATCAATCAATTATAAGTAAGTTTTCTTTTTTACTTTAAGGGTGATTCGATATATCGTTGTTTCATTGGTATTAGATGTATGTTTTTTGTTTTTGTATTTGCTACTAACTCGATGTACACATGATGAGATCAATTACATGTCGAATGGTTAGTTTTCCAGGAAATTGAATGGCTATTTTTCATAATGGGGATTGCTATTTTAATTTGATTATAGTGACAGCACCTTTTTAAAAGGTAATGTTAAAAGAGTCTCTGTTTTCTACGTAAACTAGTGTATATATGGTGCTGAAAGCGGGTTCTAGTCTTAGATATTTAGTCCTGACGTTTACTGAAACAGATGGTTACTTTAATTCATTTTGTGGTGGTTATTTTTTGCTGTAGCCATTGTTGTTTGGTGATAACATGTTGTTGTGTTGTGTGATTCTTATTTACCTTGCTGATTGTTGTGTTTATAATTGGTTGATTTGGTCTCTAAATCCAGTTAAATTCTTGCTAAAGATTTCCTTTCTCTACATGGGGCTGCTATTTTTTTTATTAGCAGCTGAAATGAATACAATTTTTATGTCTCATGTTGTTTTAATTTTTCTTACTTGATTATAAACTGAAAAGAAGATTCACTTGGATTGTAGAGAACTAATTGAGTGAGTATTTATTCATGGCGATCCAATCATACATTCTCCTACAGTCCAAGCTATAAATTAGATGGGTAAAAAGGAAGTTAGATCACCATTTACGGCTCCGAGCACGAGGACGTTGAAATAACGTACAGAAGGATTGCCAACTGGGAGAAAGTTCAAAGGAAGAAAAAATTAGCATACTTAAGATAACGTACTTGATAAGATTTGAATATTTACCTTATTTACTAGTTAGAGTCTTGAAAATTTATTTATGACACATTGGGATGACATTTTTGTAGTAGATCCCTTTTTTTTTAGAACTTATGTAATCTGTTGGTGTAAAGGAATTCAAGCATGACACTGACGAGTGAGTCGAAAATGACCATCTATTTTTCTTATGAAAGTAACCATCTAGATACATGGTGAACCGAATATCCAGTATACTATTTCTTAGTACAGGGATATCGCTTTTGTATTTCAAGCTGACATTAATTGAATCTAATAAGTGTTGACTTCATTATCACTGTTCTTGAACCAATATACTATAATTTGTTTTGAGTACCTGCTACAGTTTACAAGGGTTGAATACCCGAAAACAACCATCCACGTATACAGTTACAGTAAACAACTGATTTCATGCATAAATGAACATCCAACACATCTAAGTAAAGATAAATATGTAACTACTATCTAAAGCGACTAACTGCACACCGAATGAAATTAATCAAGCTCCTTATACAACAAAGCATCGGAACTTATCTAGATTAAATTGGTTCATTGAAGTTAATCAAGTCTAGTTTCTTGCAACAATTACGAACACACCGGATACCTATATCTTTAGAGAATAAAGCCACCCGTTGCTAACAAAAAAAGCATCACACTTGGCATTTGCGTCTTTGAAAAATATCATCTTCATCTACAATTGCTGACAAATGAATAACTATTGAAATCCTATATCCATGGAGAAAAATATTAAAGGTACTCAAAACCATTTCCATCAGATTCTAACTGCTGTCTGTAACACCCTAATTAGCCTAAGCCTTACCTCGCATCATAAAGCAAAGGTTAATCAAAGATTACGACAGTTCTAAGCTCATACATATCATATATAGAAGGGATTAATAATATCTAGAAGCCTGATGAAAGATATAGCTCAAAATAGGATTTGAAAAGCGCAAAACACACTAACGAAGCTACTAGCTTAAAAGCACAAGATATGGATATGATATAACAAAATAATAGATCATAATATCATAAGAATCTAGCCACGGCCCGTGGAGTTTAAGCCGGCAAGCCATATACAGATATACAGAAAATAGACAGTAGAAACAGCTTATACAAGTTTTGTTCTCTCATATACAAGCCTCTAGGCAAGGACAAAATACAAAAGTGAGAGATGTATAAACAAAATAAATAGAGGACTCTAAAATAATCCAAGATTCTCCGCTTCTGTCACCATCCAAAATAACTCACCGAGGTGGGTTGCGACCTGTATCTGAAAAATATAACAGAAATATGGTATGAGAACCGAGGGTTCTCAGTATGGTAATAGAGTCCAGTGATGTAGGATATAAGACCTTGGGACGCCAAAGGCAATCCTAAGCTCCATATCCATCACAAGATTCAAGCTTAAAGCATTCTAAAATAGATAAGCATAATATACCAACATAACTTAAATAAACCAGGTCATCTATCTTAGGGGATTTCTATTCTAACCAAGCAGGTAGAAGATACATATGATGAATGCCTGCCCTACTGGCTGTGATATCACATTGTCGGTTCAACTGCCAACCCGACACATCTCTATGGAGACGTCGCCCTTCGGATTTCTCATATGGGAACTCCCGAGATATAGTGTCCGGATCACTGTCCAGGTACTAGCGCTTGCACGCTCTATAGATCCGAAGAGATGCGAGCGGGATACTCTTGCCTTAGACCTCACATTTCAACGTAAGCGGGATTAACCACCGTCCTTACGCCGCCGCCGCTACCTCGACAGGCGGGATTAACCACCATCCCTGTCGGGCGCATAGTGTCTCATAATTTCAGTACAAATCAGTACTTCAATGGTTTTTCAAAAAATAATTTCGATATACATGGATCCATCATCTCATTCAGAGTTTTCGACTTATCTTAACCAATGTCCATTCTCAATTCAGTTTCCAACATTAACAAATCATGATTTCTCATCTCATATGTCCATCACCATTCATATGACATCAAACCATCCTCAGCCCGCCAGAAACCTAGGCCTCTATTTTCTAAATACTCAAACTAAGCTCAAAAGTCTTAAAATGGTGTTATAGAAGCTTACAACCTTGTTGGAAAGGTAAAATAGTTGAAAAACAAGTAAATTTGAGAAACAGGACGTGTACGGCCACACAGGGGTCTGTGCATGCGCATGCCCAGGAAATTTCAAATTGTGTGCGTACGCACAGGTGGCAAAACTTACAGAATCTATTCACTCGCACAACCTGTGCCAGCGTCCCAAACAGAATGGCCTTCCCAACGTGTGCATCCGCACAGGCCTGTGCGTCTGCACAGGTTGAAAATTTCCCTTAGATATGTGCGTGCACAAGCTGTGCTAGCACGGCAAACAGAACCCACTTCCCTGCCTGTGCATGCGCACAGGTCAAAATTTTCGCAGGGTGTGCGCCTGCACAAGAGTGTGCGTTCGCACATATCAGAAATCTTGAAATTCTATAACTTTGCATAATTTTAGATTTTTAAATTTTGAATGATCATAACTTCCTCTACAAAATTCCAAATTTCACAAACTTTATATCAATTTAAAGGGTTTTCAAAGATCTTTATTTCTAAAAAGATTTCAATCAATTTCAAAAACCGAGGCAAAAGTTATGATCAAACAAAATTTACTAAAAATCCAATTTTACCAAACTTCACAATTTCCTCATTTTCTTACCATACACCTTCCAAAACCATACCAAACCATTCAAAACCCCACTTTTCATCAAGATTAACCTTTGTATCATATTACATTCAATCATACCACATTTTCTTTCACATTTCATTATCCAAAATCTCAATTATAACATATACAACATAGCCACCAATCATCATCATATCATCATCAATTCTCATCATCAACCCAACCATGATTTCAATTCAATACTTAACAATACTCATTCATCCACATCCATCATATCTCAACTTCATCATTTAACCACAACAACAACATCAAAATGTTATACCTCATAAACACAAACAATCATCAACAACATAAAATTTCCAAACCTATCCTATGGGTCACTAGCCTAAGTGTCCATGAATATTATATACTACATAGAGAAAATCAAAACCATACCTTGGCCGATTTCCTATATGCACCAAATCTCCAAATTAGTACAAACAAGCTTCCAACCATAATCCAAGCTTTCAATTCCACTCCAATAAGCACAATTAAGTTCCAATAGCTCCTAAAGCCACAATAATCAAACTATATATGCATAAACCATCATAAATCAACCTAGGGTTCATCATAAATCAAAATTTCACAAGGGTTCAATGTCTCTTACCTTTTCCACCAGATTTGGATGTCAAAATCCAAAGCTAAGCAAGGATTAAAGCAAACATAAACATCCAAAATCACAAAAACTCATTTAACCCAAAGCCCTAATAGACCCAAAATTTTGAAGAGAGAAACTGAGAGGAATTCGATCTTTTCTTACCAGTTTCTTACATGGGTTTTATAGAGTTCATCACAAGGAACGCGTAGTCACTGACGGCACACAAATCGGAGCACCGTAGCTCGAGATATTGCCAAAAGAAGAGGTGGGTGAATAGTGTTTCTTCTTCCTCTCCTCCCCTTTCTCTTTTTTGCTCTGTGTGTGTGTGTGTTTAATGGAGTTGTGGCTGGTTTGGTTCACTTAGTGAGCCTTTTATATGTTGGACTTTGGCCCAACTTGGGTCCGGTCCAATCTGTTAGCATTTTTAGTCCGTTTGGCCCAACTTCGAACCAAACCTTTAAAATTAACGCCCGATTTTCAACTTCTAATGTTTTTCTAAAGTTTTTTATGGTTTTTCACTTTTCTCGTGCGGTACCGGGTAGACTTGAACCGGTTCAACTGCCGGTTTATGATTTTTCACGGTTTTTTTTTGCAGAAAGCACATTTTCTGACTCAGAAAGACCCACTGATTCCAAAAATCACCTTTAAATCCTCAAGTTCTCTCTAACTTTTCAGAATCTAATTTGGAAAATTAATCACTTAGTTAACTGGTTGATTAGTAGTGGTTCTTACATTCTCCCCACCAAATAAGAAATTTTGCCCTCAAAATTTGAATTACCTGAGAAAAGCTCGGGATAATCTTTTCGCATCTCAGATTCCAATTCCCAAGTGTGCTCTTCAACTCCTGCTCTCTTCCAAGCAACCTTAACCAATGAAACTTTCTTTCCTCGCAGCTTCTTCACACTGGTATCGTCAATCCTCACCAGTGTCACTTGGAATGTCAAGTTCTCTGTCAACTTGACCGATTTAGGCTCCAACACATGAGCCACATCCGGTGTGTACTTACAGAGTTGTGACACGTGAAATACATCATGTAGGTTAGATAGATGAGGTGGCAAAGCTACTTGGTATGCCACCGGCCCGAATCTCTTCAAAATCTCAAATGGTCCTATATATCTTGGGTTCAACTTCTTGGTCTTGATTGCTCTTCCAATCCCAGTTGTTGGTGTAACCCTAAGGAATACGTGCTCTCCCACTTCAAACTCTTAACGGTTTCCGTCTCTGATCCGCATAACTCTTCTGTCGACTTTGGGCAGTTAGAATCCATGCACGAATCTTCTTAATGTTCTCACTAGTCTCTGCTACTAAATCTGGACCCAAAACGCTTGCTTCACCTGATTCATACCAACAAAGTGGAGACTGGCACCTCCGTCCATACAATGCCTCATACGGAGCCATCACAATACTCGCATGAAAGCTGTTGTTGTACGCAAACTCCACCAATGGCATGTAGCAATTCCAACTTCCAGGTTGATCCAAAATATAAGCTCTCAGCATATCCTCCAATGTCTGAATAGTTCTCTCCGACTGTCTATCAGTTTGCGGATGATATGCGGTACTAAGACATAGCTTTGTACCGAAAGCTCTTTGGAAAGCTACCCAAAACCTTGAAGCGAATCGGGGATCATGGTCCGATACTATGCTCGACAGCACACCATGCAACCTTACTATCTCCTTGATGTACACTCTTGCCAACTCCTCCATATAACAGTTTACTCGGATAGGTAGAAAGTGAACAGATTTGGTTAAGTGATCCACGATCACCCAAATCGCATCAAATCCCGACCTAGTCCTTGGTAAATCGGTCACAAAATCCATTGCGATTCCTTCCCACTTCCACTGAGGAATCTCAAGAGGCTGTAGCATTAGCCTAAAAATACTTAACGCACGGATCACGACATCGAATGGTATAAAGGGGGTTAAAAATACATAATTTAAAGGCTTAAGAAGCAAGTTTTCAATCATAGAACAAAATTGGGAAGGAATTGTAAAATCATGCAAAATTGTATGAATAAGTGTGAGAATAGTGGATAAAATCCACTCAATTAAGTATAAGATGTACCACGAAATAGTGGTGCATCAAGCATTCCCGACGGTTTCTGACGCTCTATCTTCACCTTCTGGCAAGTTAAACATTTGGATATCACTGTAGCTATATCATCCTTCATCCCAGGCCACCAGAACATCTTCTTTAAGTCATAATACATCTTCGTGCTTCCGGGATGAATAGAAAATCCACTGTTGTGAGCTTTCAACAACAAGTCTGGCCTTAAACTCCCTACATCTGGTACGCAAATCCTTCCTTTGTATCTCCATAACCCTTCATCATCCTTAGTGAATTCTTCATGCCTCTTATCACCAACTGGTTGAAACAATTGCGGCAGCTTCTGCTCATCTCGCTGAGCCCTTTGTATTTCTGATTTAAACGTGGTTGACATCTGTAACTGGTTCAAACAAGCTTTCCCGGCCACTTCACCAATATCCAACTTAAGCTCCACAAGCTTATCCACTAGCTCTTCTTCCTTGATTCTCATCCAAGCAATTGTTAAAGATTTCCGACTCAAAGCGTCTACTACCACGTTCGCCTTTCCAGGGTGATAACTCAACTCGAAATCATAATCTTTAAGCAACTCCATCCAGCTTCTCTGGCGCATATTTAGCTCTTTCTGATCAAAGATGTACTTGAGACTCTAATGATAAAAAAAACACTAAACTTTACTCCGTACAAGTGGTGTCTCCAAATCTTCAAGGCAAACACAATCGCCGATAATTCCAAATCATGAGTGGGGTAATTCACCTAATGCGGTCTCAGCTGACGCAACGCGTAAGCAACTACGTTCCGGTGTTGCATCAACACGCAACTCAAACCCTTCAGAGAAGCATCACAATATACTTCAAACGGTTCATGCAGTTCCGGTAAGATTAAAACAGGTGCTGAAGTTAACTTCTGCTTCAAGGTCTGAAAGCTCTCTTCGCACTCTGACATCCACATGAATGGCACTTCTTTCATTGTCAATTTTGTCATCGGTAATGCAATCCGGGAAAATCCTTCAATAAACCTCCTATAATATCCGGCTAAACCCAAGAAGCTTCTCACTTCCGTCACCGTCGTTGATCTTTCCCATTCCATCACTGCTTCTACCTTTGAAGGATCTATGGCTATTCCTCCTTTGCTCACCACGTGGCCTAAGAACTTTACTTTCTCCTTCAAGAACTCGCACTTCGACAACTTAGCATACAACTTTCGCTCTTTCAGGATTTGCAACACAATCCTCAAGTGCTCCTCATGTTCCTTTGCCGTCTTGGAGTAAACTAAGATGTCGTCTATGAAAATCACCACAAATTTGTCCAAAAAGGGACGAAAGACTCTGTTCATGTAATCCATGAAAACAGCAGGTGCATTCATTAATCCAAAGGACATTACTGCAAATTCGTAGTGTCCATAGCGTGTCCTAACACAGTCTTAGGGATATCATCCTCCTTCACCCTTATCTGATGGTAACCGGATCTCAAATCAATCTTGAAAAACACTCCAACTCCTTACAATTGATCCATCAAGTCATCTATCCTTGGTAGCGGGTACTTGTTCTTCATTGTCACTTTATTCAACTGTCGATAATCCACGCACAAGTGCATCCCTCCATCCTTCTTCTTCACCAATAAAACTGGCGCTCCCCACAGTGATACACTCGGTCAAATGAACCTCTTATTCAGAAGCTCTTCCAACTGAGTCTTTAATTCTGCCAGCTCTATCGGAGCCATTCTATACGGCACAATAGATACTGGCCCGACTCTCGGCACCAATTCAATCACAAATTCAATTTCCCTTTGATGTGGGAACTAAGGGATATCTTCCGGGAATACCTCAGGAAAATCGCTAACCACCGAAATCTGATCTAAGTTCTGGGCATCACCCAACGCATTAGCAGCCAACAGAATATAACCCTGACACTCCTCCCCCACTACAATGCACCATTACAGAGTTCAGGTAATACCCCGTAGCTACCACTGCTCCATTCTCTCCTTCTGGCATAAACCGAATAGTCCGTTCAAAGAAATCCAACAATACCCGATTCTTCGACAACCAATCAAACCCCAAAATCATCTCTAGCCCCACCATTGGTAAACAGATCAATTCGTGCACAAAGTCTCTACCCTTAAGCTTGAAACTTACTCGTCTACAACCTGACCTAGTCATAACTGTTTGATGGGGAGTATGTATATGCAGATCAAAAGGTAACTCTAACACTTTCAAGCTTAATTCCTCAACTTTAGAAAACGAAATAAACAAATGCGAAGCTCCAGTATCATATAATGCAACTAAGGATTTATCAACAATTAAACATATACCTCTCATCAATGGATCCGTCTTGGAAGCATCCTTGGCATTCACAGCAAAGACTCGACCTTGATGCTGACTCTGGCCCACATTCTGATTCCTCCCACGAGTGCAATCCCTCGCAATGTGGCCAGGCAACCCACAATTGAAGCAACCACCTAAACCAATCTTACATGAGTCATAAGGGTGAAAACGTCCACAACGATCACAAACTAAATCCGGAGAACTCTTACTCTGATTTTCTCTTCCCTTAGCATACTGAAATTGATTCTAATTATTCTTTCTGAAGCCCCCTTGGCCTTGAGGCGCATATCCTCCTCTTTTGAAGCTTTGTCCTTTTGGGTGAAAATACTTGCCACCCCCCGACTAGAGATCCCTCCATGAGTATCCTTGGATGCCGCCATGGTCTTGGCATACTCTTCCACTACTTTAGCCTTGTTCACCAAGTCAGAGAAGATACGGATCTCCAAAGGAGCCACATCAGTCATAATGTTATTCTTTAAACCCCTCTAGTACTTAATACACCTCCAGCTCTCGAAAGTCTCCGGGTCACCCTGACACACCCTAGAAAACCTACAAATCTCTTCAAACTTGTTGGTGTACTCAGCCACAGACATGGAACCCTGCTTCAGCTGCATTAGCTCCATCTCCTTCGCTTCCCTTGCAGACTCAGGAAAGTACTTCTTGTAAAAGGCCGCTCGGAACACCTCCCACAGAATATCGGCGTTCTGCAACTGTAGCAAATAGCACTCAGCTTGCCACCAGGGCTGGGCCTCTCCCACTAGCTTATAAGCGACAAACTCGACATATTGATTGAGGGGGACATGTTGCGCCTGTAAAGCACGTTCCATTGCTTGGAACCAGTGGTCCGCTTCATTAGGATTTGTGAATCCACGAAAAGTTGGCGGATGAACCTTGAGGAACGTCTCCAGGGCCATCGAAACTCCTCCGGCATTATCGCCGTTTCCCTCGGTGGTGCACGAAATTGCAATCACACTTTGCAACCCCGCACAACTAACCAGCAAGTGCACTGGGTCGTCCAAGTAATACCTTACGTGAGTAAGGGTCGATCCCACGGAGATTGTCGGCTTGAAGCAAGCTATGGTTATCTTGTAAATCTTAGTCAGGATATCAGAAATTATCAGGATTGATTGTGAAAAGCAAAAGAACATGAAATAAGTACTTGTTATGCAGTAATGGGGAATAGGTTGAGGTTTTGGAGATGCTCCATCTTCTGAATCTCTGCTTTCCTACTGTCTTTCTTCATCAAACACGCAAGGCTCCTTCCATGGCAAGCTGTATGTAGGGTTTCACCATTGTCAGTGGCTACATCCCATCCTCTCAGTGAAAACGTTCCTATGCTCTGTCACAGCATGGCTAATCATCTGTCGGTTCTCGGTCAGGCCGGAATAGAATCCATTGATTCTTTTGCGTCTGTCACTAACGCCCCGCCTGCTAGGAGTTTAAAGCACGTCACAGTCATTCAATCATTGAATCCTACTCAGAATACCACAGACAAGGTTTAGACCTTCCGGATTCTCTTGAATGCCGCCATCAGTTCTAGCTTATACCACGAAGATTCCGGTTAAAGAATCCAAGAGATATCTACTCAATCTAAGGTAGAACGGAGGTGGTTGTCAGGCACACGTTCATAGTTGAGAATGATGATGAGTGTCACGGATCATCACATTCATCCGATTTAAGAACAAGTAATATCTTAGAATGGAAGCAAGCATGATTGAATGAGAAACAGTAGTAATTGCATTAATCCATCAGGACACAGCAGAGCTCCTCACCCCCAACCATGGGGTTTAGAGACTCATACCGTGGAAAGTACACAAAGGAACGTGTAAAGTGTCATGAGGTACAGATACAATGTCAAAAGATCCTATTAATAGTAAACTAGTAACCTAAGGTTTTACAGAAATGAGTAAATGACAGAAAAATCCACTTCCGGGCCCACTTGGTGTGTGCTTGGGCTGAGCATTGAAGCTTTCATGTGTAGAGGCCTTTTCTGGAGTTAAACGCCAGCTTTCATGCCAGTTTGGGCGTTTAACTCCAAGTTTTATGCCAGTTCCAGCGTTAAACGCTGGAAATTCTGAGGCTGATTTGCCACGCCGGTTTGGGCCATCAAATCTCGGGCAAAGTATGGACTATTATACATTGCTGGAAAGCCCAGGATGTCTACTTTCCAATGCTGTTGAGAGCGCGCCAATTGGGCTTCTGTAGCTCCAGAAAATCCACTTCGAGTGTAGGGAGGTCAGAATCCAACAACATCTGCAGCCCTTTTCAGCCTCTAAATCAGATTTTTGCTCAGAACCCTCAATTTCAGTCAGAAAATACCTGAAATCACAGAAAAACACACAAACTCATAGTAAAGTCCAGAAAAGTGAATTTTAACTAAAAACTAATAAAAATATACTAAAAACTCAACTCAAACTACTAAAAACATGCTAAAAATAATGCCAAAAAGTGTATAAATTATCCGCTCATCACAACACCAAACTTAAATTGTTGCTTGTCCCCAAGCAACTGAAAATCAAGATAGAATAAAAAGAAGAGAATATACTATAGACTCCAAAATATCAAAGAAACATAGTTCCAATTAGATGAGCGGGACTAGTAGCTTTTTGCCTCCGAACAGTTTTGGCATCTCACTCTATCCTTTGAAGTTCAGAATGATTGGTATCTATAAGAACTCAGAACTCAGATAGTGTTATTGATTCTCCTAGTTAAGTATGATGATTCTTGAACATAGCTAGTGTATGAGTCTTGGCTGTGGCCCAAAGCACTCTGTCTTCCAGTATTACCACCGGATACATACATGCCACAGACACATAATTGGGTGAACCTTTTCAGATTGTGACTCAGCTTTGCTAGAGTCCCCAATTAGAGGTGTCCAGGGTTCTTAAGCACACTCTTTTTGCTTTGGTTCACAACTTTATTTCTTTCTTCTTTTTTTTTTCTTTTTCTTCTCTTTTTTTTTCTTTTTTTTTTCGAATTTTTTTTTGTATTCACTGCTTTTTCTTGCTTCAAGAATCATTTTGATGATTTTTCAGATCCTCAATAACAGTTCTCTTTTTCCCTCATTCTTTCAAGAGCCAACAATCTTTAACATTCTCAAAACAACAAATTCAAGAGACATATGCACTGTTCAAGCATTCATTCAGAAAACAAAAAGTATTGTCACCACATCAAACTAATTCAACTAGTTTCAAGGATAAATTTCAAAATCCTGTACTTCTTGTTCTTTTGTGATTAAAGCATTTTTCATTTAAGAGAGGTGATGGATTCATAGAACATTCATAACTTTAAGGCATAAATTTTATTAATTATGAATTAAGAACAAGACTCAAATATAGATATAAAATGAAACTAAAAGAAAAAAAAGAAAAAAAAATTAGAAAACAAAACAAAAAAAACGCAAAAAAAAAAAAATAGGCTCCTAATGATAGAGGTTTTCACAGAGTTATGACTCAACAACCTTGATTTTGAGAAGTGGATGCTCCCTCAACTTGAGAGGAGAGCTTTTGGCGTTTCATCTCTTGGAGTTCACGCCCCTGCTTCTCTTGTTCCTTCAGCAATTTGCAGAGCATGCAGTTCTGATTCTGCTGTTCTTCCTTAAGTTGCTCCATAGTCTCTTGCAACTTGTTGATAGATGCTTCTAGGTTGGCCCAGTAGCCAATTTCAGGGAATTCAGGGAGGAACTCTTGCGCCCTCCTTTTGATAGAGTTGTCTTGCATTTGTCCTTCCATTAACTTCTTGGTGATTGGATGTTCAATGGGTATGAATTCATCTACTCCCATCTTCACCCTAGCCTCTTTACAGAGCAAGGAGATTAAGCTTGGGTAGGCTAGTTTGGCTTCAGTGGAATTCTTATTTGCAATTGTGTAGATCTCACAAGCAATCACATGATGAACCTCCACTTCTTTTCCAAGCATAATGCAATGAATCATCACTGCTCTCTTGATAGTGACCTCAGAACGGTTGCTAGTGGGCAATATGGAACGCCCAATAAAGTCTAGCCAACCTCTTGCAATTGGTTTGAGGTCTCCCCTCTTGAGTTGGTTTGGGACACCCTTTGAATTGGTTATCCACTTAGTTCCAGGGAGGCATATGTCCTCTAGAACTTGATCCAACCCTTTATCTGCTCTCACCCTTCTCCTATTAAAGGAGTCAGGATCATCTTGCAGTTGAGGCAATTTGAAGATTTCTCTTATTTTGTCCAGATGGAAGTACATAACTTTCCCTCTGACCATGGTTCTGTAGGTATGGTAAGCAGTTCCAGTCATTCTCTGCTTATCTGTTAGCCACAGATTTGAGTAGAATTCCTGAACCAAATTCCTTCCAACCTTTATTTCAGGATTGGTTAGAACTTCCCATCCTCTGTTTCGAATTTGCTCTTGGATCCCCGGATAGTCATCTTCTTTCAGATCAAACTTCACTTCCGGGATCACTGACATCAGGCCCATTATTTTGTGATAATGGTCTTCATGTTCTTTGGTTAAGAACTTCTCTTGATTCCAAAGATTCTTTGAATTATTCTCTTTCTTTCCTCTTAAATTGGTTTGTTTTCCTTTAGGAGCCATGATCTTGATGAATCTTGGCTTTAGTGATCACGGAAAAGCACACCAAACTTAGAGGTTTGCTTGTCCTCAAGCAAAAGAAAGGAAGGAGAAGAGAGAGGAGAGAGCAAATTCGAATGGTGTGTGGGAATGGTGAGGCCGAACGTGTTCTTATAAGGGGGGGAAAGAGATTTCGAAAAAATTGAGAAGAGATTTGAGAAGATATGGAGAGGATTTGAGAAAAGGGTGAGTTTTTGAATAAGATTTGGGATTGATTTGAGATAAATTTGAAGAATGGTTTTGATTTTTGAAGATTTGAAAGTGAATGATGAAAGGTTGAAGTGTATTTATGTAGAAAGGTATGGGTAAGAAAAGGAAATTTGAAAAAATTTGATTTGAAAATAAAATTGTGGTCCCCCCACCTTTCTGGCGTTAAACGCCCAGAATGGCACCCATTCTGGCGTTTAACGCCCATTTGTTGCCCCTTTTGGGCGTTTAACGCCCAGCCAGGTACCCTGGCTGGCGTTAAACGCCAGAATTCCTTTATCACTGGGCGTTTTTCTAAACGCCCAGGATGCTGCACACCTGGCGTTAAACGCCCAGAATGGTGCCCATTCTGGCGTTTAACGCCCAAAATGGCACCTTTACTGGCGTTAAACGCCCAGAATGGTGCCCATTCTGGCGTTTAACGCCCAAAATGCCCCTTACTGGCATTTTTTCGCCAGTAAGCTCTTTTTCTCTGCTTTTTGAGCTGAATCCTTCTGTAACTCTGTGAATTCCTTCATTTTTGATACTTGCCTCTGTAAAAACAAATCATATAATCTCCTAATGACTGGGTTGCCTCCCAGCAAGCGCTTCTTTACTGTCTTTAGCTGGACCTTTACTGAGAATCACTCAAGTCTCAGTTTTGAGCATTCCTGCTCAAAATTGCTTTCAAGATAATGCTTGATTCTCTGTCCATTAACAATGAACTTTTTGTCAGAATCAATATCCTGAAGTTCAACATATCCATATGGTGACACTTCTGTAATCACATACGGACCCCTCCACCGGGATTTAAGTTTTCCTGGAAACAATTTGAGCCTAGAGTTGAAGAGCAGAACTTTTTGTCCTGGCTCAAAGACTCTGGTTGACAACTTCTTGTCATGCCACTTCTTTGCCTTTTTGGTGCACGAAATTGCAATCACACTTTTGCAATCCCGCACAACTAACCAGCAAGTGCACTGGGTCGTCCAAGTAATACCTTGCGTGAGCAAGGGTCGATCCCACGGAGATTGTCGGCTTGAAGCAAGCTATGGTTATCTTGTAAATCTTAGTCAGGATATCAGAAATTATCAGGATTGATTGTAAGAAGCAAAAGAACATGTAATGGTTACTTGTACTGCAGTAATGGAGAATGGGTTGAGGTTTGGAGATGCTCCACCTTCCGAATCTCTGCTTTCCTACTGTCTTCTTCATCAAACACACATGTCTCCTTCCATGGCAAGCTCGTGTAGGGTCTCACTGTTGTCAGCAGCTACCTCCCATCCGCGCAGTGAAAGCTAATGCACACACTCTGTCACAGTGCTGCCAATCACCGGTTTGGTTCCCTCCCCTACCGGAATAGAATCACTCTTTTGCGTCTGTCACCAACGCCCAGTTGGTTACAGGTTTGAAGCACGTCACAGTCATTCAATCATTGAATCCTACTCAGAATACCACAGACAAGGTTTAGGCCTTCCGGATTCTCTTGAACGCTGCCATCAGGTCCTGCCTATACCACGAAGATTCCGATTAAAGAACCTAAGAGATAACTACTCAATCTAAGATAGAACAGAGGTGGTTGTCAGGCACGTGTTCATGGTTGAGAATGATGATGATTGTCACGGATCATCACATTCATCCGGATTAAGAACAAGTGTTATCTTAGAATGGAAGCAAGCATGATTGAATAAGAAACAGTAGTAATTGCATTAATCCATCAAGACACAGCAGAGCTCCTCACCCCCAACCATGGGGTTTAGAGACTCATGCTGTGGAAGAAACGTGTAAAAAATGTTATGAGGTCATAAGGTACGGATACAATGTTAAAAGATCCTATAAGTAGTAAACTAGTGTCCTAAGGTTTACAGAATTGAGTAAATGACAGAAAAATCCACTTCCGGGCCCACTTGGTGTGTGCTTGGGCTGAGCAATGAAGGAATTTCGTGTAGAGACCTTTTCTGGAGTTAAACGCCAGCTTTGGTGCCAGTTTGGGCGTTTAACTCCCATTTGGGTGCCAGTTCCGGCGTTTAACGCTGGGATTTCTTGAGGTGACTTTGAGCGCCGGTTTGGGCCATCAAATCTTGGGCAAAGTATGGACTATCATATATTGCTGGAAAGCCCAGGATGTCTACTTTCCAATGCCGTTGAGAGCGCGCCAATTGGGCTTCTGTAGCTCCAGAAAATCCACTTCGAGTGCAGGGAGGTCAGAATCCAACAGCATCTGCAGTCCTTTTCAGTCTCTGGATCAGATTTTTGCTCAGGACCCTCAATTTCAGTCAGAAAATACCTGAAATCATAGAAAAACACACAAACTCATAGTAAAGTCCAGAAAAGTGAATATTAATTAAAAACTAATAAAAATATACTAAAAACTAACTAAAAGATACTAAAAACATACCAAAAACAATGCCAAAAAGCATACAAATTATCCGCTCATCACAACACCAAACTTAAATTGTTGCTTGTCCCCAAGCAACTGAAAATCAAAATAGGATAAAAAGAAGAGAATATACTATAGACTCCAAAATATCAAAGAAACATAGCTCCAATTAGATGAGCGGGACTAGTTGCTTTTTGCCTCCGAACAGTTTTGGCATCTCACCCTATCCTTTGAAGTTCAGAATGATTGGCATCTATAAGAACTCAGAACTCAGATAGTATTATTGATTCTCCTAGTTAAGTATGATGATTCTTGAACATAGCTAGTGTATGAGTCTTGGCTGTGACCCAAAGCACTCTGTCTTCCAGTATTACCACCGGATACATACATGCCACAGACACATAATTGGGTGAACCTTTTTAAATTGTGACTTAGCTTTGCTAAAGTCCCCAATTAGAGGTGTCCAGGGTTCTTAAGCACACTCTTGTTGCCTTGGATCACAACTTTATTTCCTTCTCTTTTTTTTCTTTTCTTTTTCTTTTTCTTTTCTTTTTTTTTTCGAAAAAAAAATTTTTTTTTTCACTGCTTTTCTTGCTTCAAGAATCAATTTGGTGATTTTTCAGATCCTCAATAACAGTTCTCTTTCTTCTCATTCTTTCAAGAGCCAACAATTTTAACATTCTTAAAACAACAAATTCAAAAGACATATGCACTGTTCAAGCATTCATTCAGAAAACAAAAAGTATTGTCACCACATCAAACTAATTCAACTAGTTTCAGAGATAAATTTTGAAATCCTGTACTTCTTGTTCTTTTGTGATTAAAGCATTTTTCTTTTAAGAGGGGTGATGGATTCATAGGACATTCATAGCTTTAAGGCATAAACTTTAAATTTTATTAATTATGAATTAAGAACAAGACTCAGAAAATAAATATAAGATTGAACTAAAAAAAAATAGAGAACAAAATAAAATAAAAAAAACGCAAAAACATAGGCTACTAATGATAGAGGTTTTCACAGAGTTAGGACTCAACAACCTTGATTTTGAGAAGTGGATGCTCCCTCAGCTTGAGAGGAGAGCTTTTGGCGTTTCATCTCTTCATGTTCACGCCCTTGCTTCTCTTGTTCTTTCCATTGTCTTCTTGGTGATTGGATGTTCTATGGGTATGAGTTCATCTTCTTCTATCTTCACCCCGGCCTCTTTACAGAGCAAGGAGATCAAGCTTGGGTAAGCCAATTTGGTTACAGTGGAATTCCTATTTGCAATTGTGTAGATCTCACAAGCAATCAGATGATGGACCTCCACCTCTTTTCCAAGCATAATGCAATGAATCATCACTGCTCTCTTGATGGTGACCTCAGAACGGTTGCTAGTGGGCAATATGGAATGCCCAATAAAGTCTAGCCAACCTCTTGCAATTGGTTTGAGGTCTCCCCTCTTGAGTTGGTTTGGGACACCCTTAGAATTGGTTATCCACTTAGTTCCAGGGAGGCATATGTCCTCTAGAACCTGATCCAACCCCTTATCTACTCTCACCATCCTCCTATTAAAGGAATCAGGATCATCTTGCAGTTGAGGCAACTTGAATATTTCTCTTATTTTGTCCAGATGGAAGTATATAACTTTCCATCTGACCATGGTTCTATGGGTATGGTAAGCAGTTCCAGTCATTCTCTGCTTATCTGTTAGCCACAGATTTGAGTAGAATTCCTGAACCATGTTCCTTCCATCCTTTGTCTCAGGATTGGTTAGAACTTCCCATCCTCTGTTTCGAATTTGCTCTTGGATCCCCGGATATTCATCTTCTTTCAGATCAAATTTAACTTCCGGGATCACTGACCTCAGGCCCATTATTTTATGATAATGGTCTTCATGTTCTTTGGTTAAGAACTTCTCTTCATTCCAAAGATTCTTTGGATTATTCTCTTTCTTGCCTCTTAAATTGGTTTGTTTTCCCTTAGGAGCCATGATATTGATGAATCTTGGCTTAGTGATCACGGAAAAGCACACCAAACTTAGAGGTTTGCTTGTCCTCAAGCAAAAGAGAAGAGAGAAGAGAGGGGGAGGAAGAGAAAATTCGAATGGTGTGGTTGGAAGAGTGGAACAAACGTGTATTTATAAGGTGGGGAGGGGAGTTTTTCGAAAACAAAGAAGAATTTGTAAGGAGATTTGAGAAGATTTGAGAAGAAATTGAGAAAAGGGTGAAATTTTTGAACAATGTTTGTAATTGATTGGAAATAAAATTTAAAAAAAGGTTTTGATTTTTGAAGATTTGGAAGTGAATGATGAATGATTGAAGTGTGATTTTGTAGAAAAGTATGGGTGAGAAAAGGAAAGTTTGAAAAAATCTGATTTGAAAACAAAATTGTGGTCCCCCCACCAAGCTGGCGTTAAACGCCCAGAATGGCACCCATTCTGGCGTTTAACGCCCATTTGTTGCCCTATTTGGGCGTTTAACGCCCAGCCAGGTACCCTGGCTGGCGTTAAACGCCAGAAATTCTTTCTCACTGGGCGTTTTTCTAAAACGCCCAGGATGCTGCACACCTGGCGTTAACGCCCAGAATGGTGCCCATTCTGGCGTTTAACGCCCAAAATGGCACCATTCCTGGCGTTAAACGCCCAGAATGGTACCCATTCTGGCGTTTAACGCCCAAAATGCCCCTTACTGGCATTTTTTTCGCCAGTAAGCTCATTTTCTCTGCTTTTTGAGCTGAATCCTTCTGTAACTCTGTGAATTCCTTCATTTTTGATACTTGCCTCTGTAAGAACTAATCATACACCTTCCTAATGACTGGGTTGCCTCCCAGTAAGCGCTTCTTTACTGTCTTTAGCTGGACTTCTGCTGAGAATCACTCAAGCCTCAGTTTTGAGCATTCCTGCTCAAAATTTCCTTCAAGATAATGCTTGATTCTCTGTCCATTAACAATGAACTTCCTGTCAGAATCAATATCCTGAAGCTCAACATATCCATATGGTGACACTCCTGTAATCACATATGGACCCCTCCAACGGGATTTGAGTTTTCCTGGAAACAGTCTGAGCCTAGAGTTGAAGAGCAGAACTTTTTGTCCTGGCTCAAAGACTCTGGTTGACAATCTCTTGTCATGCCACTTCTTTGCCTTTTCCTTATAAATTTTTGCATTTTCAAAGGCATTGAGTCTGAACTCCTCTAGCTCATTTAGCTGGAGCAGTCTTTTTTCACCAGCTAACTGTGCATCCATGTTTAGGAATCTGGTTGCCCAGTAGGCTTTATGTTCCAGTTCCACAGGCAAATGACAGGCCTTCCCATACACCAGTTGGTATGGGGAGGTCCCTATAGGAGTCTTGAATGCTGTTCTGTATGCCCACAGAGCATCATCCAAGCTCTTTGCCCAATCCTTTCTTCGGGACATTACAGTCCGTTCTAGGATTCTTTTTAGCTCTCTGTTAGAGACTTCTGCTTGCCCATTTGTCTGTGGATGATACGGAGTTGCCACCTTGTGGCTAATTCCATATCTAACCATAGCAAGGTGCAGCTGTTTATTGCAGAAATGAGTGCCCCCATCACTGATTAGCACTCTGGGGACGCCAAACCTGCTGAAAATGTTTTTCTGGAGGAATTTCAGCACAGTCTTGGTATCATTAGTGGGTGTAGCAATTGCTTCTACCCATTTAGATACATAGTCCACTGCCACCAGAATGTAAGTGTTTGAGTATGATGGTGGGAATGGTCCCATGAAATCAATTCCCCATACATCAAACAATTCTATCTCTAATATTCCTTGTTGAGGCATGGCATATCCGTGAGGCAGGTTACCAGCTCTTTGGCAACTGTCACAGTTACGCACAAACTCTCGGGAATCTTTATAGAGAGTAGGCCAGTAGAAGCCGCACTGGAGAACTTTAGTGGCTGTTCGCTCACTTCCAAAATGTCCTCCATACTGTGATCCATGGCAGTGCCATAGGATCCTTCGTGCTTCCTCTCTGGGTACACACCTGCGGATCACTCCGTCAGCACATCTCTTAAAGAGATATGGTTCATCCCAAAGGTAGTACTTGGCATCTGAAATTAGTTTCTTTCTCTGCACATAACTGTACTCTTTGGGTATGAACCTCACAGCTTTATAGTTTGCAATATCTGCAAACCATGGAGCTTCCTGAATGGCAAAGAGTTGCTCATCTGGGAAAGTCTCAGAGATCTCAGTAGAAGGGAGGGACGCCCCAGCTACTGGTTCTATTCTGGACAGATGATCAGCTACTTGGTTCTCTGTCCCTTTTCTGTCTCTTATTTCTATATCAAACTCTTGCAGAAGCAACACCCATCTTATAAGCCTGGGTTTTGAATCCTGCTTTGTGAGTAAGTATTTAAGAGCAGCATGGTCAGTGTACACAATCACCTTTGATCCCACTAAGTAGGATCTAAACTTGTCAATGGCATAGACCACTGCAAGCAACTCTTTTTCTGTGGTTGTGTAATTCTTCTGTGCATCATTTAGAACACGGCTAGCATAATAAATGACATGCAGAAGTTTGTTATGCCTCTGTCCCAACACTGCACCAATGGCATGATCACTGGCATCACACATTAATTCAAATGGTAATGCCCAATCTGGTGCAGAGATGACTGGTGCTGTGACCAGCTTAGCTTTCAGGGTCTCAAATGCCTGCAAACACTGTGTGTCAAACACAAATGGCGTGTCAGCAGCTAGCAGGTTACTTAAAGGTTTTGCAATTTTCGAAAAATCCTTGATAAACCTTCTGTAGAATCCTGCATGCCCCAGAAAGCTTCTGATTGCCTTAACATTGGCAGGTGGTGGTAATTTTTCAATTACCTCTACCTTTGCCTTATCCACCTCTATTCCCCTGCTTGAAATTTTGTGCCCAAGGACAATTCCTTCAGTCACCATAAAGTGACATTTCTCCCAGTTTAAAACCGGGTTAGTCTCTTGGCATCTTTTCAGGACAAGTGATAGGTGGTTAAGACAGGAGCTGAATGAGTCTCCATACACTGAGAAGTCATCCATGAAGACTTCCAGAAATTTCTCTACCATATCTGAGAAGATAGAGAGCATGCACCTCTGAAAGGTTGCAGGTGCATTGCACAGACCAAAAGGCATTCTCCTATAGGCAAACACGCCAGGAGGGCATGTGAATGCTGTTTTCTCTTGGTCTTGAGGATCTACTGCAATTTGGTTGTAGCCTGAGTAGCCATCCAAAAAGCAGTAGTAATCATGACCAGCTAGTCTTTCTAGCATTTGGTCTATGAATGGTAAAGGAAAATGATCCTTTCTGGTGGCTGTATTGAGTCTTCTGTAGTCAATACACATGCGCCACCCTGTGACTGTTCTTGTAGGAACCAGTTCATTTTTTTCATTATGAACCACTGTCATGCCTCCCTTTTTGGGAACAACTTGGACAGGGCTCACCCAGGGGCTATCAGAAATAGGATAAATAATCCCAGCCTCTAGTAATTTAGTGACCTCTTTCTGCACCACTTCCTTCATGGCAGGATTTAGCCTCCTCTGTGGTTGAACCACTGGTTTGGCATTATCCTCCAATAGGATCTTGTGCATGCATCTGGCTGGGCTAATGCCCTTGAGATCACTTATGGACCATCCAAGAGCTGTCTTGTGTGTCCTTAGCACTTGAATCAGTGCTTCCTCTTCCTGTGAATTTAAGGCAGAGCTTATAATTACTGGAAAAGTTTCACCCTCTCCCAGAAATGCATATTTCAGGGATGGTGGTAATGGTTTGAGTTCAGGCTTAGGAGGCTTATCCTCCTCCTGAGGAATTTTCGAAAATTCCTTTGCCTCCTCTGGCTCTTCCTGATCAGTTTGAGCATCTTTGAAGATGTCCTCAAGCTCTGATTCTAGGCTTTCAGCCATATTGATCTCTTCTACCAGAGAGTCAATAATGTCAGCGTCCATGCAGTCCTCTGGTGTGTCTGGATGCTGCATAGCTTTTACAGCATTCAACTTGAACTCATCCTCATTGACTCTCAAGGTTACTTCCCCCTTTTGTACATCAATGAGAGTTCGTCCAGTTGCTAGGAAAGGTCTTCCTAGAATGAGAGTTGCATTCTTATGCTCCTCCATTTCCTGCACCACAAAGTCAGTTGGAAAGGCAAACGGCCCAACCTTAACAATCATGTCCTCTATTATGCCTGATGGGTGTTTAATGGAGCCATCAGCAAGTTGGAGGCATATCCTGGTTGGTTTGACTTCGCCAATCAACCCAAGCTTTCTGATAGTGGATGCAGGTATTAAATTAATACTTGCTCCAAGATCACATAAGGCTACCTTGGTGTAAGTGCCTTCCAATGTGCATGGTATCAGAAAGCTTCCAGGATCTTGAAGCTTTTCTGGTAAGCTTTTTAGAATGACTGCACTGCATTCTTCAGTGAGAAACACTTTTTCAGTTTCTCTCCAATCCTTCTTATGACTTAAGATCTCTTTCATGAACTTAGCATAAGAAGGTATTTGCTCAAGCGCCTCTGCAAAAGGAATCTTTATTTCAAGAGTCCTTAAATAGTCTGCAAAGCGGGCAAATTGTTTATCCTGTTCCGCTTTGCGGAGTTTCTGAGGATAAGGCATCTTGGCTTGATATTCTTCAACCTTAGATGCTGCAGGTTTATTCCTTACAGAAGTGGTTGAAGAAGCCTTGTTAGAGGGATTACTGTCAGCACTCTCAGGTGTCTGATCCTCCCTTGGCGTTTGAATGCCAGGAATGGGTGAAGTTTGGGCGTTAAACGCCAACTTCCCTTCCTTTTCTGGCGTTTGAACGCCAGAACTGGGCAAGGAATGGGCGTTTAACGCCAGCTTTCCTTCCCTTTCTGGCGTTTGAACACCAGAACTGGGCAAGGAATGGGCGTTTATCGCCAACTTTCCTTCCCTTTCTGGCGTTTGAACGCCAATATTCCTCTCTGGGCTCTTACTGTCCTCAGAGGGATTTTGAACAGTGGTTTGGTTGTCCTCTGTCATTTGTTCCTTATTTGGCTTTTTGCTCTTTTGAACAGTGTTATTCAAGGTCTTTCCACTCCTCAATTGAACTGCTTGACACTCTTCTGTTATCTGTTTAGATATTTGCTGTTTTGCTTGATTCAACTGTAGCTCTATGCTTTTATTAGCAACTTTAGTTTCATGGAGCATCTCTTTAAATTCTGCTAACTGTTCAGTCATCAGGAGTAGTTGTTGATTAAGCTCCATTATCTGTTCTTGAGGATTAGAGTCAGTGACTGTTGTCATGACTTCCTCTTCTGAAGAGAACTCATTGCTAGAGTACAAATATTGGTTTCTAGCAACAGTGTCTATAAGCTCTTGAGCTTCTTCAATTGTCTTCCTCATGTGTATAGATCCACCAGCTGAGTGGTCTAAAGACATCTGAGCTTTTTCTGTAAGCCCATAGTAGAAAATGTCTAGCTGTACCCACTCTGAAAACATTTCAGAGGGACATTTTCTTAGCATACCTCTATACCTCTCCCAGGCATCATAAAGGGATTCATGATCCTCTTGTTTAAAGCCTTGGATGTCCAGCCTTAACTGTGTCATCCTTTTTGGAGGGTAAAAATGATTCAGGAATTTGTCTGATAACTGTTTCCATGTCTTTATGCTTGCTGTAGGTTGGTTATTTAACCACCTTTTAGCTTGATCTTTTACAGCAAATGGAAACAGTAATAGTCTGTAGACATCCTGATCTACCTCTTTATCATGTACTGTGTCAGCAATTTGTAAAAACTGTGCCAGAAACTCAGTAGGTTCTTCCTGTGGAAGACCGGAATACTGGCAATTTTGCTGCACTATGATAATGAGTTGAGAATTTAGCTCAAAGCTGCTTGCTTTAATGGGAGGTATACAGATGCTACTCCCATATGCAGCTGTAATGTGGTTAGCATATGACCCCAGAGTCCTTTTGGACTGATTAATTCCACTTGAGTCCATGATGGACAAAAGGGAAATGATAATAATTGCAAAGAGATAAATTTTGTTTATTTTTATTTATTTTTTTTTTTTGAAATAACCGAAAAAAATAAAATACAATAAAATAAAATAAAAGGAAAATAAAATAAAATTCGAAAATTAAAAATAAAATAAGATCAAAGCAAATTGAGAACTGAATCAATTAGTGAAAAAAAAGATTTTGAAAACAGCAATTAAGGAGATATGATTGAAAATTTTTTATGAAAAAGATTTGATTTTCTAAAAAGAGGAAAGAGAAAAACAGCAAAAAGACACCAAACTTAAAATTTTTAGAAATCAAACACTAATTTTTTTTTTTCGAAAATTTTAAGAGAAAAACACAAAGAGGACACCAAACTTAGAATTTTTATGAATTAAAAAGGGACTAAGAACATGCAAAAACGAAAATTTAAAAGAAAAACAAAAGCATGCAATTGACACCAAACTTAGAATATGAAACTAGACTCAACTAAAAGACTCTAAACCAACAAAAATAAACAGTCCTAATCTAAGCAACAAGATAAGCCGTCAGTTGTCCAAACTCGAACAATCCCCGGCAACGGCGCCAAAAACTTGGTGCACGAAATTGCAATCACACTTTTGCAATCCCGCACAACTAACCAGCAAGTGCACTGGGTCGTCCAAGTAATACCTTGCGTGAGCAAGGGTCGATCCCACGGAGATTGTCGGCTTGAAGCAAGCTATGGTTATCTTGTAAATCTTAGTCAGGATATCAGAAATTATCAGGATTGATTGTAAGAAGCAAAAGAACATGTAATGGTTACTTGTACTGCAGTAATGGAGAATGGGTTGAGGTTTGGAGATGCTCCACCTTCCGAATCTCTGCTTTCCTACTGTCTTCTTCATCAAACACGCATGTCTCCTTCCATGGCAAGCTCGTGTAGGGTCTCACTGTTGTCAACAGCTACCTCCCATCCACGCAGTGAAAGCTAATGCACACACTCTGTCACAGTGCTGCCAATCACCGGTTTGGTTCCCTCCCCTATCGGAATAGAATCACTCTTTTGCGTCTGTCACCAACGCCCAGTAGGTTACAGGTTTGAAGCACGTCACAGTCATTCAATCATTGAATCCTACTCAGAATACCACAGACAAGGTTTAGGCCTTCCGGATTCTCTTGAACGCTGCCATCAGGTCCTGCCTATACCACGAAGATTCCGATTAAAGAACCTAAGAGATAACTACTCAATCTAAGATAGAACAGAGGTGGTTGTCAGGCACGTGTTCATGGTTGAGAATGATGATGATTGTCACGGATCATCACATTCATCCGGATTAAGAACAAGTGTTATCTTAGAATGGAAGCAAGCATGATTGAATAAGAAACAGTAGTAATTGCATTAATCCATCAAGACACAGCAGAGCTCCTCACCCCCAACCATGGGGTTTAGAGACTCATGCTGTGGAAGAAACGTGTAAAAAATGTTATGAGGTCATAAGGTACGGATACAATGTTAAAAGATCCTATAAGTAGTAAACTAGTGTCCTAAGGTTTACAGAATTGAGTAAATGACAGAAAAATCCACTTCCGGGCCCACTTGGTGTGTGCTTGGGCTGAGCAATGAAGGAATTTCGTGTAGAGACCTTTTCTGGAGTTAAACGCCAGCTTTGGTGCCAGTTTGGGCGTTTAACTCCCATTTGGGTGAAAGTTCCGGCGTTTAACGCTGGGATTTCTTGAGGTGACTTTGAGCGCCGGTTTGGGCCATCAAATCTTGGGCAAAGTATGGACTATCATATATTGCTGGAAAGCCCAGGATGTCTACTTTCCAATTCCGTTGAGAGCGCGCCAATTGGGATTCTGTAGCTCCAGAAAATCCACTTTGAGTGCAGGGAGGTCAGAATCCAACAGCATCTGCAGTCCTTTTCAGTCTCTGGATCAGATTTTTGCTCAGGACCCTCAATTTCAGTCAGAAAATACCTGAAATCACAGAAAAACACACAAACTCATAGTAAAGTCCAGAAAAGTGAATATTAATTAAAAACTAATAAAAATATACTAAAAACTAACTAAAAGATACTAAAAACATACCAAAAACAATGCCAAAAAGCATACAAATTATCCGCTCATCACTTTTCCTTATAAATTTTTGCATTTTCAAAGGCATTGAGTCTGAACTCCTCTAGCTCATTTAACTGGAGCAATCTTTTTTCACCAGCTAACTGAGCATCCATGTTTAGGAATCTGGTTGCCCAGTAGGCTTTATGTTCCAGTTCCAAGGGCAGATGACAGGCCTTCCCATACACCAGTTGGTATGGAGAGGTTCCTATAGGAGTCTTGAATGCTGTTCTGTATGCCCACAGAGCATCATCCAAGCTCTTTGCCCAATCCTTTCTTCGGGCTATTACAGTCCGTTCTAGAATTCTTTTTAGCTCTCTGTTAGAGACTTCAGCTTGCCCATTTGTCTGTGGATGATACGGAGTTGCCACTTTGTGGCTAATTCCATATCTGACCATAGCAGAGTACAGCTGTCTATTGCAGAAATGAGTGCCCCCATCACTGATTAGTACTCTGGGAACACCAAACCTGCTGAAGATGTGTTTCTGGAGGAATTTCAGCACGGTCTTGGTATCATTAGTGGGTGTAGCAATTGCTTCTACCCACTTAGATACATAGTCCACTGCCACCAGAATGTAAGTGTTTGAGTATGATGGTGGAAATGGCCCCATGAAGTCAATTCCCCATACATCAAACAATTCTATCTTTAATATCCCTTGTTGAGGCATGACATATCCGTGAGGTAAGTTACCAGCTCTTTGGCAACTGTCACAGTTACGCACAAAATCTCGGGAATCTTTATAGAGAGTAGGCCAGTAGAAGCCACATTGGAGGACTTTAGTGGCTGTTCGCTCACTTCCAAAATGTCCTCCATAGTGTGATCCATGGCAATGCCATAAGATCCTTTGTGCTTCTTCTCTGGGTACACATCTGCGGATCACTCCGTCTGCACATCTTTTAAAGAGATATGGCTCATCCCATAGGTAGTACTTGGCATCTGAAATTAATTTCTTTCTTTGCACTCTGCTGTACTCCTGGGGTATGAACCTCACAGCTTTGTAGTTTGCAATATCTGCAAACCATGGAGCTTCCTGAATGGCAAAGAGTTGCTCATCTGGGAAAGTCTCAGAGATCTCAGTAGAAGGGAGGGACGCCCCAGCTACTGGTTCTATGCGGGACAGATGATCAGCTACTTGGTTCTCTGTCCCTTTTCTGTCTCTTATTTCTATATCAAACTCTTGCAGAAGCAACACCCATCTTATTAGCCTGGGTTTTGAATCCTGCTTTGTGAGTAAGTATTTAAGAGCAGCATGGTCAGTGTACACAATCACTTTGGATCCTACTAGATAGGATCTAAACTTGTCAATGGCATAGACCACTGCAAGTAACTCTTTTTCTGTGGTTGTGTAGTTCTTTTGTGCGTCATTTAGAACACGGCTGGCATAATAAATGACGTGCAAAAGCTTGTTATGCCTCTGTCCCAACACTGCACCAATGGCATGGTCACTGGCATCACACATTAGTTCAAATGGCAATGTCCAATCTGGTGCAGAGATGACTGGTGCTGTGACCAGCTTAGCTTTCAGGGTCTCAAATGCCTGCAGACACTGTGTGTCAAACACAAATGGTGTGTCAGCAGCTAGCAGATTACTCAGAGGTTTTGCAATTTTCAAAAAATCCTTTATGAACCTTCTGTAGAATCCTGCATGCCCCAGAAAGCTTCTGATTGCCTTAACATTGGCAGGTGGTGGTAATTTCTCAATCACCTCTACCTTTGCCTTATCCACCTCTATTCCCCTGCTTGAAATTTTGTGCCCAAGGACAATTCCCTCAGTCACCATAAAGTGACATTTCTCCCAGTTTAAAACCAGGTTGGTCTCTTGGCACCTTTTCAGGACAAGTGCTAGGTGATTAAGACAGGAGCTGAATGAGTCTCCATATACTGAGAAGTCATCCATGAAGACTTCCAGAAATTTCTCTACCATATCTGAGAAGATAGAGAGCATGCACCTCTGAAAGGTTGCAGGTGCATTGCACAGACCAAAAGGCATCCTTCTGTAGGCAAATACGCCAGAAGGGCATGTAAATGCTGTTTTCTCTTGGTCTTGAGGATCCACTGCAATTTGGTTGTAGCCTGAATAGCCATCCAAAAAGCAGTAATAATCATGACCAGCTAGTCTTTCTAGCATTTGGTCTATGAATGGTAAAGGAAAATGATCCTTTCTGGTGGCTGTATTGAGCCTTCTGTAGTCAATACACATACGCCACCCTGTGACTGTTCTTGTAGGAACCAGTTCATTTTTTTCATTATGAACCACTGTCATGCCTCCCTTTTTGGGGACAACTTGGACAGGGCTCACCCAGGGGCTATCAGAAATAGGATAAATAATCCCAGCCTCCAGTAATTTAGTGACCTCTTTCTGCACCACCTCCTTCATGGCTGGATTTAGCCTCCTCTGTGGTTGGACCACTGGTTTGGCATTATCCTCCAACAGGATCTTGTGCATGCATCTAGCTGGGCTAATGCCCTTAAGATCACTTATGGACCACCCAAGAGCTGTCTTGTGTGTCCTCAGCACTTGAATTAGTGCTTCCTCTTCCTGTGGATTTAAAGCAGAGCTTATAATCACTGGAAAAGTTTCACCCCCTCCCAGAAATGCATATTTTAGGGATGGTGGTAGTGGTTTGAGTTCAGGTTTGGGAGGTTTATCCTCCTCCTGAGGAATTTTCGAAAATTCCTTTGTTTCCTGTGGTTCTTCTTGATCAGGCTGAGCATCCTTGAAGATGTCTTCAAGCTCTGATTCTAGGCTCTCAGTCATATTGATCTCTTCCACCAAAGAGTCAATAATGTCAGCGCCCATGCAGTCATTTGGTGTGTCTGGATGCTGCATAGCTTTCACAGCATTCAACTTGAACTCATCCTCATTGACTCTCAGGGTTACTTCCCCTTTTTGTACATCAATGAGAGTCCGTCCAGTTGCTAGGAAGGGTCTTCCTAGAATGAGGGTTGCACTTTTGTGCTCTTCCATTTCCAGCACCACAAAGTCAGTTGGAAAGGCAAATGGCCCAACCTTGACAATCATATCCTCTATTATGCCTGATGGATGTTTAATGGAGCCATCAGCAAGTTGGAGGCATATCCTGGTTGGTTTGACTTCTCCAGTCAACCCAAGCTTTCTGATAGTGGATGCAGGTATTAGATTGATGCTTCCTCCAAGATCACATAGGGCTGTCTTGGTGCAAGCGCCTTCTAATGTGCATGGTATCAGAAAGCTTCCAGGATCTTGAAGCTTTTCTGGTAAGCTTTTCAGAATGACTGCACTGCATTCTTCAGTGAGAAACACTTTTTCAGTTTCTCTCCAATCCTTCTTATGACTTAAGATTTCCTTCATGAACTTAGCATAAGAAGGTATTTGCTTAAGTGCCTCTGCAAACGGAATCTTTATTTCAAGAGTCCTTAGATAGTCTGCAAAGCGGGCAAATTGCTTATCCTGTTCCGCTTTGCGGAGTTTCTGAGGATAAGGCATCTTGGCTTGATATTCTTCAACCTTAGATGCTGCAGGTTTATTCCTTACAGAAGTGGTTGAAGAAGCCTTTTTAGAGGGATTACTGTCAGCACTCTCAGGTGTCTGATCCTCCCTTGGCGTCTGAACGCCAGGATTGGGTGGAAAATGGGCGTTTAACGCCAACTTTTCCCCCTTTTCTGGCGTTTGAACGCCAGAACTGGGCAAGGAATGGGCGTTTAACGCCAGCTTTCCTTCCCTTTCTGGCGTTTGAACGCCAATAACATTCCTCTCTGGGCTCTTATTGTCCTCAGAGGGATTTTGAACAGTGGTTTGGTTATCCTCTGTCAATTGTTCTTTATCTGATTTTTTACTCTTTGGAGTGATGTTGTTCAGTGTCTTCCCACTCCTTAATTGAACTGCTTGACACTCTCCTGTTATCTGTTTAGACATCTGCTGTTTTGCTTGATTCAACTGCAGTTCTATGTTCTTGTTAGCAACTTTAGTTTCATGGAGCATTTCTTTAAATTCTGCTAACTGTTCTGTCATCAGGAGCAATTGTTGATTAAGCTCAATCATCTGTTCTTGAGGATTAGGATCAGTGACTACTGTCATGATTTCCTCTTTTGGAGAGAACTCATTGCTATAGTATAAATATTGGTTTCTAGGAACAGTGTCTATAAGCTCTTGAGCCTCTTCAATTGTCTTCCTCATGTGTATAGATCCACCAGCTGAGTGGTCTAAAGACATCTGAGCTTTTTCTGTAAGCCCATAGTAGAAGATGTCTAACTGTACCCACTCTGAAAACATTTCAGAGGGGCATTTTCTAAGCATACCTCTATACCTCTCCCAGGCATTATAAAGGGATTCATTATCCTCTTGTTTAAAGCCTTGGATGTCCAGCCTTAGCTGTGTCATCCTCTTTGGAGGGTAAAAATGATTCAGGAATTTGTCTGATAACTGTTTCCATGTCTTTATGCTTGCTGTAGGTTGGTTATTCAACCACCTTTTAGCTTGATCTTTTACAGCAAATGAAAATAGTAATAGTCTGTAGACATCCTGATCCACCTCTTTATCATGTACTGTGTCAGCAATTTGTAAGAACTGTGCCAGAAACTCAGTAGGTTCTTCCTGTGGAAGACCGGAATACTGGCAATTTTGCTGCACTATGATAATGAGTTAAGGATTTAGCTCAAAGATGCTTGCTTTGATGGGAGGTGTACAGATGCTACTCCCATATGCAGCTGTAATGGGGTTAACATATGACCCCAGAGTCCTTTTGGACTGATCAATCCCACTTAGGTCCATAATGGACAAAAGGGAAATGATAATGATTGCAAACAGATAAATTTTGTTTTTTTTTTTGGGTTAAACTAAAAAAATAAAATAAAACAAAAGAAAATTAAAATAAAAATTCAAAAATCAAAAAGAAAATAAGATCAAAGCAAATTGAGAACTGAATCAATTAGTTAATTAAAAAGATTTTGAAAATAGCAATTAAAAAGATATGATTGAAAAATTTTTATGAAAAAGATTTTATTTTTGAAAAGAGGAAAGAGAAAAACAACAAAATGACACCAAACTTAAACTTTTCAGAGAATCAAACACTAATTTTCGAAAATTTTAAGGGAAAAACACAAAGAGGACACCAGACTTAGAATTTTTATGGATCAAAAAGAGACTAAAGACATGCAAATTCAAAAAATTAAAAGAAAAACAAAAGCATGCAATTGACACCAAACTTAAAATATGAAACTAGACTCAACTAAAAGACTCTAAACCAACAAAAATAAAACAGTCCTAATCTAAGCAACAAGATAAGCCGTCAGTTGTCCAAACTCGAACAATCCCCGGCAACGGCGCCAAAAACTTGGTGCACGAAATTGCAATCACACTTTGCAACCCCGCACAACTAACCATCAAGTGCACTGGGTCGTCCAAGTAATACCTTACGTGAGTAAGGGTCGATCCCACGGAGATTGTCGGCTTGAAGCAAGCTATGGTTATCTTGTAAATCTTAGTCAGGATATCAGAAATTATCAGGATTGATTGTGAAAAGCAAAAGAACATGAAATAAGTACTTGTTATGTAGTAATGGGGAATAGGTTGAGGTTTTGGAGATGCTCCATCTTCTGAATCTCTGCTTTCCTACTGTCTTTCTTCATCAAACACGCAAGGCTCCTTCCATGGCAAGCTGTATGTAGGGTTTCACCATTGTCAGTGGCTACCTCCCATCCTCTCAGTGAAAATGTTCCTATGCTCTGTCACAGCATGGCTAATCATCTGTCGGTTCTCGGTCAGGCCGGAATAGAATCCATTGATTCTTTTGCGTCTGTCACTAACGCCCCGCCTGCTAGGAGTTTGAAGCACGTCACAGTCATTCAATCATTGAATCCTACTCAGAATACCACAGACAAGGTTTAGACCTTCCGGATTCTCTTGAATGCCGCCATCAGTTCTAGCTTATACCACGAAGATTCCGGTTAAAGAATCCAAGAGATATCTACTCAATCTAAGGTAGAACGGAGGTGGTTGTCAGGCACACGTTCATAGTTGAGAATGATGAGAGTGTCATGGATCATCACATTCATCCGATTTAAGAACAAGTATATCTTAGAATGGAAGCAAGCATGATTGAATGAGAAACAGTAGTAATTGCATTAATCCATCAGGACACAGCAGAGCTCCTCACCCCCAACCATGGGGTTTAGAGACTCATACCGTGGAAAGTACACAAAGGAACGTGTAAAGTGTCATGAGGTACAGATACAATGTCAAAAGATCCTATTAATAGTAAACTAGTAACCTAAGGTTTTACAGAAATGAGTAAATGACAGAAAAATCCACTTCCGGGCCCACTTGGTGTGTGCTTGGGCTGAGCATTGAAGCTTTCATGTGTAGAGGCCTTTTCTGGAGTTAAACGCCAGCTTTCATGCTAGTTTGGGCATTTAACTCCAAGTTTTATGCCAGTTCCAGCGTTAAACGCTGGAAATTCTGAGGCTGATTTGCCACGCCGGTTTGGGCCATCAAATCTCGAGCAAAGTATGAACTATTATACATTGCTGGAAAGCCCAGGATGTCTAATTTCCAATGCCGTTAAGAGCGCGCCAATTGGGCTTCTGTAGCTCTAGAAAATCCACTTCGAGTGCAGGGAGGTCAGAATCCAACAGCATCTGCAGCCCTTTTCAGCCTCTAAATCAGATTTTTGCTCAGAACCCTCAATTTCAGTCAGAAAATACCTGAAATCACAGAAAAACACACAAACTCATAGTAAAGTCCAGAAAAGTGAATTTTAACTAAAAACTAATAAAAATATACTAAAAACTCAACTCAAACTACTAAAAACATGCTAAAAACAATGCCAAAAAGCGTATAAATTATCCGCTCATCACTCGGCATTATCATTAACATTCCCTTCGCCATTTCCATTGCCATTTCCATTCCCGGCCGGTTGGCCAAATCTCTGCACAGCTTGCAGAGTCACTGCAGCATTAGCTTCCATGGTATTAGCGAG